>NW_026136711.1:6952454-7054954 GCF_905237075.1 Dicentrarchus labrax | reverse complement strand
TTTTTATGTCCAAAAACCACATGTGCCTTGAATTCTCAGTAGTTACACGAATTACAGGTGAATTTTCACTTGTGGCCTTGTGTATAGAAGGTGCACTCGTCTGAATCAGCTAAGACTGTATCATTTAGACAAGCATGTGTCAAACCTGTGAAAAGCTCTTTGATCTCCTGTGACAAAAGAAGATATATCGCAGGAGAAAAAGATCACATTTCTCAGGTTAAAAAAATCTTAACCCTTAAATTGTCTGATTCCTTTTCACCCTTTGAAATACTGACTTCTATTCATCACCGCACCACACATCCATCCATCTATTGAGCCCAGCCAAGTTATCCGTTGTCTGTTCCTGATTGCTGCTTTGAAAAGCTGCGGGTATATTTGGAAACACACTTCACTTAGTCTGTCTGGAGAATAAAGATGATCAAAATCATATAAATGTTCTCTTACTTTATGCATCACCTCTGAGATAGTTAATTTAATATGATGAACTTGAGGGCCATAGAAAGTGCTCTAGTACTTCATACAAGGTCCTTCTGGCAAATAACACCAATGGGCTCAATAAAAATAATAGACCATTGTTCATTACTTGCAAATTTTCAAATCATTCACTGGCAACCCTTTATTTATGTCATTGGGAGTGTGCCTGTGTGAAACTGTTCTTTCTGTTATTTCCCTGCAGTTTCTCTCCTTTCTCCTCTCGTCTCTGTACATTTATGAAGCAGATTCATAAAGCCTGGAATAAGCACACATTTTATTCCACACAACATTAAGGGAGGACTAATCTATTCTGATTATATGATAGGATGTCTAAAGTAAATGGTAAACTTCCTACTATTCAGTCTGTCATCTGTAAGAATATATCCTGTATCTTGCCTTGAACGTGACAATCAATGAAATATCCAATGCAGTATCTGTGTAATGTATCACTGAGCTCTCTATAGGATAGACGTTACTTGAGCTACAATATAGACCTGACAACCCCCATGTAGAGGGCCCGATGAGGTTTTACCATTCCCACGTGTCCTTGAAAACCTGGAAATTTAAAGGGTAGTTTTGCAGTCAAAGAAATTGATCAAAATGACCAAATATCCTGGATATTATCAATGATTTTAGCCTGTGCTCTGGTCAATAGACCTTTTTGACAGCCATTTTGACATAGGGTTAACACAGGTGTTACCAATTAAGGTTACACTCCTGGTTGGGTCACTGGAAAGGCTCTGCTATATTAAATGGAATGGAGCCTTAATTAGTATCATTGGTAACACCTGTGTTTTACCTCACTATTTAATGTCTAAATGGCTGATGTGAAAAAGGTCTACTTGGAAAGTGGAAAAATCGCTTGTGGTGAGAAAAGCCAAGTGCGCCACAAAATTCTAGAAAATTGTGATGCATTTAACTATGTTTTTAGGCATTTGTTCGCAATGAAGTTGCTGGAGAAAATGAAATCATTCATTAAAAATTGAGGAAAACTTCTTCTAGTCAGAATAAAACCGACTGTTTGGAGGGTAAGTCTGGCATCTTCAACACTTAACGAGGAGACCTTGGGCTACTGTCGGTGTATGATTTGTGCATGAGGGTGATTCTTCACTAATTCCTTTTTAAAAAGATACTGCTATTCTTACTATCACCATTGAAACATGGCAGCACAATATCATGAGAAAATATATCCCCCTGTAACAGTAGAAAAAGTGAGCTCCCTTGAAAGCCATGGTATAGTTCGCTGGTGTGAGCAAGACACTGTCCAGGATTGTCAAGAAAAACTGGAAAATGTCCTGGGCTTCTTGAAGACTGGGAACCCTGTCTTTAGTCTGTGGCGTGAACACATGCCCCCCCCAAAATGTGTTACTGTATACAAATATACACTGCATATATGTATTAATGTAATACAGTCTACTATTTTGGCAGTTGGCATACAAGTTAGTTGCACTAACAGGAAATTCAACATTACACATGGTATGCAATTTTCAAATAGTGAGTTTTTCCATTACATACATGCTTAATTGGATTTTTCAACGTGTTGGTATGAGCCGAGCTGTCACAACCCCATCCACAATGCGTTCAGCTGTGAGTAGCTCCTCCATTTCTGCTTTGCATTGCATTTTATTGCAAATTAAATCTCCATGCTGGCATTTTTGAATATGCTCCATTTTGGGGTTTTTTTCCACTATGTAGGTACTTCAGACTCTAAACTTGAATAGAATTAGTGCAAAGTGTGAAATCGAGGCAGCTTAAGTGTTTGTTTATCACAGTGAAGGTCCCTGGTGGCTCTGTTATGGTAAAGGCTGGATTTTCTTTGCATAGTATTACCCATATTCAGATTGCAGGAAAACATTCCCGTGCTTAACAGAGTAGAATTATCCAACATGAACCCGGCGTGCCTCCATCCACAGAGCATGACAGTGACTACTACATATCACCAGATCTCAACCACATTCTGCAAACAATGACACATTATATAAAAAAACCAACCTTGTGTATGTGTTTCTTTCCCAGTGACATGACAGCTAATCATGATTTTTTCAGGCACGTTCACGTGCACGCTCTGAGGCTTTCTGCTCCCTCTCTCTGAGATTACTTTTTAATTATTTCCTCTGAGGCTGAAGTTTTTGTTTAATAATATGGATTTCTTTAAAGCATCAAAAACAGATTCAGAAGCTGGTGCTAATTAAGCGCTAACAGGGAGGACCTCTGGAGTAGAACTTAATCAATGTCAACTAACGATCAGAAAAGACAAATATTTTATCAAATGTCCTTAGGAGAGACAGCTTCAAGCTACACAGACTGTTAATTTGTTGCAAATGTGAGCTATTTAAATTGCACATGTTCATATGTTCTTTATTAGAAGTTAATATATACAAGTGCTGCTGGTTAATTAATTATTCTGACCTTTATCCAAACCAGGGATGTGTCTAATTATAGAAAACAACAACTGCACATATTATTATCACACTATACTGATGAAGTGTCCAACATGAGCCATATATTATGAGGCAAGGTACTAAAACTTTATGTTTGATTAAGTCAAGCAGCTTCCGAACAATAGTTTCCTAATTAGAGTTGCCTTAGCATGACGCAGTGCTGGGATTTGACACGCCGAGGTGAAAGCCAATAGGTTGGCCGCTCACACGGAAAGTTACACAAAGTAATGAGTCTAGACGAGGCCAGATGCCGGTGCTCTCGTCCGCCGCTGACTTCTGACTAGGAGGGAGCCAGGAGGATCATGGGATTTGACAAACCGGATTGAGAACGACAGTTTCAGGTCATAGAAAAAATGTCTCCAGTCCACTAATGAAAGGCCTGAGGTGTGTCGTTGAAATCTTTACACCCATATAAAAGGATCTGGCTATATTATCCTCTTCTTAAAAATAAAAAACTAATCTCATCCTGCAGCCTTGGCACAGCACCAAATATAAGACTAGAGCTCCTTTTTCATGTTCCTCTCACACCCACTTTCTCCTCATTCCCTCTAAAGTAACAGTCCAGGGAGACAGTGGTTTGGAATCCAAGTATAAGTAATTATTTCATTTTGCTATTGTTGCCATCCTATTGGCTGACACTGCTAAGGTAAGTGGCGCCTCATCAAACTGTCTCTCTGTGTTGCTGCCTGTCTGTCTGTCTGCTCTCTATTCTTCCTCCATCACTCCAGTACCATCAAACAGATGAACTTCTTTTCTCTCGACATGCAGCGTGATTCACAATGTTTTCTTCCACCCACCTCTTGTTCCTTTCCTCTGCCTCAGTCATCCACTTCACAAGACTACTCCACAATGCCTAGCGCCGCTTGTGGGTTTATGTAACCTTTCCTTTCATTGACTTAACAAGTTGTCCTGGGTTGAGCTGCTGCGTGTGGTTCAGTACATTGTGTCCTTGTGAGCCTGCACGTGAACACACAAAATGGGGATCCACACCCAGTATGTAGGCAACCTTTAACTGAGTACAAAAACAATCACATACAAATTCTTGAGGTTACCATCAGTCTACTACTACCCTGCCCCAGGTTGGTTGTGCCAATTAGATCAGCGGTTCCCAACCTTTTCCCTCAAGGGACCCCTTTCCTATCATTTAGTAAAGTGACGACCCCTGAGTTAGTGACATATTTTATGGATATTTCATATTATATTCAAATCTGTACAATGAACCAAAGTGAATTATGATGAATTATGATGAATTATTTCCTATTTAGAGAACATTTATACAATTCTCTGTCTGTATTATGTATTCTTATAATTTTTAACAATCATGCAGGCTTACTAGGCTTCTTTTTTGACAAATTCAGTGTTTTCTTGTCCCTGGCAATTGCTCTATTAGACAATTTACATTACATTTACTTTTCTTCACAGAAGTGAACCAGATACTGAGATATAGGCCTACTGTGTATATTTTTAACATTTTATAGCATGCATTAAAATTAAGACGCCTTGCGACTCCCCATAAAGCTTTGGCGACTCTTAGTGGGGTCACAACCCCTAGGTTGGGAACCACTGAATTAGATTGTAGTCATTTGATTAAAGGAGCAATGTGTAAAATATTGTCTCTTTAGCTGCTCTCTGAGCTTTAGAAACCACTGCCTGCTGCTGTTGACTTAGTATCTCAAAATAATAAGAAACTTTATATTTTGATCAATATTTTGATACTAAATCTAGATACTATGGTCAAAATATTGATTAAGTTTCTCATTATAATTACTTACATTATCCCTTATATTTCCCCCTTAAACTGGAAGTGGGCTGTACATCAGCGGCCAGAAAAACCTTCCATCTGACAGATGGACATATGTCACATCCAGTCAGAGCTGACATAAGTCAGCTACAAATAAAACCTTTAAAAAAAGAAGTTGGCAAACTTGTTTCTCTGCTATTCATCAGCAGATCATCAGCTAAAGTTTTGTTAGTACTCAGTCCCTAACAGAGGCACCTACTCGATATCACAAAACGGTACTTGTGCACTAACATTTCTCTCTCTCTCTCTCAGTGATTTTACATCAGAGTCTCTTACCAGTGGGAAGGCGTGGGAGATCTTGCCATCTGGGGGAAGTTTAGCACCAAAGCCGTATGCAGGGAAGAGTTTGTCACTGTCATAGTCCTGGATGATCTCCCCCACAGCCTTCAGAGCCATGGCGTATGCATTCATCTGGTACGGACTCATGTAGTGCAGTGAGGTGGGCTGTGATGGGTTACCTGGAGAAAGACGCACCACACCCAGCACACACAAAGCACAGGGATCTCATATTATAGAGGGATTAGAAAAGCTCATAGTACGATTAACATGACCAACTACTTTTTAGATAATCAAGACATGCAAATTGATAAATGTATTAAAGCCATGTCCACTGAAATAGTGAAAAGTGAGGGTGAGTGCAACTGCACCACTAGATGCCACTAACTCCTACACACTGGTCCTTTAATCACAGCATGAAACATGGATAAAATAAATTCCATATCAGCCATTTACTTAGCTTATCCCTGGTATTACGCCAAAACGTGTAATACCACCAGTCCACCGTAGCAGTGTCACGCTTTGCCTCGCCAGTTTTCAACACAGTCTCATTCCACAGTCAAGTTAGCAATAATAAGTATATAACATCCGGTTACACACAGAGTCCTGTGTTTGTTTGACCCATCCATCCACACCACCTGCTTTCTATGTGGACTTTGTTACTCTTTATACTACGCCTTAATAAGCTGGAGATATACTGTGTATCATGCGTTAACGTCACAGATGTTTTCTCCTTTTTCTGAGGATGTGCACAACCAATGGTCCAAACGTGAGGCAGCCATCATGCATACACATATATGTAGTTAAAAGCAGGGTATTACAGTAAAAAAAAAAACAGGTCAATGCGGCACAGCTGCAGATAATTCCAGCACAACCCCTGAAAACCACTGAAACATCTATCTCCCTGGATATTGACACTGACTGCTTGCTCATTCAGCTGTAAATTACTACATACCCTTTCCCTACATTCTCCTTTTATTGACTGAGGGGATTGACTGACAGATCTTTTTTTTTTCCTTCTCTCATCTCAGATATTTTCCTCGTGTAATTATAAATCTAGCTTGAAAAAAGGGATAACAATGATCAGGCTTGCAGTCATTGAGCTAACCCAGGGGTCTGCAACTCTGTGGCTCTTTAGCCCCTGTCCAGTGGCTCCATGTGGCTTTGAATTTTATCACTGTTGTAAGCCTAAAGTAATTCTTAAATTATCCAAGTGTAAAAATATGTAGCCTATACATGGAATCAAATAAATGTGTTTGCATTTTGTTAAATAAAATGTGTCACAACTGAACTGGACACATAGCTGACAAAGGCTTATGTTTGTCCAAGTTGAAAAGTCTGAGAACTGAGTTTGAAGTTGTCACCCATCAAAAGGTCATTCTCGCTCAAAAACTGTTTGACTTTAAGTATGCTTTATACATTATTAAAAACGTCATAGTGACGAGTTTGGAACCAGTTTAATTGATTTTTATTTTGGTTGTAATAATGATGTCTTATCATGTTTGTTTTGTAACTCACTGCAACCTTTAAATGTTTTACTGCAGTGGTTCATATTATATTTGATGCATGACAATAACAGTAGAGAACACCTGATGGACTTTACAATAAACCCAAACAGTGAACACAATAACTGACTAGGATGAATTTTGAGCAGAATAATTGCATTTTAGGAACTTTATGTGCAATCATAAATAATTAATAGGTTTCCTTTTCTTGTCATTGTTCTATCTGCTTTTTGGTTGTTTTAACTGCATACTTTTCTAAACCACTGGTTTAACATACATGGATAAAGAAAAATACAGTTGTCTTATTTGTAAGAAATTACACCAAAAGAACCAGTATTAGTTGACATTGACAACAATGTATAGATTTTTTTAAAATGCTACTCAGCGCATATCTAAGTCATATGCACAGGGACAACAAGGGGTGTAAGAAAATATCGAAACATTTTGTATTGTGATATTGTATTGATTCACTGTTGATTTTTGTGTTTAAACCCCCAACCGCTAGAATGCAGTGTTGTAAACTGAGTATCGTGTCGCCAGATTCTTGCCAGTGCACAGTCCTAGTGACTGACAATCATATGTTGTAGGAATATTACAAAGGGGAGCAATCCAAGAACAGCCCAAAGAGTCCATAATTCAAGCAATAACTGTGACAATCACAAACATTGCAGGTAAAACATTTTGACTGAACAACACGTGTGGACATTTCCTGCATGCACAAGATGTAGCGCTGTCCTACCGTTGGATGCTGTGAAGTCTATGGCCACAGTGAAATTGAGTTGTGTCCTGGTGAGAGTATCATTCAAAACAGAGATGTTAGGAATGTGCCAGTATCTCCAGATGGGAGAACATTTACAGCTGTTCAGGCTAGACTGAGAAACTCCTCAACGGCTCACTGCTATCACTTATAAAGCACCAAGCAGGGGATCTGCACCATGATTCAAACAATACGAGTCCATTAACTTTCAAATTGAAGTGCTGATAACCTCTGTTTCGTCTTTACATGTGACTTTGTTCATGCCGAAGACTTTCTATGTGTTTCTCCGTGAGTTTTATTCATATTACTAGAAACCACATGCTGTTATCTGAGTATGCTTTGGAAAAACAATGGTAGCACGTTTTTAGATTTGTGAATGGGTCGTGCAGGCCTTCATTATTTCAGTATAATACAAAAATCCAATTCCAGATAAACATCACATCACGGAGGACATCATATCTGCTAAAAGAATATTATTAAATAAAATGCTACGGTATCCATAAAAATATGTCCTGTTGCTATTGAGAAGAGTTCTAGCATAGTAGTATCAAAGCTCAGCCTTGGTAATATTGCCATTTTATTCCAACGAGTTTCATGCTTAAGCCTACAGCTCAAAATCCTTGAACCTGTTACTGTCGATAGAAAAACTGAAAAGAACTTTAATATCCTGAAGCATGGTCATCTGATGTCACTCTACCCACTTTGTTACATTATGCTTATGCTTTGGAAAATAGTGGGAAATAATTTCCTACATGACGTGATTGAAAACTTCTACAAATAATAGCCTAACTTGTAAAAGGCTAAGGGCACAGTCAATTCAATCAATACCGATGGAATTGCCACAATCAGTGGATTCCCTTAATCAAGTAAATCTGCAAATCTTGCCTTAAAGTCCCAGTGTGTTTTTAGAACAGGTTTTTGGTTAGATGTATCAAATTCTGATAAGCGATTCATTTTGCGGGGGTTGTGGCGCTACAAAAAATGTATTCACCATTTTACATCCGCATCTTTCACAATATAACCTTATGGGAAAAGATACTTTTGGGCCAGTGTGCAATAACACGGATCAGCTACTATGTCAAATTGGCTTTGGGGCCTGGTGCACTTCCTGGGGGCTTGGTTTATAGCCTAACATTCGTTTTTTTTTACTTCTGGCTAACATTTATGTTTCAAAAATAATAAAAGTGGTGTTCCATTGTGAAGAAGCTTATTTTCTGCAATAAGTCCATTGGCTTTTTGTTGAAGGAACCAGGGCAATGCTAACTTCCGGGTTGGCTTACAATAATACGCCATCCCTGCAGCTCTCCATTATGAGAGCTATTGTGCTAGCCCAGCTGGCTAGCATGTTAGCAGGTACCTCACCAGTCAAGCAGTCTATCAACTTGCCCTGTGACTCTAGAACCAAATATTTCACAAAGACGCACAGATTCATTTCAAGATTCAAATCACTTTCTGGTGCAACCCTGCCTTAAATCGAGCAAAAACCTGGTGCAGAACTTTCATGGCTTCCCATAGACACTGATTAAACACTAGAGACCGAGCTCTTACCCTCCTCTGATGAAGTCGACAAACGTGTATTCTGACTCCACTTTGAAAGACAGCAGGGTCACCTTGAAAATGGAGAGAGAGAGTGAAAGGGAAAAGAAGGAGGGAGATACAAAGAGGAAGACAGCAGTGGACAGATAAATGGGGCTCATGGCAGACACCATCAGTTTGCTGCTCTGACATGTCCCTGCTTCAATGAAACATGTAACAGCTGCTAATAAGACACACTCCGACAGGTCTTACCGTTCCTGAATTGACGTATTTCTTCTTCTTGCCTTTCTTTTTAGGATTCAGAACCTTGACCGTGAGACAGGAAACAAGAAATTAGTTTTTTTTTTTAACAAATATGCCTGAGCAAAAATGTGTAGTCATTCACTGCATGTCTGCGTCAATGTGCCTGGATGTTGATAATATATTGTCCTGAGATGAGGGCTGCAATTTATCATACAAGAAATAGTACTTAAATGAATAATAAATGACGCTGCCAAAGGAACTATTGATGTTGCTGCAAGTTCCCAAAACACTGCTGAATTTTTGATATCCTTTACACATTCAGGAAAATAAAGTTTTGGAGAAACTGTGTATTCCTTTTTAATTATGCTGATCAAGTTGCTATTCTTGTATTTTACCTCATAGACATTGAACTGGCTTTGGCCTCTGGACAGTTCTCTGTAGCTGGTGGTGAACTCTCCGATAAAGTCATGACTGGAAGAAAAGTTGATTTAGACAGGAACAGACAAGAGACAAGAGAGAGGGAAACTGTTATACTACATCAGTAACATGATTCCTAATAGGATAGGTATAGATATATATCATTCTGTGTTAAAACTGCTATAACAAAGAATGATAATTCGAAAACAGATGGTTTTATTCAATAAAAGATACCAAGAACACCGGGCACTCTTTAGGTCTTTCAATTACACAAGAAATTGACCCCTCCCACCCTGGCCACAAACTCTTTGACCCTCTCCCCTCTGGCAGGAGGCTGCGGTCCCTTAGGACCAAAACCTCTCGCCACAAAAACAGTTTCTTCCCATCTGCAGCTGGCCTCATTAACAAGGCCCAGACCCCCCACTGTCACGGACTCTCATACCCACCCTGTTTATACAGTATGCATTACATTAATGGACTCCCGTCTTCTGTACAGTTTTCCTATCTTTATTTATCTATATTTTCAAAAAAAAGTACTTTATTCTTGTGTGATTTTTGTGTGATTTATATATTTATCTTTTTATTTTTTTGTGTGATTGTATATTTTATGCACCATTGCACCAAGACAAATTCCTTGTATGTGTAAAAACCCACCTGGCAATAAATCTGATTCTGATTCTGATTCTGAAGACGACAAATCCAGATTTGTGGTATTATATAAACGCAAGCAAAACATTGGACTCCCTAAAAACTTCACTCAGGGGCAGTGCAAATAAGTTTTGAGGTTCTGAACCAATTTGTTTTTTTGGTCAAAATGCTCTGAACGTTTTGCGCCTGATAAACGTTTTTACATTTCTTCTCTTTGGTAATTACAATTTTGACCGTATAAAGTACACAAGTTGAAAAAAACAATATATACCACTCTAAAAACAATTAACAACAAAAAAATTAATGTAACATCTTGCATCATTTTTTTCATCATTTTTTTTTTTTAGTTATGGCAACTTATAATGAAATGATGTTTAAAGGGGAACTTGGCAACTCTAGCCATTTCTTCACTGGTTTTCACTTTTGTCGTTGTATGTTTTCTCAACGAGCTCCCCCTACAGCTCTGGGACGTATATTTCAAAAGACTGTCGTAAAAAAACTCACTTGCGGCACCCTCCTCCCCCTTTCTACCGCTGCTGATGTGCATTTGTTGCCGGGCAACTTTTTTGTGTGGAGCAATGTCCACCGAGGTAGGTATTACATTATACACAGTATCATACAACATTGCGTTTATGTGGAATTGCCGTAAAGCAGTTCATGTTTCTCGCTCGTTCTTGCTTCTCATGATACTTCCTATTTTCCAACTTAACATGGTCACTGCACTTGATTTGTGCCAGAATGAAAGGAAAGAAGGTTTTGATGAGTTCAACACATTTTCCATCTGAACATGAAAATAATCCCCTCCAGCATCATCAGCTAAACAAGTAAATATCATCTCCCTCCATGCCCTCAGATCATCTCTGCATCTCAGTATATCACCACCTGAAGCTGTGCGTGACACCAATGCTGCCTGTGCAATGCTGGTATTTAGAGGGGAATCCTCAAGGAGCAGACAATGAGTTCTATCTCCCAACGGGGAAGGAAGGAAATGTAACGGAGGGGGAGAGAGGAAGCAGTAAGAGAGAGATGTTTAGGTCTTTACCAGGAAAGCAAGAGATTTTCTAGTGTTGTCATGCATGTGGATATAATCTACTGCCCTCTAATCACAAGATGTCCACCCTCCTCCTCTTCTCTCTTATACATATACACACTACTGCTCAAAATCAGATGGCTGGGAGGACTACTCTATATTTCTGAATGGTCTTTCATGCTGTTAGGTTGTAGAAAGTCTTCTTTTAAATGTATTTATTTTGTATGAAGAGTTTGCAAAAAAGTAATATTTTGTACACAGAGAACAAAAGACTGTACAGTGGTTCTACCAGAAGGACAATTGAAAGAGCAGAAAGAGACATAGATCCCTCGGAGCGACAGTTCAATAAGAATATGAAATGAAATCAGCAGTCATTGGTTAAAGAAATCTGAGGCTTAACATTAAAATCTGCTCAGATTTAAACAGGAACAGGATCCTGTTTTAGTGTCAAGTGCAGAATAATGTCTAATGCATGCTTTAGATGCTATAGATATAACTGGAAAATAGAAATATAATATTAGTCTAGGGAAGGGGTTTTCAACTACATTGTCCAAGGGCCAGAATTTTTTCTAAGCAGACACTGTGGGGCCAGCAATAAAAAAAAAAAAATACATAGGCCTAATTAGCCTCCTATTAGTTGTTGAGTTATTTTTCATCTAACAGCTCACTGTGGCTGCATTTTAGATGAACAATAGCGGGCAGCCAGTGCCAGGTTCACTTTTCATTTCTCATGATGACTACTTCATAATAAATGTCAACTTGCGTGTCGTCAGTTAAATGCTTAAAATGTGAAGTTGCAGCAGTAGGAAATGTTCAGTTTGTATGAGCAGTAATTTAATACTGCCTTTCACCAGGTATTTTGCCCCAGTTCTTAATTCTGTAAATAAGGAAATATTTAAAATACTTTAATCATTGGCCTTTCTGAGGACCAGGGGGAAGCTTTGGACCCCCAGATAAAGGGCCCTGGTCTGGGGTTAGCACTTTTGGAATTAGATCACAGAATGAGTATGAGAGTCGGATTTTTAACTTGACCACAATTTCACATTTCGTATTGGAATTTTCATCATTTGTGTTTCCACATCTACAGGAAGGCCTGGACATATTTTTTATTCAATATAAAAAGTCAAGTCTTCGAATACAAGCGTTGTTGCATTGGTATAAAAGTGAGATACCACAGCAGTAATGGTAACTTGTGAACTTGTGATGGCCACAGCCATGGCCACACAGCCATGTTAAAAGCGGTAACCTCATACACTTACACTTTCCTTAGTTCATGCTGTTTTTCCTTAAGATTGGTTTATATACCTTTTCAGACACATTATACATTTTGTTGCAAACATTTATTTAGTTTTAAATAACGTACAGGACACTTGGTTTGTTTTACATATATACTTTATTTAGTTGACCATGGAAGGGTATCTTTTTGGAGCGCGTACAATTAGTTGTTTTTGGATTAGTGTTTCTGTTATAATGGTTCTCTTTTGAGCTTACCAGCATTGTGGATTCCACACCCTGGAAGGATGCATGCAGTCTGCTGGGTCAAAGGGGTGGTGCCTTGAACAAGAGCAGCTTTATAGGGGAGGTGGCCAAATTCGACACTACCACTATTTGTTATGTCCGGGGGGATAGCTTTATTTTCTCCCAAGATATTTGAGTTTTGATTTATATTATATTAAAGATATTTATTTGATTAATTAAGATTACATTTCTTTTGGAATAAGTGTTTAGTTGTTTTTTTTTGGTTATTTGTTACCTTTGTTCCTCTTATGGTAGGTCAGTTGTATTTTTGAGTTTGTTATGGTCAGAGCTTAAGTATGGTCTGTTTGTTTGACCTCTTTTAAGGGCCCAAACTTTATCATTATTTTGTTGTAATGATTATTTTTGGTAAAATCAAAAACCCTTCCTTTTGAAATTCTCTTGTGACTCCTTTTGCCTAACTGCTTGGTCCCTCACAGTACTGTACACTGTACTGTACTGTACTTCCGTCTATATGTAACACTTGAGTGAACTATATTGGGGTCCTTGTATTCACTGGGCCCGAACACTGGGTTTAATCTTATCTGAGTGAAAGATGGCACACACTGCAGTCTCTGGCAGAATGATTACACAGGAGTTTATTTTGACACAATCGTGTCCTTATTTTAAGATTAAGGCCTGAAATCTCTGATAATTGCTTGTCATCTGAATAAAAGTTCCTTGCTTTCCTGTGCCCTGGAAAGACAAATAGAATTGTCTGTCTCTGAAAAAGCAGCCAGCTATGCAGAGAATTACTGTCTGATGACTGCGTCAGACCGCTGCAAGACAAAAAATTACCTTGAGTTTCCTCCCGTCTTACACATTGCATGGCAGGGATTTGTAAATCTGGGAGAAATTCAAATGAATTCTAACTGAAATGTATGGACAGCAGTAACACAAGGCCAGACAGCTCGAAAAACCCACACGAGGTTTCCAATTAAGTGTGTGAGAAGAGCTCCAACAGTGACCCACTGTCAGAGAGAAAGAGAAGCTATGTTAGTACTGCGGCCAAAAACCCTGACCACTGTCCAATCAGCTGCCACCTTTCACCTACAAGTTGTTTTTGATTTATCACCCAGCTTGTGGCAGGCGGATGGAGCCCTCCATCTGTTCGAATACCTAATAATTTGACTGAAAGAACTGCACCCAGATGGAACAAGGTGTGACATCCGTGGGATTCAATCTGGAGCTGAAAATGAATAAAAAAAAAAAAAAAAAAAGAGAGAGATAGCGAGCGAGAGAACTTACCTCCCGTCTCTGTCCCAGTCGTAAACGTCCACCTTGACCGTCCTGGAGGGAGGTGAGATGAGGGAGCAGAGGTGAGATTCACAGAGAGGAGAGAGAGTGTGAGGGTGAGAAAGAGAAGCGGCAGAGGAGAGAGATCGACAGAGAATGAGTCAGGAAGTAAACATTTTTCTTGGCCTTCACATCAAAGGATATTTCATAGTTTAAAAGCAACACATATTTAAAGGATGCCTATTACAAAATACAGATAATACAGTTATATTATAAAAGATTAATAACAATACCTGTACAAAGAGGAGTTTTAAAGGAATATACCTGTATTTCACAATGCAAACACAGACACTTATAATATTCAATGTTCACTCCACAGCATACACTCCATGAAAACACTTTGTCATAGTAGGTCAACAGCATAATGAAATATTAAATAATGCCAGAGCCTGTTTACAGCTGGTATTAGAAAGTGTCTCCACTTGTGATCAGATCTCATTTCCTCGCTCTATAGGGCTGTACCCTACTCAAAATGTTGTCAATGTCAACTGTTACTTTCCTTTTTTTGGGTTCAGTGACACACTAACCCGTCGCTTCTACCTGCACTGTCAGCAACCCTGACAGGGAGAGGAGAGACTGAACTTTATGAGCAGAACACACATTTCTTCTTTTTCAACTGTGTGGTAATCTGATGTTTTCGCATCACAGATGACAAAGAAAGACATTAATGCCAGGCTGCTCACAGGCTGTCAGTGTGAGAGTCACTTACAGTGGACAGTAGTAGGAGGTGGTTTTACCGCCGTCTAGCCAACACTAAGTAAATAAAGAAATAACTAAGTAAAAAAAACTTCATGTGTAACATTTGCAAGAAGGCCCAAATAATTAACAATATGTCGTAGATAATGTTTCACAAAGTTTAGAACGTTTTTCCTCACTCAGTAACTCCCAAAATGTTTGAAGAGAGTCTGGGGATATAGTGGTTACTAGTTCAGTGGTCAAATCAAATGAAACAGACAGAAACAAGAGCCCTAGCACATAATTCACATCACTGTGAACTAAATAGACAGTGTGTTTTGTGTGTACTTGCAGTGCGGAGGTAGTCGTCATTTGTGGCCCAGGATGCATTAGCATTTACACTACAAAAGATATGTGGTCCCAGACCACCTCAGCAAGTGGTTTGAGTGATCACAGTGTCTTGGCGGTCATTTACAGTTGTATTTAGAACTGTCCACTTGTGATCGGATCAACCAAGACACATTCTAATAGCAGTTGTAAACAGGCTCATCAGGTATCCATTAAGTACAGTACCCACAGTAGAATACACATAACATTTTGATTAGGTTTTGCCTAGAGCCTCAGAAACCAACCAGTACCTGTGGCTGCTTTAAAGTAATCATGATAGACTGGATATTGGCCCCATGACAAGTCAGGGCCTCTAAATTAATAATGCGGGACCTGCATTAATAAGGTCTTAACCATTTCAGTTTACACGGCTTTAAAATGACCACGAATGTCTATAAACAGATATCTGCATATGAATGCAGAATCTGTAGGAGGGGACTTCTGATTTTGTTGAGGACTATTTTCAACAGTGGATTAATCCACATTTGTGCTCCAGTGAGTATTTGGGGCAGAAGGACAGTGTATGTGGGACTGATCCAAAGTACTTAAACTACAGTGTGTGTTCATGGTAATGAGGGAACATGTCACCCGGTGCAACAGTCTGGCTCATTGATGTGTTTTTAATAGTTTTTGGCAACAACAGAGGAATAAGGTATATAAGCTTATGATACACACACAATGGTATTTGTTATTGGTAAAGACATATCTTTGACTATCGCCTGTTTTTTTAATCAGTGTGTCCAGGCAGTGTAGTGGTCACTTAGGTTGAAGAGGATAATGTTTGATGAGCCAATGCCTTCACTTTCACTTCTTTGCAAATGGGAAAGTTGCCTAGTTCGGCATATTTCGGTAATGTCTTCTGCGTAAATCTTGTCACTGTCCAACACAAAACTGTTTCTGCTACAGTAAACTCAAGTGGTGAAATGACAGTAAAAAGGTCAGTTTTAGTTTTAGTTTCTGTAGTTCATCATTATCAGAACCAATCGGAATTCTGAATTTGAGAATTGGGTTCCCTCAGGCTGCTCCTCACCTCTACAAGGTCCTGGTTTAAAACTAGTTTAGGATAAAGTTGAACCTGGAATGATGTTTTATGGTCACTATAAGTACAATCATTTAGATTTTGTTGCTGCATTGCCTCCGTGTTGGTCTCAATAACACCAGCACTGGCCTGAGACCAACAGCACGGCCGACTGCTGGCATTATTCTGACCACCAAAGAGTCCGACCCTCATATTCAGCTTTATACCATATGATATGATTTGTTCCACCATTCTTGGACATCACTGTTATCCAGTGTAATTTACAGCTGTAATTATTCCTGAAGGAAATATGAAGCACATTTTATACCAAGGAGATGTGATATTAAAAAATGTTCAAAACCAACATGATGAAGATAAGGTAATTTATTTATATAGCAGTCAGACTACTCAAAATCCTTCTGACACTTCAAAGGAATTGGTGGATCATAATAACATCATCTACCCTCTGACCCTGGTGCTATCCCCTTACCTGTCATAGTCTCCATTACAGAGTGCTCTAACAGGGATGGTGAAAGGCTGCCAAACAGGATTCAGATTGTTCTTGATCACCTCAGTTTTGTGGCAGATTGTGAACCTGGAAACACAAAGAGACAGCTCAGCATGGTAAGGATGACAATTCTAAAAAGCTTTTTTTAAAAAAAAAAAAACAACAAAAAAAACGGTTAATGGGAGCTGGGATAGACCAACACATTCTCACTTTCAATTTGTCAAATACTGCCGCTTGGTCAGTTGACCCTCCGCCTCCGTCATTTTTGCATGTGCAGGGCTCCACAGTCAAGCTAGCAAGAATACATTTGCAACATCCAAAGACAAAATTCCACCATGCATGGCCTAATGATGTTGCGTCTTGGGTCCGTCAACCCATGTCTTCATCATCCATGTGTCTTCAAATTCCACTGACAGCATATTAGATAGATATTGTCTGCCTGACGTTGTTGACTTGTGTATTTTGTCTTTTTTCCTTGATATTAGCACTTCTACCATGATTGACTTCTGGCCCGGTGTGCCACAATGTGGATATAACATGTAGCACATGCTATGTGCTGCTTGACGTGTTGAGTCGTATCCCAGCGACAAAAATAGACCAGCTACGGTGCCGTCAGAATGTGCTGTAGCCACATCAAGTGGATTTTGCCCGTTAGACTTTCAAAATAAATCTTGTGTGGTAAACATTGTGAACAATCACAGTTTAGCTATGCACAAAAACTACTTGGTTAGTTTAGAAAAAGATTGTAAGGTTAATTTCGCACTTGAGTATGTGAGTAAAACATAACTGATATGACCTGAAGTAACTTAAGTACATCAAGTGCGTTACTTAAACTGTTGGTTTCACACAGGACCCCAACAGCAGTCTCCTGGGTTAAAGTCCTGTGTTTTTTGAGCCACCCATCCACCCCACCAGCTCCATATATGGATTTTCTCACTCTTTATACTATGTCACTGGACTTTGACGGCGGGTGTGTGCAGAAATTATACTACAGGGATACCTAAAGTGTCATAATTTGTAGTGGAGGACCAGTGCACAGTGAACAAGTGGCAATATTTGATGACTTGGGAGTGAGACGGGTTGGATGGATAGGAAATCTCTCAAAAAGAGACAAAGTGGTTTGATCTCCACTTCCTGTAGTATGTAATGTAATGTAAAAGTTTGCCTCAATGAAAAATATGTGTAATATCTTTGCTCACTGGGTGAGTATTCAAAGGTAGCTCATTTAGACACACAGACAGTCTTTTGAAAAGCAGCTCAACTGAATGAAATCTTCAGCATGAGACAGCAGAAACACAACAAGCTCACAGAGGGTTTTGATCCTGAACTGTATGTCTGAAATATTGAAGGCTACAGTAAGTACAGATTAGAACTTTCTGTGTCAGTGTCAAGAAAATCTATTAGCCCTTCTTCCATCTGACAGGCAAGAAGCTTTCAAACTTCTCGTGGGACTGGATCCAACAGAGAAATCTGCTGGCAGATTATCAGTCGCTGTCAGTAACAAGGGAAGAGTTGTGGCAAACTCGCCTCAGCTGAAGGACTAACAGATGGATTGAACAATAAAGGATTTACAGTCATTTAACAACACACGCACCTAACAAAAACACACACTTACGTCCCATCCTCGTTGCTCCGGTAGAAGACGAGGAAAGGGTCAGACTTGCCAAAGAAATCCTTTTTATCCAGCTTGTTGGCACAGAGCTGCATGGTGGCTATGTCCTGGACGAACAACAACAACAGTTCATGGTTTAGTTCAGTCTAGCAGCTGGACTTGGAATTAATCCCCGTTTTTCACCATACCTATTTGTTCACTTGGACCTAAGGCCTATCTCTTGAAGACCTGAAAAACACACTGTGACCGATTCAGCACTGAAACCCTACAGGTTAAAGATGTATTCACACAAAAAGCAAAGCAAAATTTCTGCTCGATGAGATTACATATAAAGTCAATGCAAAGATGACACAAATAACATGAATTGGGCGAATACGTAAAATTCACCCCGTTTGTGATGGCCTTTGCCATCAGTGTATGAATTTGTATGAATGGATGAATGTGGTATGTAATCTAAAAGCGCTTTGAGTGGTCGGCAAACTAGAAAGGCACTATATAATTACAGTCCATTTACCATTTACTATGAACTGAGTTAGCATAGGCCCAGTCAATCCAGACAGACCTGACAGAGCCGAGAAAGATAGTTGAGTCTTTACCAGGGACCCAAAGTGCCAGTATTTGCTCTTTTGGGGATGAGACTCAACAACTTTTCTCATCTCTGATTGGTTGTTTTCGTCTAGGCCCAATGGAGTATTCCAAATGCCATTAGGAGCACTAACCTGATTTTGTCTCATGTACCACTGTCAGGATACAGTGAGTATAAGGTACAGTATAAGTTTCATCAAATATGAAAGACATTTATTTTTATAAAAGTTACCTACTGCAGCTTTAAATAGAACTGACATTTCATCCATGAAATAAAACTAACCAGGGATGTTTTTCCAGAGACAGACCTTGTGAACCATAACTAATAAATGTGAATGTACACTCTGAGTTCTGAAGCCCTCAAGGACTCTGCAGTATACCATCATCACTGCTATATGGCCTGCAGTGCGAGTTTAACCCTCCTCACATTCATATGCATGATGTGGTATGGTATTAATTCTGTATATACATTACAGCAAACTGCCTCCTCGGTACTCAAATCATTACCAGCTAGGATGTAATTGCCTACGTTTTCATGTGAAAGTGCATACTGTAATACCACTGTGAGCATGTCTGTGTGTGGGGTGTGTCAGTGCTTGCATGTGCTTCTCTCTTTGATTGCAGTGTCTAATTATTTACCCACTGTGGCAAGAAAAGGGGACTATAAGATGGGATAAATAATGCATGAGCGCCTCTCATCATCACTTTGAAGGAAAAGTACAAATTCACTTCCCACTCGATCCAGATGACAAAATTATTCTGAAGCCTGTGCGGTCATTTAAATTCACTTGGCTGGGTTAAAAATGGAAACACACAACGTGACTGTCATGAATTCAGACTGTAGTGCTTAACTTTTTGACCCCTGTCTTGGACTGTTTATATAACCCAGTGTGTGTGTGTGTGTGTGTGTGTGTGTGTGTGTGTGTGTGTGTGTGTGAAGCCTGGAGAAACAGTGTCCTGAGTATGATCTAATACTAACCCGGCAGTTACTGAGCTCCTCGGCTGAGAAGATGATCGTTCCACACTTCTTCCCAGGAATCCCACTGTGAGAGAGAGAGAGAGAGAGAGAGAGAGAGAGAGCTGAGGAACAATGGAGGACAACAAAAGAAATAAAGACTCGTCCTGCAGTTATTTGTGGTTGTATTTATGGTGACGAATTAGTCATGACAATTTTCTGTCTCAAAACAAGTATTTGTACACTAATATGGGTATCAGAAAATAAAATCATCCAATGCTTCAACGACCATCTTCAACGTAAAAGCTGTTACATAAAGTACTCATATTTGTTAATTTTGTCATTAAGAACTATAACCAGTGAAATTTCTTGGCACCTTTTTTTCACATTCAACATTTGAAAAAAATTCAGTACATTATAAAAAAATTATATATGACAAAATGCATTACAACTTGTCAACAAATAAAAACTAAATCAGTGGTTCCCAACCTGGACCATACATAGTCAGGGGTCGTCTGTTTACTCAATGATAGAAAAGGGGTCCCTTTAAGAAAAGAGGTTGGAAACCACTGACCTAAATGAGAAAAAAAGAAAGGGATGATCATTAGCAACCTGCATGCATCTGTAGATTATACTTGATAAAGGCACATGCTCCACCACCCAAAATATCTGTCCTTCAGAAGTTAATGTACCTCAGGAACTTGGGCACCAAAATCATACAGTGAGGAGACCGTATTGGGATATATAGGACATAGCAGAACCTTAAACTCTGCTAACATGTCCGTTCCTATATTCAACGTCCCTGGTTTTGTGACAGTCGCTTTTAGGTTTTACCAGTGGTTTCTTACTATAATAAATATGCTTTTATTACAAGGTAGGGTACTGTAGATTCCGCTAGTGCAGTGGTTCCCAACCTGGGGTACGGGACCCCCACTAGGGGTCACCAAAGCTTCACAGGGGCTCACAAGGCCTTCTTAATTTCAAGGGGTGCCCAAAAAAACTAAAAAAATATACAGAGTAGCCCTAAATATTTCATTTATTTCTGTGAAGAAAACTTCAGAAAAAAAACTGAAACAGTTATTTTTAAAGTTTATATTAAGATCTAAACTTTGAAGACCTGAACACAAGCTACATTCACATAGCCTTCACTCTCAGATAAACAGCTTCATCCTGCATTAGAAAAGTTCAAACAACCAAAGAGCTGATAGAACAATGAGATGAAAACACTGAATTTGTCAAAAAATAAGCCTATTATGTATGATTGTTCTGTTCCATTTTTTTTATTTAATTTGTATTTTCTTATCTGCTGTGTTGTATCTGGAGCTGCTGTAGCGGGTGAATTTCCCCAGTGTGGGATCAATAATGTCTATCTTATCTCATCTTAAAAATAAAAAATACATAATACAGAATTCCTAA
Source organism: Dicentrarchus labrax (assembly GCF_905237075.1). Taxonomy (NCBI): domain Eukaryota; kingdom Metazoa; phylum Chordata; class Actinopteri; family Moronidae; genus Dicentrarchus; species Dicentrarchus labrax. The sequence goes on along the minus strand of NW_026136711.1, from coordinate 7,033,859 downwards.
AAATATCAGGAAAACACAATATTTACAGGACATAATCTGCTCAAAATTCCTCCAAATGGCTTGTTTTACACAAACTTCCTGCAGTTACTGTCAGGGGTAATCGGTTTACACAATAATTGAAAAGGGGTCCCTTAAGGAAAAGGGCTTGAAACCACAGCCCTACAGTATCAAAACATATAGGACCACGTAGGCAAATGTATGTGGTCCTAACAGGTTTTGGTTTCCTGCTGTTGCATTTTGTGCCCAAATCTAACCAACCTTAACCATGGTGTTGTCAGACAGATAAAACGGATACATTTTTCCATTAATGATTTGTAACAGTTTTGGAAGGGACAAACAAATGTGATCGTGCTTGTAGGGCAGCCCAGTCTCACGTCAAGGCAACTAACACACACACAATAGCTCTGCCAAACCACGAGGGGATACTGTGTCAGTGTCACGTTTTTCTTCACCTAGATGTGAAAATTACACGCATGTACAAAGGTACAGTATAACGAGCTAATGGATAATGTGTGAAACCAAAAGTCTATGTTGAGTTGTCAGGTACATAACGTAACTTACGATCTTTTCCTAAATCTAACCAAGTAGCTTTGCTGCCTCAACCAAATCAAAAGTGTAACTGGAAGTTGCATATTTATTATTGCTGGTGTGAACGTGGAATGAGAATGTGACACTGCCATGTTAAGCGGGTGTGTGTATTACAAATTTTGGCATAATACTGGGTTGGACGCTTCTATATGTCGTTCTAGGGCCCTGTTTAATTTGCAAGACTTGTTGGTTATATCAAATATGGCTGAAACACACCTGGTCTTTACAGGGCTTATACACTGGACTCATGCATAGAAACAATGTTGGAAACAAAGAAAAAAGCACTTTTAACAATGCTTTGGAAGCTTTGACCATCATAAATGCTTCATGCAGCAGGCTACATGATTTTTGACCTTCTCTTTCTCCTCTGGACGTCTGTAGATGGAGGTGATCCTTTGCCGCAAATCACACACTCAGACAGTAAAGTACCCCATTTTGGTCACATTGCATCCTGGTAATTTTTCAGAGCAGAAGTGACAGGCGTACTGACCCCAGATCAGATCCTCACAATTATCATACAGGAAGAAAGAGAGGACTTTTCCTCTGGAGACACGTCACCAATCTTCTGTAAGGTCACAGCTCAGTTCCTGCCGCCTAATTTCTCTCTGGGGAGATTGGACTTTTCATTCGGTGATGAATTACAGAACAATCTCGGTAATTGTATTGAAATTGGATCTGGATTAGAAAACGGGGCCTGAAGTCATTTCTCAAAGGGGGGAATCCCCGGGACAACAGGGGCTCAGTGCTGTTTACTGCTCTGCCTTTGAGCTGCTGGAAGATGCTTTGTTGCTGCTGCTGTTCCTGTACTCCCTTTAACACACCTGCTCCGAACTAACAGACAGGCTTTCAGGAATTTTCTGCCTAATCTTCAAAGCTCCTTCTATCTTCTCTAAAGACGTGTTCAGACTCAACACAAAGAAACTTTTAGAAGCACAGTCATTGTTAAGATGCAAGACAACAGTCCATCCTGGGTGGTGCGAATTGAGGCAAAAAGGCATCCCTGAGTGTGTGTTTGACACACCTTGAGAGCTGGTGGGGGTTTTAGCCTCCAGCATATTCAATATTCTACATGTTTCTATAGTCTTCATCAGGTGTTTTTCCTGCAGACCCCTGTTTCTTTCAACACCGTAAACAATGTAGGCTATACATTAATTAATACATTTATTCTAATCATCACGACTTGTGCATTGCTCTGTTCTTTGAGCTACACAGGTCCAAAATTTGACACTTTCCCTCTTCACGGTCCAGAACATCTGTGTGTGAGGGGATTACACCCTGACAGGAAAAAGCTGCATAATTAAACTCAAGTCAAACCCAAAAAGAAAGTTGGGAAACCTTTATCATCAACTGGAAAATTCCCTATGGCTGCGAGTCACACTCTACCTCACATCACGACACAGCGATTCGCTCCATCCAATTGAGGCTGCGCTGCTGCGAGCGGGTCCGCCTGATGCTGCGCTGTGATTAAAATGCCGGCTGAGATTCAAGGATGTCGCCATAAACATCCGTGACACATACGGGCGCACAAACACACCAGAACACAGGCGGAATTCATTATGCCGGAGGGAACCACAGATGATACTACTGCACACGCACACACACACACACACACACACACACACACACACACAATATGTTCTCCTTGAGAGGCTGTTGCTTGTAACCTTGAACCGTGTTCTCGCCACAGTCAGTCTATTGTTCATTCCTCAGCCTTTTTGTGAACACAGTCACGTAACCCCGGCTGAATGAGGGCAGGTAGAAACCTCAAACACCTTCACTAGAAGCAAGAATTAATTTCTACACTTCCTTCCTCTCAGTGTGATTTTCTCTTTAATCAATCTCTGCTGACCCTCCCACTTTAACAAAGAACGCTAACAGTGATATATGAGTGTCCAAAGGCTGCGATTGCTCTGATAATGACTTCTGCATGGGGATACTCACAGCATGGTGCACACAAAGGAGCACAAGCACAGCACGATGGAAATTTATACAGCAAGGATGAATAAAATAACTTAAAGATGGAAGTAATCAAAGAAAGTGTGTGACTGCGTGTCTCTGTGTGTTTGACAAGTCCTTCAGCAGGAGTTTTCCTACACATTTCTTGTCCTCCTCCCACATCTTCCACTGCCTGATGTGGGTCCCCACTCCCACACATGTTATACAAGATTTCACAGAGACACACACGTATGCATACACAGTTACAAAACAGTAATATACAAAAACTAACCAAAAAAGCCCCCATACTCTTTTACCCTTTTACCCTTTTGTGTGTTGAATTAAATGATTGAAGGTAGAAATTTTGTATTATACTCAGTTAGTGATTTGTTAAGAAGAATAAACTGACAGGGCAGGACTGAGAGGAAAAGGCACAGTTACTGATATTTCAGTGCCATGGTTGGGGCCATAGATTCTAACTTGCACAAACCTCAGTCAGATAAAGCATCAGTGATAATCTAGACTAACATATTCAACTAAACAACCCCTCTGCCCCTATGCACTCGCTGCTATAGGGGATGGAGAAGGAGGATGGAAAGGGGATTGCATTTTGGTCATTTTGCTAACAAGGGGGATGGCATCCCACTTCATATTGGCTACTGATTATACTTTCATGAAGATGAGGGACTCGCAAGAGGCAGAAAAGAAAAACAATAGCCAAAATCAAAGCAGCATAGACCATCTAAACTAATGTTGACTTCTGCCATAAAGCCCTCTAACAGAAAGGCTTTAAAACGTCAGGTGAAATATTATAAAAAGGGACAAGTCTATGTGAGGGGAATGTTATGGTGGATATATTGGTCAAGCACAACAAGGAGTTTAGAGTTCAAGTCTTGTGTGAGACAAGTTTTAGACTATATATTATATAACCCCTCTGTGGCCATGTAAGGACATCACATACTTGTGGCGTGTATACAATTTGACTAACCAGGGCTCTCACCGGTGAATGTAGACAGCAAGCCATTGACCTCCTGACTATGTGTGCAGTGCAGGGGATCCCTGACAGAAATGTAAATAAATGCATGGGAATAAATGTAAATGGGACGCTTTCAAAGCACTCCAGTGCAGTGCCTGGATGGCTTCCACCGCAGCCTAAAAGAGGTGATGGTATACAGTGTCTTTGATGTGTGGGTGAATGACTGAAGGATATATTCATGCATGAGTAAGCAGAGGTATAAAGTATCAAAACAAATATACTTAAAGGTATATGCGATTTAACTTTAACAACATTAATATAGCAGCAAACGACTTTATCTATTTAAAGATAAAGTGGAGGTGTTACACTCCCTCTGCCTGTGTTGCTATCACAGCCTCTTTGGATTTTTACACAGCTGGTCTGCTCCATATACAGCTGAGTAGAGTGACTGAAACAGCTGTTTTTATCATCTACGTCAGTGAATTAAGGATTTATTTTCACCAAACCAGAGCTGGTAATTATTGGAACAGCAGAAAGATGAACAAAAACTGTTTTATGAGTTATATATGGTTTCTGTCCACTTTGAATGAATTTAGGATATTATGATGATCTGCAAGGCTGTTCTGGTGAAAGGTCTATCTCTTTAGGGATCCTGTCCATTGTTAGACAATTAGAATACTAATCTGCTCTGTCCAGTGTCCATGCTCAGCCGTCCATTTTAAAGAGTTTTTTATGTTTATCTGCTAAATAAAATGAGTGGTTTTGTCAATTGAATCTAGCCATTGGCCATTGTTTTAGTCTGAAACGCTGCTGCTCTAGTGGGACATAGTGGCAAGTGAATTTTGTATATATAACCCTTAATTATTTTAATTTCAGGGGACACAACACTGTTTTTGCACATGAAGGATTTTTCTCATAACGGATACTCACCATTCAGTCGTATAGTGTCTTCTGTAGCCCTGGAGGACCTTTGTCTGAGAAAACAAGTTATGTCATCTGGGGTTGTGCCTGCTTGGGCTTGATGTAAAAGATTTGGGTATGTGGGCAACAAGAACACTGGACATCATGACTATTTGATTTCCAGATAATTCATAGAGAGAGACTTGAAACTGACTAATAAAATATTATTTTTGTACTGAAAATTAAGTGTTATACATTATTTAAATGTACTAATTATCCCCACACTGATGAAAATTTCGAAGTTTCAGATGTACAAACTTAAACAAATATTCACTCTTATGCTGATGATACCATTGTTTAATTGTCTGCTGCCAGCATTGTTAAACAATAATAGCCTTCATAGAACTTTACTTGATGTGAAGTCTTCAGGATAGACCCTGTTCAACTTCAGTTACATTTTGACATGGGAACCAGGTTCTATGGTGCAAACAACAAAAATATACAATCAAGCTGAATTATCGGAAAGGTATATCCAGTAGTTTGGGGGCTTTCAATTTCTCTCAGCACATTAGGGGTGCTGTTTTCTCTCCTACTCTGCTCTCTGCTGGACTGTTATAGTGCGTAACCATCGTCTCTGCTTCTCACAGCACTAGGCTTTATATCATTTTCGCACAGCCCTCTAAGCTGTGGGCCCCACTAGTTCCCTTAACTAGCTAGCATTAAAAATAGCATTTTTGGGAGCCGATTGTCCAGACTAAGATCAACTTATACACAAAGTGAGCAGACAAGGTCTTCAGTGCTGCATGAGCGATGGATGAACCTCCTAGCAATAGCCTTAGAGCGCTGCAGCAAAACTTGAGGTACACAGGTAATGTTCACACCTGCTCATTTTGAAAGAGGTACGGCTAATGGGGAAACATCGCCTGACTGCTTGCCACCTTCCTAGATCTTTACATTGCTTGAGTACAGTCTTATTATTGCTGACTGGCCAGAGCTATCAAAATAAAACCCTTTTAAATAAAAGTTTTAAGAAACTGTAACTTTTCTTTAAGTATATTTAGTCATGCCATATCAGCTATCACCAGCTACACAAAGAATGTCAAATTATATCTCGAAAGGCCTGTGGCATACCATATAATCCTTAATATATTTGCAAATTGTGCTGTCAATACACTCAAAGCCTAAAAGTCTCTAAAACCTTTGAGTGAAGGTTTTTGCAAAGGTGGAGCTTTTAACTTTCAACAACAGATGTATAAAGCAGAGAAATGGGGATTAATAATGATCATCTAGTATTCATGAGCAAAGATTAAACAGGACTTCAAATGCTATCAATGAAACATTTCAACCAATTGCTGAGTAACTTTAGAGTTCCATCTAACTGAATGAAGTACAGCTGGGAGTTTCAGGGTTATAAAAGGTTATAATGTCTACAATGATAACTGAGACTTTGGCTTTAACATCATTACGCAGTCTATCCATTCTTCCTTTTTTTTTCTTCTGGTTTCTTTTTCTACAGTTTTTCTACACTGAAATAATCATATTACTAATTCTCTCATTTGAGTTGAACTTTGCTCTATATGAGCGAATATATTCTTGATTGTTGTTAATTATATGCAAATCAAATACACCATAAATTGAGATTAATCATTTTTTTGTACCTTTATTTTAACTAGGCTAGTCCCAGTGAGATTTAAAAAAGTATTTTTTCAAGGCAAACCAGGCCAAGACAGTGGCACCACAATAAATATTAATGCTGAAGAGCATCAATATGCAATAATGTAACAAGCAGAATGAGGTCAAAGTCACACGAAGAACTGAGTTTATATACACACCGATCAGCCATAACATTATGATCACCTGGGCATTCAAGTTACTCAAATGCATACAGTTGCCCATTTGTCCTGCTTCTATTTTGAGGAAAATATGTTCACATGTGCCTGATATATCCCATCCACTGACAGGAGCCATGATAACCAGATAATCAGTGTTATTCTCTTCACCTGTCAGTGCTCCCAATGTTATATACACATATATATAAATGTATATAAGTATAGGGTTGTCCACTAATCGGAAGGCTGGTGGTTCAATCCCTGGTTCTTCTTGAGCAAGACACTGAACCGCAAATTACTCCCGATGCTCTGCATCGGTGTATGAGTGTGTATGAATGATTAGTTTCCATTCTGGTGAGCAATTGGCACCTTGCATGGCAGCTACTGCCATCAGTGTGTGAATGTGTGTGAATGTGTGTGAATGGGGTGAGTGTGGCATGTAGTGTACAGCACAGTGGTCGAAAGACTAGAAAGGTGCTATATAATTACAGTCCATTTGCCAAATAATGTTATTTTAGGTGTTAACCAAATCAGATTAGAGTTACAGTTATATAAAGAATATGGGCTTCAAATGCAGATTCTCAGCTTTAATTTAAGGGCATTCTCGTCCAAATTGGAGGAAGGGTTTAAGGATTACTTCAGAAGAGCAAATACAGAGGGTTCCCCACAAGGTGCAAACCACTGATAAGCCTCAAGAATATAAAGGTCAGATCGACAAAAAAAACAGCCAGCCCAGTTCTGGAGCAGAATTCTTTGAAGAGATGAAACAAAGATCAACCTGTAACAGAATGATGGGGGAAAAAAAGTATACAGAAGGACAGGAACAGCTCATGATGATTCGAAGCATAGCACATCATCTGTAAAACATGGTGGAGGCAGTGTGATGGCAGGGGCATGCATGGCTTCCACTGGCACTGGATGAATTCAGAAGAGTAGGGACATACCGGTTGATTGGATGGCATTATGCAGTGCAGATAGACAATGACCCAAAACATACCATGAAAGCAACCCAGGAGTTTTTTTTAAGGCAAAGAAGTAGAATATTCTGCAATGGCCGAGTCATTGACCTGATCTCATCGAGCATGCACTTCTCTTTCTGAAGACAACACTAAAGGTAGAAAGGCCCACAAACACACAACAACTGAAGACAGCTGCAGTACAGTCCTGACAAAGCATCACAAAGGAGGAAAACCAGCATCGGGTGATGTCCATGAGTTCCAAATTTCAGGGAATCATAGCCTGCAAAGGATTATCAACAAAGTATTGAAAATGAACATTTTATTTATGATTATGTTAATGATCACAAAACCCTGGGGCATTGGGTTTGTGTATCCACATTTTTGTCAACTATTCTCTCTTCTAATATTGATTTTGGCAACTGGATAGGGGACACACAAAGTGTATCTTAATCTGCTAAATAGAGGGGTCACAAAATGTATACAAAAAAGTTTGAGAAAACATTGTCACCCAATGCTGTCCAATGACAACAGAGATGTTTCTTTGATAATGATGTCTTACAAACAAGGAAAACAGAGTTATGCTCTGTAACTGTCCTTGCTGCAGAGCCTATTTCATAAGCAGAGATTGCTAACAAACTTCATCAGACTTCATGGATAGTGAGTTTGTTTCCATCTTCAGTTGGCTAATGCCATTAGCTACAGTCCATTAACTCTGTGATTGACAGTGTTGTCTACACTAACACTGGAGTCTTCCGAAAATACAGGCAAAGTGTGCAAGTCAACAAAGACTGATCAGGCCTAATTCAGATCTGAACTTCATGAAATTATCTATATAAAAAAACATGAATGTAAAGGTCAGCAAAGTAAATCAGTTATATTCGAGATGCTATGATGTCTGAGAGCGTTTAAGCACAGAGTAAAGGTGAAGTTGACATTAAAGGTCCATTTAGGAGGATCTATTGTCAGAAATGTAATATAATGTTAATATGTATGTTCTCATTAGTGTACAATCACCTGAAAAGAAGAGTTATTGTGTTTTTGTTACCTTAGAATGAGCCTTTTATATCTAAAGAGGGAGAGTCCTCTTCTACAGAGTCCACCCTGTTTCTACAGTAGCCCAGACAATGGCTCTAGATAAAGCCTTTAGGATTCCCCTCCAAAATCATAATATTTTACTGAAGTAGGTTCAGGCTCTTGCTAAATATTAGAAGAAAAGGACTTTAGTGGGTACAACCTAATGGGCAGGAATCATAGCCCAGGAACCAAAACTGCACCAAACTCCATAGAACTTGGTTCCCATATAAAAATTTCTGAAGTTGAACAGGGTCCATCCTGAAGACTTCACATCAAGTAAAGTTCTATAGGCTATTATTTATTGTTTAATAATGTTGGAAGCAGACAATTAAACATCAGCATACGGGTGAATATTTGTTTATGTTTGTACATCTGAAACATAACAATTTTCATCAGTGTGGGGATTATTAGTAAAGATAAATAATGTAACACTTGATCATCAGTACAAAAATAATATTTTTTAGTCAGTTTCCTTTCTCTCTCTCTCTCTCTCTCTCTCTCTCTCTCTGATAATTCAACATTAAATGGTAACATGTAATGTAATGATAAAGTTTTCCTGACATCGTATACTACTAGATGACTTATACAGCTGAATTATATGAATAGTTTTACTGTCAAAACTGCTTCAGCAGATAAGAGAAATATATGTCTATATCATTTTACAGTGTATTTTCCACCTTTAAAGCCATTCTAAATCGAGAAAAAGGAGCACACTCCTCTGAGCCTGTCATTAGGCTGCAGTGATGGCCTCCAGCAGTTGGCCCCATATACAGTAGGCCAGTACACATCATATCCACTCAACAGACAGAGAGAGAGAGATGTCCTCTGTGGTCAGTGTGACGGCTCTGGGAGTGGTGCCACATTAGTGACCCTAGCCTCACCTTGGATTAACAGTTGCCATGGTGACATATTATTGATAATAAGTTCCAATATAGACGTAATACGAAGCAATATTCTGCTGCAAATAAGATTTGGCCCACACACTTTAGCCTAGACCCAGTTTAGTTTCTTTAGTTCTGGTGGGCAAGTCATTGCTGCAGGTTATGACCAGTCTTTCCAACTACCTTTCCAACACATCATTGTGGCAACACTGTGCCGCATCTTCATTATGTCCATAAAACCTTTCTCAGGATTTTATACTTGTAAGTCTCACTGATATGCAAAAACAAAGAACATTTTGTAGGTAGTTATGTTATTTAGCTTCCCCTGTGTGGAGTGGTATGCTTATTGAAACCTACAGGGAACTGCACAGAGCACCCAGAAAGTGAACACCACAGGTAGACCTGAGTGCCCCTAAGCCAGGTTCAACAGCAACTTTCACACTTCACAAATGGACACTTCAAAAAACCAGCCTTGGGTTAAGGAAAAAACACTCCCTTGTTCTTGTCACTTTTCTTAAAAGAAACACCCAGTCTACAACTTACACGTTGCCTGTTTTGGATAAAAGGTAGCCTACTTAAAAGTTAGAACCATATTTTATCTACCTGTTGAGATCACAAAGGTGAATGACAGGTCAATATTTATTTGATGTTCATTTACTTAAACAAACATATTTGCAAGTTTGAAATCACTTAAAAAAAACTGCATGTGAGAAGGACAATTGAAATTGAAGTATGAATGTAAGAGGAGAGTTGTGCTCAGGTGGGAATGAATAAGGAATAAATGGTATAAAGATGACACATTTTATCTATATTATAAATAATCAGCAGGGATTAATTACTCGTACTCAATGTTGTAGTTTTTAATAGAGGTTTTTGGCTGTTTCACATTAAAATTAACTCATATTTGTGACTCACATTACTGCATATGAAAAAAAAAATATATAATTGAAAACATTTTGAAAACACAAAGACGTACATTATACCTCTGTATCTACTTGACAATCTGAGTTCAAATCTGAATTGACAGCCTTGATGCCTCTCATCTCCCCATTCTTTCCTGACTAATTAAATTTGTTTCTAAGCAAGACATTATACCAGCTCAGCAATGTGCAGTTAGTCACATTTTTTCTTCTCTTTGTTCTGTTACCTTGTCAGGAATGGGAGTTTAGCTCCCAGCAAGTTAACCCGTGCAGAACTCAATAATGTTCCAAACACACAAAAATAATATCATAATGGTGGATTTCCACTCTGAATGCACTCATAAATCATATACAATAAAAAAAAGATTTAAATACTTTTTATTATGTATTATGTCATTTTTTCCTGTGCATTCCTATGGAGAGAGAATCATGACCACATCTAATATTTACTTTCAATTCAGTTTAAACACAAATTAGTGCACTATGCTCCCTCGTTGCCTCAAGGCCGGCCATGCTTGCTGAAAAAGTGGGTGGGGCTGTACTGCATTCCACTTTAGATGATGTGGAACACTGTGATTGGCTTACAGACATCTAATCAAATTAGTTTGTGCATTTGGTTGGAGTCAGATGACAGTAATCATAGATCTAGACATTCTAGAAAGTTATGTCCATTGGAATGGACATGTTTGAGAAATGTTTAATCCAGCTGGATTGAACTAGGTCAAGGGCCTTAAAAAAAATTGCCCCGAGGTTAGGATTGTGCTAACAGTGCTACGCCATAGAATATGTTCTGTTACAGAAAATACAAAAAGCTATTATACATTCGATTCTAACCATCCCCAAGCCTGAAGGAAGTCAGGGTGTACTGCGGTCAAAAATCAAGATCTAGGAACATGGAACGTCCAAACCAGACCTCCAACACAGCACAAGTTCTCAGTGAGACAAATGAATGAATGTGGTGGACTGGCTCTGATCATCTAATAATGATCTAGCCAAGGTAACTTTACAGACTCTCAACATGTTGACAATGAGAGGAGCTCATTGTGGCCCTAGATTGGTTCCTAACATACAGCGAGCAAGCGAACCCTAGAGAATGGACTGCAAAAATTGTGCAGATATACAAGAGATGTTGCAGCAACCTTTTGTCAGCCTTGTTTCAAGATAGTTGGAGGACAGTTTACTTACACATGAATCTCAACAGCTCACCGACTTCCATCTCTACAGCTCTAAAACGTCTGCAGGTCAACTGAACCTCTCTGAAACATAAGTGTACTCGATCCTCAGTGTTTACTCGGCTGCAGTAGCCTCAGGCTCTAACTGAAAGGTGTTGGAGCTGCTGAAGGGATGTGTCTTTTTTCTTTGCACTTTAGGATTTCCTCATAGTTTATAAAATTGCTTCAGTTTTCCCCAAACACATTGTGAAACAAGTGATACATTGAATTACAGGCCTTACAGGAAGCAGAGGAACTTCAAAAACTATTTAAACCAGCGTTCTGCTGAACGACCGTCAGTTAGAAGAAGACGTTACCAATTCTGCCCGGCAACACCAAATTCTGCTGCTCTGACTCTGTTAGGGAGATGTGGACATGGAAGGGGAGAGGCAAGAGTACTCATTTTAAGTCATTTGTGTGTGAGTATGTGTGTGTATACAAATATGCATGCAAATATGAGTACAGTACTCACTTGTGTGTATGTGTATATGTGAGGTTGTCCCTCTCTCTCTCCGGGGCTTTCTGCATGGGAAGGGTGATGTTCATTTTGATTTCAAGGCAGGGAATAGGAGAGAGAAGGGGGGATAGGGGAGGAGGAAGAGGAGGAGGAGGGGTAACCTGTAACATTGGCCTCTGCCACACACACACACCCTCCATCCCTTTCTCTCCTGTCACCCACTGATGGGGATGACAGGGCGACAGGGCGACTGACAGCATGAGCAGCTCATTCAATTACACAGCTCTCTGATGAAAGGCTTTCATGTTCTCCAGGGAGAGCAGAGGATGGAGGGAGGAGAGAGGGGAAGTGGTCTGCATTTGGGAATAGGCAGTGGGGATGTGAGTCACATTGACGATAAGTGGGAAGCACAGAAAGGAATGGAAGTAGGAAAGAGTTGGTTAGTGTGTGAGGCAAACGTGTACGATCAGAGACAGAAATATTGATTGGGAAACGATAAGGGCAAGTACCAGCCTGATTCATTTGAAGTCATTTAAACATCCCTTCGGTGGTTCGGTTTGCTTGGCAAGGTCAGATAAATACCATTAGAACGTTGGTACAGGGATGGGAATCGAGAACCGGCTCAAGTTACGAAGCGGTTACAAATTGTCCGATCCATTGGAATTGTTTAATTCCCAGTATATAAGTTGCTTTTATCAACGGCAGCATTTTTTGTGACAGAAAAAAAACAAACAAAAAAACAATAATGTCAAACTCATGTGTCTACACTGCTGGAAACTTGCAACGGGGTAGAATCATGGCGGAGAGGAAGTCGAAATCATGGTCTCATTTTATGAAGAAACTCTCTTTTTGCTACAATGCATTCAGAATCAGAGATAATAAAACAGTTGTACTGATGCTCAAAACCTGTGTAGGCTTCCTTTTAACACACAGACAACTGATCAGGAATCAATAATAACCATGAAACAGTGCCACAATGCTCAGTTACATCTTCCCCAGATTAAAATTTAATTTGTGCAGTTGTTTCAGAATTAAGTAAACTGATATATTTATTATAATGAAGAAATATGTCAGTCAATGCAACAGCAGGGCTCTATTATATATTGTGACAAATGAAAAAGGCCCTATCTAGAGCCACTGTTTGGTTTGTCCATTCTGGGCTACTGTAAAAGCATGGCAATTCAACATGGCAGACTAACGAGAAGATGACCCACTCCCTCTGTAGGTCATTCTAAGGCTCATTCTAAGGTAATGAAAACATGATTCTTATTTTCAGTTGATATATATATATATATTCCATTTCTGACAGTAGATCCTCCTAAATGTTGGACTGGACCTTTAAATCAGAAGTTCCCAACTTTTTTGACTGCAAATTGTTTGCCATTTCTTTGCTACTCTATAAGCTAGACAGTGTCTGTTTTGGTTATACAGATTATATACAATGGTTCCCAAAGTCATGGTGACTTTAACTAATGTGACAGGAATGGGAATTAGATACATTTTTGGGCATATAAATAAAGGCATTTTAAGTATATGGACACCCCTGCACAGTCTGGGCTGTTGTTCATTGTTAACTCAAATAATGTTGTAGGTGTGTAAAAAATGTGCAAAAATCCTACATGCACAAAGAAAATGGATACAATAATGTTGCATATCACTCCTTTGATTAATTTTTTCTTGGCCATATCACCCTCAATCTACAAGAAGGTTTGTACATACAGTATGTTCTGAAGTATGCATGAGGAGCAAACATTATCACAGTTGACATGCATGTTCTTTTTCAGTGTCCATTTTCATGTGCCATGCACTTTGTGCGAACATATCATTTATACCCCTTGTCTCTGGTGTCTTTGGTCTTTCCTTGAAAAATGTCTGCACATGGCTCATCTCTAACACACTTCAAACTTATATTACCATTTAAATGTATACATTTATATATTTATACATTTATTTTACAATAGAGATTTAGTCACTGGCAGAAATTCCAAGTTAAATTGAGTTACCTAAGTGAAGCACACACAAAAATAGAGGGTCACGTGTAGTACCACTTAAATCACACCATTTTCTTGATTGCATTGGCAATAGCTGCTGTTGTGTAGCTAGTACCACTGAATGGAAACAAGAAAGAATAAAGAAAAAAGAAGAGAGAAAAGGGATTATAGCAGTACTTTTTTCTTCTCCTCCAATTAAAGACTGCACATGACACAGACATCTCTACCACCCTGCCTCTTTTGTTCCATTGCTCTCTCTAATAGTAATTAGCTAATGAGCAGCCACCCGCTATCCAGCTGAAAAAAAAGTATATTTATTCATCTGAGTATGTGCACATGCCTGAGTTAGTGAAGGCAAGACATGATTGCCTCCCCTCTATCCTATCAATGAAGGAGGAAATGAAGTGAAAGTAGAGCCTAGAGGATCTCCTCAGATCCAGAATTTTTAACCTGATCCATGGAACAGTGCTGTAGTCTGGATGGTTTTGTATTGTCTCGGAACTCATTGGCATTTGCACTTAGATTTGTCTCAGACTTGGCCATTGGTTTCGTCAAATATTTTAGTTGGTCCCATCGAAGTCCAGCAATATATGTTTTTGTTTTTTTAAGTAACTTCTACCTTCAAAACAAAACCACTGATGAATGGTAGCCATGGTTACGGTTCATTTGGACTTGATTTTGGACTTGAACCTCTTGGGACAGACCTGACTTGGACTTGAACTCAAACCTCTTTGGACTTGGTCTTGACTCAGACTCAACTAGTTCTGGTCTTGGACTTGTTTTGGTCTCAACAAAGGTGGTGTTGACTACATCAATGCCATGGAAAACCTGATCAAACATAACAGGCTTTAATTAAGAAAAAAAGAGACCTGAAGACCTGCAGCAATAAAGCAGGACCATTAGACTGAATATAAAATGGACTTAGTCTGGTTTTGGTCTTGCATCAGTTGTTTGTACATTTCGATCACTGTTCTTCTCAGGGGATTCATCCATCCATGCATCCATAAATAGTTGTAATCACCCCTTATGGCTCCAGCACTAGTAGCATTGACAATCTCACATATAGTCTGGGTGCTTTCTCTAATACCGTTAAAGAGGAGGCCCGTAATTAGGTGTTATTTTTGACTCAGAGTTGTCTTTTGATGCTCAGGTGACTAAAGTGGTGCAGTCCTGCTTTATCCAACTGAGACATTTAACCAAGATCAGGTCATTCCTTTCATCTTCAGTTCGAGAAAAGGTCATCCATGCTTTTATCTCCATCAGACTTGACAACTGCAACACACTTTATTCTGGTAACAGCAGGCAAAACATTCAAAGACTGCAGCTTATACAAAATGCTGCTGGCAGGCACATACTAAGAGAAGCAATTACATCGCACCAATCCTTGCTGCCCTTCATTGGTTACCTGGGAGTTTTAGAAGTGGGTGCTTATTTTAAAAGCCTGATTTCAAGTCAGGTTCCTACCTTTATCTGTGATCTGCTCACTCCCTATAAGCCTGACCACTGCTGATCGTATAGCATTTTATAACTGGTGGTATTTGTTGTAATTTCATTTTATTTTATTTTATATAATTTTTTACATTTTATTTACTTTGTTTTGTACGGAAGCTGAAAATTGCTTTTTTCAATGCTGTTATGTTGAGATCACAGGTTGACGTATCTTGTTTTTAACAATAACAGCATAATTTATCATGTAAAAATTACATTAGTTTTCACAAGAAAGCGGGAAGTCGAAAATGAGTTTAAGCCTTTAAGATGACTGTCATGACATCTGGGGAGGATTCAACTGAAAAGAGTTGTTACCAGACTGTACTTCTGAGAATTCATTCCAGCTATTCAATTCCTGGCTATTTTTGGCTACCGTTGTTTTGAAAGGTTAAAGTTATTATTTTAATAGAATTGAGCTTCACCCTCATCCAGGTATCTTGCAGAAGTCTACACAGAAGGCTGCTGGAGCTGTTGCTACTGGTCCTGGTATAACGAGAATGAGAGCTGTGTCTTGGAATGTTCTCAGTGTGTGTTGGGATATACGCCAGGGTTGTCCCATTTGTCACTAATTCTGTTTGTGATAGTCATGGCCAAAATCTGAAGGTCTCGCCAAGAAGCGAATGAGAATGGTGTGGTGGCCTCATCTCTATCTTTTGCAGATGATGTGGTTCTGCTGTTCTCATTAGATCATGAAATCATGCCAGAGTCCAATCTGCAATCCTATGAGGAACTACTGGCAGATACAACATATGCTACAGGGATGGTTTAATGCTAGGTGTGTATGATTTGAGAAGTGGCTGTTCAAAAACAACAATGTCAGCTGATAAAGAGGTTAGCATACATGCTGCAAGTTCTCTCAGAACTGGAGAGTATATCTTCATTGAAAGAAGAGCAAAGAAGGACACTGAAGGCTTTTCTCCATGGAAAAAAAGATAGTGACAGACAAATGGTTCATCCAGTGCCCTTTTCCAAACAGTTTCCAATGACAATTTCCCAGATGGTCATGTGACAAACCATCTGGTACAGCCAGGTTAGTTGGACAGTTCTACGAACAAAAGCAAACAAAATTAACTCAACCAGTCAGACATCAAAAGGGGCAGCTCCTAAATCCAAAATGTGATTACAAAAAGGACACTGCATGTAGGGACCGACTGGAGCAAAAGGTGAATGTAGTTTAAATACATAATTCAAGACAAAGCGTGTCAGGCAGACTGTGATGTAAGAGATTTCACAGATTCATTCACAAAGATTTTTCATAATACCTTTCTGCAACATGTCATACCCCCTGTATGACATGTTGCAGAAAGGTATTTTGAAAAATCTCTGAAAGTAAGAAAGAGACAGAATAGCAGATGAGAATAGAAGGAAGACATTCGCCCTACTTCAGCGTCCCCCCGGAGCCGATAATGAAAGACAAAACATGTCCATTGGCCTTTTTCATAAAAAGGACTATTCATTATGCATGTTTGTGTTTCTTGCTTGGTGGTTACCCTCCTGTGAAATGTGACAAGAAATTTTACACAGGATGAGAGAAGAGCTCTTTAATTGGCAGTGAGGGGGGCATTGTGGGCAATTCTCTTTGCATTGGTACTTCAGTGGATTACTGAAGAGTTTTAGAGCTGAAAGCAACAGGAAGTGAACAGGAGGAGACAGAAGAAATTTTGCTGTTGTTATTTTTCTGGAAGCTTTCCAGTTCTGTGCTGGTTTGCCCTACATACGAACACTGAGCGAAGAAAACATTTCAAACACTGGAAAAATACTGTTTTAAATGTAACCAGGTCACAGTCAGGCATTTGACAATTCCATAAACATGCCTGTAGATTGAGCTGTTGGGTGAAGTCCTTCCACTGGATGCTCACTGACTCTAGCCTTATGCACTGTATCCACTGTAGTCAAGTGTAGGGGTGTGCAAAGATCATATTTTCATTTCCAGAAATACTATTAGTCCTGAAATTCAGTTTCTTAACACAAGGTTCTCTCGTGATTAAAAAAAAAAAAAACCTTACACCTAGCTTGACTGTACATTGCAACTTTTGTTATACTTATACTTACTCTGCTAGAAATACAATAAACACAAGGTTAGTTGTAGATATTTGTCGACAGTTGACTTGGGATGACTTTGAATGCAGCATAATGTCTATGTTTTCATACATATTTTGATGTCTTTGGATGTTAATGGTTAAAATTGTGTGAAAGGAGTGAAATATCTTGATAAATATTAGATGGATTGTCATTTTTAATACAGACATTTATGGTCCCCAGAGGATGAATTACAATGACATTAAGGATACCCTTATCTTTAGGGTTAAGGTCCCTCAGCAGGTTTAAGTTTTCATTTATCCAGGGAAATATTTCCATGGATTGGTACAAACTTTGGCACAGGCATTTATGGTTCCCTGACAGTGCGTCCCTTGGTGAACCCCACACTTTTGAATCGATCGACTGCATTTATGTAGCACTTAACATCCAAAGCGCTACCATTTGCCTCTCATTCACCCATTCACACACACAATTGCACACACAATTCCAGTGAGCTACCATGGGGAGCAATTTGGGGCTCATTGCGTTGCTCGTGGACAATCATATCACCAACCCTGTGAGTCATGGAAGACCTGCACTACCTGCTGAGCCCACTGTCTCTCTCTTTTCTCTCTCTTGATCTCCTTTGCTTGTTAATTTACAAAATAATTAGAAATTAGAACACTAGATTTCGAGGTTAGATTTTATCAGACAGTGGCACACAGTACAATGCAGCAGTGCAGCATCCACATAGGTATTGCCGTATACAAATGCATGGTGTCATTTCAGATCCAAAGTGATCAGTCTGGACAGAGCACTGATTGAGACAACATCCTATCTAGGTTAGACCCAAAGCTCAGTGAGCAGCTATTAGGTTGGCTTTAATAATATATGGCCAGTAGGACTGAGACTGAGTGTCTAGGAGGGGTTGTGAAATAAGGAGCGCGTACATCGGTGAGTGGTGCAATCCCTGCCATACTTATTATCCTCATTACACTCAAGAAAATAGCTAATGGTAACTTGAAGTGAGCATCAAGACTGAGGTGGGGAAAAAAGGAGCGAGGAGGTGTAATTTATGTGCTGATGTGGGAAGCTGGTGTTATTTGAGAGAATTTCTTGCTCAGACTCAGCTTATTGCATATTTACCTAGTCTATTTTAGGAGTCAGTTAAGAGTGACAAGAACATGGCTTCGTGATTGTAATATAATATCACAGCTGTGTTATCCTTATTTAGACTGATTAATAAATAATCGATGCAATGTATAGTGTTCATGCTAATTGAAGGGTTATGAGAGGGGCTGGCCTGGAGCTGTTGGCTGAATGTGAGGAAACAGAAATAAATCTCTAGAGACATTCTGACCTCCTTTTGCTGCTCCTGTGAAGTGCGGGGGGTGGTAATGGAAAGAGTGACGGGGGGAGTCACAGAACAGGGTTTCCCACTGCTAACCTAGTATGAAGCCACACTGGAAGAGCCAGCCCTCATATACTTTATGTGAAATGGTTTATTTTAAATGACTGTTCTCTTTTGAGATTAAAATATGTCATGAGATATGACTATGAAGCATTCAATAAAATAGCTTCAGAATGGAATGGACATTGACACTATGAACTGCCGCTTTGCTTGGACCTACAAAAGCAGGCTCACATTTTTACTGAAATTTATTTAAAAAAACATCAACAACAACAGGAAGATTTTGTTTAAATATACATAGTGTAGTGTAAAGTAGTGACCCTAAAGCAGTGCACTGTTTTTGATACATTTATAAATGTCTAATAGGCCACTGTGTTTTTCTGTGTTTTATGTATTTTAAGGCATTACCATTTAGAGACACAAAAATATGGAGGGAGTAAATATATAAATGGCCGCTGACCTGATTTGTCACTGCTAAATGACACACAGAGGAAACTGTTTTACATCTGGGAAAAGCAGGTGTAAAACCCGAAGTAATATTTTATCGTAAAGAGAAACAGAGAGAAATGCAAATTAAAAGATGCATCATAAAGTGACTCTAGCGGAGCAAAAGAGCATCACAATAAAAGAGCAGCAATGCAAAAGTGTAAGATTTTTCACACACTCCCACCTACCTCTTTAAGGTTTCAGTCCAGTGCAATATGACAGAAGCAGCCAGCAGTTCTCTAAATTAAATATTTTCTCTGCAGATCAGATGATCTAGTTTTAGTAAATTGCCATCCACATTTAAAAAGAAAAGTGGTGATGCAAGATTTTGCATCACTGCAGTAATTAGCAACAGGTTTAACAATTATCCCCCATAGTTTTCAATCAGCCAGATTACAGGAACATACTAGAAGACAACATCAATTTAAAGAAACCCACAGTGGCTGCTGCACTCAGAACAGAAAATATTATCCTCCCAGCTCAAATATCAAACATCACATTGTGGAAGGACTGGATTAACTATCCTCACATCAAACAGCACCTTTTCAAGTTTTCACTCAATCATAAGGGCCACCTGTCTGGAATGACAAGCTATTTCTAGTCAGCATATGGTCTTAGTCATGAATAGTCACAGACAAGAAATGATGTTTTGCTCCTTACAGCAACCCTCGGTGAGGAATACATCGGAGTAAAAACAGAGAGAAGAGATGAAGGAACGAACCGTGTCTGTGTGATCAGAGAAAACAGCACAAATTCAAGAGCTTTCCACTTGGCGAGGCACTTTTGTTTTGCTGTAGGTATAGAGAGAAAGAGACAAGAGACAGAGCCGGGGGAAAGAGAAATATTACTTTACTTGGCAAAGCAGACACTTGAAGGCCTTCCAGCTCCCTCCTTTTTCTCTCTAAAAATTATTTTTATTCACTTTTCTCAAACTTTCTTTGATCCCTCTGCAAATTGTCTTCCTTCATTTCACAAAACGTTGCTCTTGCTATTTTGTTCTTCTGTGATGACCCATGCCTCTGAACATTTCATGGACACTGATTCCATGGATGCTTAGGCACACACACACACACACACACACACACACACACACACACACACACTCTACGGCAGGGAGTCATAGCACCCACTTAACCACACAAGCTGTTTAGAGGTGTAGTTGTAACAGCACTGTGGGAGCCTGGCATACATGCCACATGAAAAACAGGCCTGAGGCCAGATTATAGTCTAACTGACAGGAGGAAAAAACTCTGAATGTAAGGTTTGATGAATGGGAGACTGGCATGGTGAGAATGTCACACATTTTAAATCACAGTAAGATAAGGCCACCATCTATTGTATGTCTAAACAGATTGTCCTTAACAGATAAGTCTGTTGATATTCTATGTTGTTGTTACCAGATCTTATGAAAAGATCAACAATTAATGTATCCTAATAACAAGTATTGTAGGTGTATTTAACACATGATCTTCTTTGATATAGAGCTCCATTGTTTTACTATCAAAAACTATAGTCTGTATAATTAAAAATGGATGTAGGCTCTGTAATGTCACCCGTAGGTTTCTGAAGAGTCGTTGTAAAGCTCAATGTGGCGGGCAAAAAACGTGGAGCATTAGAGGAGCTGAGGCGGGCTGAAATAAGCCTGGTTACTGAAACCAGCGACTGTGACGGTACCCACCTGTCACTCAAAGCAGCCACGCCCTTAATTATTCATAATTTTAAACCTTAATATAATTTAATTTAATACAGTTTCCATAAATGGGGAAAATATCTATAAAGACCAAAAGTGTTTTTTTGTACCAGGCTGTAAACATATTTATTTCTGCTGTAAAGTTGAGCATTTTATTATGGTACCTTCTGGAGCCAGCCTCAAGTGGCTGTTAAAGGAACTACAGTTTTTGTGGTTTTATTTGCAGCCACGAAGGTTGCCATTTGTTAAAAACACATCAGTGACACTGTTGCACTGGGTGACATGTTCCTTTATTACCATGAACACACACACTGTGGTTTATTTTGACTCAATCCCACATACACCATCCTGCTGCCTCAAATACTGAGCACCAAATGTGGATTAATCCGCTCAAAATAGTCCCCAACAAAAGCACTATTTCCTATTGTTAAAAACTACAGTATCTTTTCCACTGTTAGTAGCTGTTTGCGGAAATTACATTTAAAGTATATTAAATTACATTTAATCAATCAAAAAAAAAATTAAACAATATATTTGTGAATCCATATTTTAAGATCTACATCTATGGGAACCAATGGAAGCCATAAAATAAGAGGTGGACTAACACATTACTAGTTTTTACTGCCAGGATAAAAGAGGGGGCAAACTGTAACGCCCTGTCAGTTATAATAAAAGTAAAAAGCCAGCAAAAAGAAACAAGGCAAGACTTAAGTCAAATTCAGATATTACAGGGGAAGGTGGGGAATAAAATATCCACTTGATCCTCTGTAATTTAACTAACTGTTCCAGACAGCATTTTGAACCATCGTAAAGTTACAGGATGTATTCTGTGATAGACATGGACATTCAAAAGCCAAAAGCCAAAAGCCTCCCCAGAGGGGGCGCCGGAGAGTTGAAGGAGAGGCAAAACACTACTTGAGAGGAATTTCTCTGTGTTATAACTCAGTCACATCTTAACACAGAGACATTAAGCATATATAGATTTCATTCCGTGTGACTCACACTTCCCGAAGATATCATTATCTCTGATTTCCATTGTAAACAAACATGTTTACGAGGGCCCGTTCATCGCTGCTTGCAGCTTTAATTATCACTGAGGTAGGGGTGAAATATTTTTCATTATGTGCTCTGGAATGCAAAGCACTGGCCAACACAGGTAATGTTAAAATCACCCTGCCTCCCATAGAAGCATGAATCTAGATCCTGAATAGGGCTTAGGGTTAGGGTGAGTCTACAGCCATGCTCATGGCTCTGTGAGGCTATACTTAAAGGTCCAGTGTGTAACATCTAGGAGGATAGTCAAAAATGAAATATAATATTCATAGGCATGCTTTCATTAGTGTATAATCACCTGAAAATAAGAGTTGTTGTGTTTTTGTTACCTTAGAATGAGCTGTTTTTATCTACAGAGGTAGCGGGTCCTCTTCTATGGAGTCTGCCATACTGAATTCCTATGTTTCTACAGTAGCTGAGAATGGACAAACCAAACATTGGCTCTAGACAGGGCCTTTTGGAATTTCCATGGACTACCTAGTTTCTACTACACGCTTTGAAGGGAAGGATGAGGCGAGCAGTGTTCAGTTGGAATGGAATAGCTCGATGCCACTAAATTCTTCCCACTAGTCTTTTCAAGCACAGCTAAATGTGTAGATTAGCATGCTAACTTGCACACAATGATAATACTAGCATGCAGCGAGCATGGCTAAAAATCTGTTATACAGCATCTTCAGGAAAGCACTAATACTTTCTTTATACAGTATCTGCTTTGCATTTTCCATTGGTAGTCTGAAAACATGCAACTGGTAAGATGACCCTGGGGAAGACCCAGAGCATGGTGGAAGCATATATAACCCATCTGTCTTGGGAACGCCTCGGCGCCTCCCCCAGGAGCAGCTGAAGGACATGGCTGGGGAAAAGGATGTCGATGAATGAATAAATTGGTTTCTACTTGGTGAACTTTTTTCCCATGTGGCTCCATGAATGACAGCAACAAGCTATCTTATCAATCCCTGTGCAAAAATTACTCATGCCTTGTTTTTAGCTTTTGTTTTCACAACAAAATATGAATATCATCTAAACTGGAGATACAAGGATGCAGAGGGAACATCCAGCCTCAGTGCCACCCAGTCAGTCAGTTAGTGAGCCTAAATAAAATATGCTGATCACCTGCAGGGTAAATTGCCGCTCCCAACGAAAACCCTCAAGAACCCCACAAGATCGGAGCAAAGTCAGTCAGTAGAAATGGATGGTTTTCTTTGCCAGCGTCTCCTCACAGCAGTGAGACAGTGGGTGGCATGCTATGGCATCTCCAGCTAATTATCTATTTGGACAAAGATCAAACACCCCACTGTGGAAATTATGCTCGATGGTTATGTAAGTCTGAGCATTCCATGTGCCAAAAAGTGTGCTTACAGAGGGGAGAAAGGCCAGGAGAAAGGCATGAACAAAAGCATTGATAAGGTGTAGAAATAGTTTCAGTGACAAAAAAGTACTCAAAATGACACAGCATAGTGCACAAATTCTACTGCTCACAATAGTGGTTGCAACAAATCAGACCCAGATTTAGTCTAGACTGAGGGTGTGTTAAATTTTAAACTTGTGATTGTGTGTGCACGTGTTGTTTTAACTATGGGCCAACGGGTCTGGGACAGAGGCTGTTTTCATATTAGGTACGACTGGATAAGATCTAAATATATTTCTGTGTACAGATATTTAGTTTGATACTCAATCAACCCTAGTACACACTAATCAAGCAAACTAGACTTTGGGGTCGATTGTACTCATATCAAGGCCCAGGTCCCTGATGTGAAAGCCTCCACAGAAAGGTGCATTTGCAATTTATGGAATGGAAGCAAACCAGGAAAAGAGAAAACTGTAGGTGAGAATTTTTTATTCTAATGAATGACCATCTTGCAGTCCGATATTCAGCTCTTGTTATAAAATCAGTGCAGATACTCCTCCAGGAAAGTTGTCCGAGGTTGTTTCTCAGCTGCGATCAGAGCACTGTGTATAAATGGGCTTCTGTTAGCTCCCCCTCTAAATTTCATTTTTATTCTTTCCTCATCAGATTTTAAAACTTGTCCATCTCCACAGTTCGTAGCCACTTTTCTCTCTTGCTTCCTGTGTTTTATTATGTATGTGCAAAGACATCATTAAAGATTAAAATGAGCCCTAAACGGTGCACACCACAATTGGGTATCTTTGGTGTCTGGGGGACTGCATTGCATTCAGCATTACCACAACTAGAAGAGTATGTTATCAGAAGCTGAAGTGATGTGCAGCTATTCCTACACAGATTTGTTCCAGAGCCAGACAGACCAGAGAGCAAGAAATTAAAGTTTCATCCAAATTGATATATCTGAGGTCTTCTCCTAATTGCACAGAGGGTACGGTTTAATTAAGAGGGTTAAAACCAGTGGTCAGTGATGAGATGTAGAAAACGCTCAGGGGGAAGGAGATGTTAATGATGAGAGTGGGGGAACCCGTCATGACATATTTCATCTGAATCTTAATCTTATCAGGGCTGAGGGGTACTCACGATGTGGAACGTAATTACAGGAATTTAGGAGGCAGCCAGTTGCCGCATTCAAGAAGCCGAGACGGTGAGAGCTAATAAAAAACCTGTTGGGAATGAACATCCCCGACATTTTGAGTCAGACCTTTGTACTCTCAAGTGATTTAACTGTCTGTCATAGTGAGTCAGTGTAATAACTTTCTGAATGGTTTCAGTCCAGGGCTGAATCAATTAATTTTAACCACAATCTACATGAAAGGGCTGAGAGTACCAAAAGGATACATTTATTCAGCCGGTCAGTGTCTGTCTAAGCCGAACAATAAGTATGGAAAAAAAGAAAATTTAAATAACTGTAATTTTATTGTTTATTTTTCACATTGTGACAATTCAAAGAAAGTTATTCAGGCACTGTTGAGAACACCAGGCTTGCGGATTGGGTGGTAGCGGTGGTGGTGGTGAGTTATCCTGTCACCTTCCTCTGCTGATTTAGCTCACACCCTCCAGCTCATACATCTCAATAAAGCACCTCGACAGCTTGTTCCAGCTGTAAATTGATGTTTGTAGGATTTAATTTATTTTGGGAACGTGACTCTATCCTCTGTACCGGAGGAGATTTAATTATGCATCTATGAAATAAATAGGTTGGCCGGGCTAGCAATTCATGGTGCTACAGTGACCTATGGAGGGTCTCAGAGTTATTAAAACAGAGGGAGAAAAGAGAGAGTGGAAGGAAAAAATGAAACGAACACAGGAAAGTATTTCATGTCATTTTACTCCATAATGGAAACCAAGAGAGCAAATATGTACTAAATATGAGAGTGCTGCTATTGCTCCCAGGGTGTCTCCAGAGCAGCTTTTATTTATATGAAATTAAGAACATTAAGATAACAGTAACTAACTATTTGCTATGTAAAGATATAGTGGAGTCATGGTGTCCTCTGGCCTGTGTTGCTATCACAGCCTGTTTACATAGCCCTGTGTATGTTAGTGCATATTATGTGCAATATTAGGGCTACTTCTGGTTAAACAAACCTGTAGGGTCTAAAGGGATTCTTTCCTTAATGTTATCAGACACTTCGAATATCAATCTGAGCCTGTCAGTCGTGAAAGTATTTTCAGTGTTTTCTGGTCTGACACCACTGTCAGTAGGATGACATCATTTGTCTGAGCCAAAACTGATGCAAATCACTGTTGAAAAACAGTTAAGCTATGGTTAAGGTTTGGCTCTCAACTCTCCCAACTCATCAAATACTGTCGCTTGGTCAGGGGTCCTAAGCTTCAAAATATGATGCTGTAGGTACCGCTCTAGTGTCATTCTGGACTTGCAGGGCTCCAAGGTGAAGTTAGCAACATCCAGGTAGATTTTCAAACTAAGACTTGTGTTGTTAACGGTCGCAGTTTAGGCACAAAACTACTTGTTTGGCTTGAGGAAAAGACTGGGTCACGTTACTGTCACGTAACTTAAATTTGAGAGTTAAAGTCCTGTGTTTGTTTAAGCCATCCATCCAGCCCACCACCTCCATATCTGGACTTTCTCTTTATTAATATTGCGTCATAGGGCTGTGTATTGGCAAGAATTTTGTGATACAATACGTATCACAAAACACAGGTTACAGTTCAATATATTGTAATTGTAAAAAATACTTTTTTAATTAGATTTTTTAATTAATAAACAGTGTGATCTAGATTTATATTTATCACAGTCCCTGTAACATCCAACATCATAGCCCTCAGTTTACATTTACAACTCATGGATCCCGTTCTCATTCCCAACTCATCGAAGAATGACGCTTTGTCTCTGCCCTTCAACATTTAGGAAAATAAATAAGCAACGTCCGGTTACACTTTCAAAATAAAGCCAGAAGAGAAACTTTTCATATTTTATGAACAATCGTAATAGTACCACTAAAGATACAAATGGTTTCTTCCTATTTCATAAATACAAATCATGTTGCAACATTATTAGGACAAAAAAGTATAAATTGAAGTTGGTTAGTTATGTTAGCTGTACAATTAGACATCGACACTGTCAAATTAGCAACAACACATATAGCTCCTCCAGTGACAGGCATGAGGCAAGAGGTCTTGATTAAAATACAGGGCTTTATTGCTGGTCAACCTGTGAGAACTTGGTTAAAGAAAGAAAAAATAAATTAACAAAAATAATGCTGTATGCATGTCTCATGCATCTTGTGCTATAACCAAGCATATATACAGCTAGACATTTTACAGTTTGATTGAATAAACCAAAAATGACACATGTAAACACAATAATCAATTACACCTTCACAGTAGATAAACAGCCAACAAACCTCATTGCTGCTTATCACGAAGAGTACATAAGTTAACTTATGTAATTATGACAACAACAGTGGAGTCTCCCACACAGGAACTCAAGTCTCCTTACCATGGCAACCCCCTCCCTGAACACCTCAAAATAAATACGACTCAGACAGGCACAAGGACACACGGGCGACAGGCAGATCAAAACACAAACTTCCTGCTCTGGCGAAACTCATCTAACATATCAAAGGCAAAACTGCGTGCTTTGATGTGACTTTCAGATTGGAATCAGAAGCTTTTGGAGAGATGGGAATCGTCAGGTTCCTGTCAGATGAACAGAGCTGATGTTGAACACTGGGTGGGCCAAAACCAGTGGTGCCATGGAGCGTAGTGACAAATCAATGTGAGGGTCTGGTAACAGGCAGGAGTGATAGGGATTGATCAAAGAGCTGGGATCATGCCAGTTTGCTGTATCAGTGACACGCTGGATGGGAAAAACATCAAGAATCCATCTACATATGGCTTTTTAAATATTTAATCAGACGAACTGCCAATAGAAAGAGATTTACATCTGAGAGGCAAAGTCCTCATTAAGCACGAAAGTTAATAAAGTGTGCCAGCTGATATGTGCACTGCTCATTAACTATTCTTTTGTCAAACCTCAGATGAATATACCGTGTGAAGTATTTGCTTTTGCTGAGATCAACGACACAACTATGTCAGAAATGATGCGTTTGAGGAGCAAAGAGGAATGAAGCGAGGGGCCATGTGTCAACAGATATCTGCAGAGCCAGACCCCTCAGCTCAGGTGGACAAAGAGCAAATCAATTACAGCTCTCTAAGGGAATGAGGACCTCGGTCACCCCCCCCGATATTCACTGCATCACATCTGAGAGCAGAGGGAACTTCAGAGTCGCTGCACTGTAAATACGAACCGCAGGGACGTACTCAGCTCCCTCCTCAGCTCCCTCCTCAATGTATTAAAACCAATTTGAATTTGTAATGTGTGAGGCGGCGGAGGAGAAATAGTTGGAGAGCAGAGAAGCTCAAGTTGTGTGTGGTGTCACTAAAAAGAAAGAGGAAGGACAGAAACGATTTAAGGAGCGAAAAATTACTTTTTCTTGTATGTACGTAGGTCGGAGGCAGACATAATAAGATAAGATAAAAATATCCAGCATGCATACTGTATGTACATGTAATAATAATGTGCATATTTAAACATAAACTGTGAGCACTGACCCACTCCTGTCACATTCACTATATGCTGGAATAATGAAACTGTGAGGGACAAGCTACCCACCCTGTATTAGTATTTCAGTTACCCTATGTATTCAATACTATAGATGGTCATAGTGTCCTACTTCCATGTTAACAGACACCTACTTTGCTGGTGGACCCAATGATGCTGGTTGCTATGGATACCATTCAATCATTGCATTGCAGATCATGGCTCCCTGAGACATCTCTTGATGTCGGCGGGTGGTATAGCAAAAATAGCAAGTGGAATTAAACTTGTGGAACTGATTCCATAGGGTTTGTAATTGTAGGTTTATATGCACATTTAAACATTTGTTTTATATTTTTGATTATTTTAACACGATTTAAAATTACATAGAAAAAAAACCCACCTCAGCGCACTCTTTAAAAAAAAAAACTTCTCAAAGGCCAAAAATAAAAAGTCTTTTGTCTCAATTTACTTCATACTGGGTACCATGTACACAACATTTTCAGTTTACATTTTCTTGCTTGTTTAAAGTGAGTATATTTCAATCAGAATCTTCACATGTGACCAATCAATCAAATATGATGAAACCACACACACACAGATCTAATGAAGCAAATTAGCTGTAATTCTGAGCATTGAAGTTAAACAATTTTTTTGAAAATTTCATCCAACTAACTTTTTTATCCAACAATGTTATAAGAGTGCAATGTTAGGAGTTCTCCTTTGATGTTATAGAGGAATAAAAAGATTTGGAACCAAGCCATCAGGAACTTTAAAGGGATTCATAATCATCAGCTCATTGGAATCTCCTCATTTCTATTATTCTGTTTTATGGGAAGTATTTCTGAGCTGTGGATCTTGTTTTTTGTCATTTACAGTAAAACCTCACAACTCTTGTATTCAATATGATGACAGAAGATAATCAGTCCAAATTGGTCTGCTCCTTTCAAAAAATCAGAGTATTTTTACCATGAAAATGTCTAAAAATCAGAGGCTGCACAATCCCCATGCAGTTGGATGGGGATTGTGAAGCGAGGGAGTTGCAATCTGCAACTACACCGTTAGATGCCACTAAATCCTACACACTGGTCCTTTAACAGACAATGTTCCTGCTTTATTTGTATAGAAAACTAAATTGGCTTAATTTGATTGATTCATACCTCATTCATTCACTACTATCAGAGAAATGTGCTTTGTTGAAAGTAGATTTTGTATATATGGATCTCCTCTTTTCATTAAATGCTTGCTGTTGGTACTTTCCAAACTATAATGTAATTGTATAACCGGATGACCATAGAAATCCTTTATGTCCTTTATTTATTTTTATTCTTACATGTAAAGGGAGGGGTAGGATGAGGTGGGTATTGTTCTTGTTTGTTGGCTGCCTAAATGTTCTCTCTTTTTTCTGGAAAAGTGATAAATAATATATATATTTGAAAAAGCATGATACTGATAATGAATTGAAAATCAATGGTTAAAATGTAACTGAAAATACTTTGTACTTAACCTTACTTACTTAAACAGCAGTAGTTTTACTACTAGTACTAGTAATATTCTAGTAATGTAACAGTACTTCTACTTTAGTACAGATTTTCCTTCCACTGCTGCTAAAAACTGAAAACAACGAGCCTCAGTGATCCAGTATCTCACTACTCAATTCAATTCAATTCAATTCAATTCAATTTTATTTGTATAGCGCCAATTCATAACAGAAGTTATCTCAGGACACTTTTCAAAGAGAGCAGGTCTAGACCGAATTCTTTATAACATTATTTACAGAGACCCAACAGTACCACCATGAGCAAGCACTTGGCGACAAGGGCAAGGAAAAACTGCCTGTTAAGAGGCAGAAACCTAGGACAGATCCTTTGGCTCTAGGTGACTATGATTTGCACATTTAGTCAACTTATGTACAGGACTCACAGAGTGATTCACTCCTCCATATTTTAATTACTTCTCCTCTGTGTTTACGGCTGTGCATAAAAAATGTCTCCTCTACTGTATCTATATCCATGCTGTCCACACAATGCATACTTTCAGTAGATTTATGCTACAAAACCCAGAAATGTCTCACAATTCAAGTCATATATCAGTAATTGTTCATCAACAACCATGTCGACCCACGGCAGACATATTATGGTCTGTTCATGATTGGAAATCCTAAATATCTTACTGCTCATTCAATAAGGCTTTTCCCAGTGAGTCTTGGTCATGTCTCAAGTGTCACAGCAGCCCCACTACTTTACTTTATGATTGTGGAGTCCATTACCAAAGCACAGGAGGCGGTTCAGTTTAGGTCAGCAGGTGGGTGATTGCTAATACAGACCCATATCTCAGCCTGCAAGCGCTTAAGCCGCCTAAACAGAAGAGCATGCATCGTGACTCAAGGCTCGAGGTGGGTTTCCCTGGTAATCCTGTCCTCCACACGTTAAATGCCACAGGGCTCTCTTCCTCTCCCCACCCAGCATCTGAAAATAGATCCTCGCTTGCCGTGGCTCTGATGTCATCTTAAGCGCAGGAGAATAGAGCAGCATGGATGGAACAGCTCACCCAGCCGGATTTTTTCAGCAGTACGGAGCACAAAGTACACTTCATGCACTCAGTTGCCGTGGAAACCCGTCAGCCATTAAAAGAGGATCGATATACTTTCATAATTTCTGTGTCTGTGTGTATTTTCAGGTGTATGCATCTATAACTTAAAGCTATTTTAATACATCACGTTGTGCCATATTTATATTCCTGTCAGCATGTCTATGGAATCTGGATCCTATTTTTTTTAAATATGCATGTGTCAATTTCACAGTCAGATGAGAAGATTAACATTAGTTTGGTCTGTGTGTGTGTGTGTGTGTGTGTGTGCGTGCGTGCGTGCGTGCGCGCGCGCGTGTGTGCGCGTGTGTGTGTGTGTGTGTGTGTGTGTGTGTGTGTCCAGCACAGAGATACTGTAGGTCCAGAAAACATCTGGCCTGCAGGAAGCAAGGGAAACAGGCTCACCTGGCACACACACATCAACACATTCAGAGATTTAAAGCTGTTATGTACATGTTGAACAGTAGTTTTCTTTATGTAAAGTAATATCAATGTTCAAATCTGACAACCTGACTATGAGGACAGCAGCATTCTACTTCTTCACGTGTTTGAGGAATACAACAGTTTTACCTCATGAGACGGATATCTTAGCATTTTTAATCAAAGTAGCTGGAACAATATGTTGTTGGGTGTGTTAAAAAGGGGGCACGCAAAGTTTTAGGCAAATGCTAATAGCTGTAAAAAAAAAAATGCAGTAAGCAGTTTAAAGGATCAGTGTGTAGGATTTAGTGGCATCTAGTGCTGAAGTTGCAGATTGCAACCATTTAAATACAGCTCAGCCTTCCAAATGTGTAGGAGGCACTTATACAGTGGCTGCAAAACTCACAAAAACCTCCATGGGTCATTGTTTGGTTTGTCCATTCTGGGCAACCGTAGAAACATGGCAGTACAACATGGTGAACTCCACAGAAGGGGAACCGCTCCCTCTGTAGATAAAATCGGCTCATTCTAATGTAACAAAAACACTGACTGACTCTGACTCTTATTTTTAGGTGATTATACACTAATGAAAACATAGCGTTGAATATGAATGAATTATGTTTTGTCTTTTATCAGAATGTGATAAAGAAGAAAAATGTGACAGCTTCTGGCAGACAACCACAACGCCGACTCATGCACAAATGGGATATGCGCCATGGACAGGCGACCGGTGAAACGCAGCGTTACCTGAATAAACTGACTGATTTTGAACATTGTTGGAAACATTTGAGATAATGTAAGTACACAACTCAACTACATATATAAGATAGCAATAGTGTTTATAGACATTTTAATGTGTAAATATTACATATTATATCTTTAAATCATGTAAAAAAAAAACAACTAACTTTTTTCTCTGGGTTTCAGGTGGATACAACTGGCTTTTTACCAAGTGAGTGTGACTTAACTGCTTATCTGCTCCTAAACACACTTTGCCTCTTAGTAACACAACCAACGTCCTTCATATAGCTTCACTTGATGGGAGCCAGCCAACAAGCCTACCCCTGCACATACACACCAAAGTTGCTAGAATCCAACGCTGGAATCCAAGGGCATCAGAGCCTCTCCCTCTCATTGACAAGCTGTCTGAATTAGGAAATGCTCCCACGGGCTTCAACAAAGATAAATGACGGCGCAGGAGCAGCAGCCCAGTCGGCATTGACAAACACAGGAGGGTCTCAGCCTGGAAATATGATTTATAGGCGGCAGATCATTAAGTGTATGCTGTATGACTCAAAAGAGGAGTTTTCCTTTCACTGTTTAGGTTATTTATGCGTTTCATTTTAGTGGTAGGTCTCCAATCAATTATATTAATATTCAGGACACACAGTATAACAGGAGATTCCACTCATTTGCGTCTCCAATAAAATAAGACACCAGAAAAGACATCATCAAAATCTCTGCTCGCTTTCTACCTGTCCTCTGTGAAACAATACCTCAAAAACAACATCATCATTACATACACACACACACACACACACACACACACACACACACACGTGCTTGCTCGACCGCCACCGTGACTGTCTAATTAAAGACAGAACATGTGGAAGCCCTCCAGGCTCTAAAAACACATAAACAAGAGGGTTGGCGAAACAGTAGCCTGATCTTGTTTCACATTGTCAGCCTGAGGCTAAAACACGCTGCATACCCCTCTGCTCTCTGCAAGGTGGGAAGAGAAGCTGCCACTTTGTCAGAGCTGTTGTCAGGGGCCGACGTGATGATGACAGATTGATCAAAGACAGACAGGTGAAAGTCCGAATTTCACGAGAATTGGAGCACATTTATGTATTCTTACAGTAGCACTAGTAGCAAATGTGTTTAATATCTGCAGGACGGGTCATACTGTATGTGCTTCAGTATGTAGGCTACATTTTACACTCCCAGTACACACAGAGTTCTTCATTGATGGCCAATGAGGAGCCCCAGTGGAAGGGTAAAAGTCTCACGCCTTAATGATATCTAAAAGGGGCTGCTTGTACATTTTCTCAGTCAGCTTGCAGATCTGAGCCTTCTGACCTCCTGTTTGTGAGAGGCGGCGATGAGGTCAAGGTACAGATACAATAAATACCGCAAGCAGTGCCATTGATGTCCACAATGATTTCCATAATGACTCCCAAAACAGCATTTCAGTCTGACAGATAGCTATTGACAAGCTGATCGAACAGCCTCGCTGAAGAAAGATTCCAGCGCTGAAAAAACTTCAGGACTTCATATCTCTCTGTAGATTAAATCCTGATCGACTGGTTCAAGGCCTGCTGCATTTTATTTAGAATCCTAAAGAACAGAACGTTCAGTGCTTCAAATTGGGCAGTTTATGCAAAGTTTGACTGAAGAAGGAAAGGTTGTTTCAGATCAGCGGGCAGGTGGATATTCCGTTTAAAAGTCACCTCTCATCACACAGCAATTATCACAGGTGATGACTCAATATACAGTATAACCAACATTTTAGGGGTGTAAAGATTTACCGATGCAAGTCAGAATTCAGTTTTAACCTTATAAATGCGACTACATCAGATACCTGGATGGATGTACCATGAACCGGTTGATGGTCCAATTCTAAAGTTATAAATCAGTTGACTGAACATCGTCCCACAAAGAAAAACATTTTGGGGATTCCCTGGTATTTTATAAAATATATGTATTTGAAGGTGAGCAATGTAACTTATATAGAATTAGCTTTTTTAAATTTAGAATGAAAAATAAATGTCTACATTACAATAAATGTTAAGAGCTGTATCAGATTGCATTGTATCGCATTGAGCTGTTCCATATTAAAATGCATCTTTCATAGATCGTATCATAGCCCATGTATCTAGATACAGATCAGATAGGAACGCCCCTACAACATTTATGTTCACGGCAATAGAAATTTTATACAGATGTTCATATTCTCCAGAGGCTAAAGCTGACTGACTTTAGCAATGAGTAAAATATCTGGGCTACTGGGTGCAATGGGAATGGATACATACAGTACATGCATAAAGATGCATATCTGTTACACGTTTACACATTTATATATTTAAAATGTAATATTACAAAAATATATAGCTGGTATTCTATTTTTTTAATTTTAAGTGAAACAATCTTTTGATAGGTCTTAAAACTTAAATAAAATGTAGTTCATATAAATGTGGCCTCACCTTTTTAACGAGGTGAAACATTATTATTATTATAAAAACATTATTAATAAAATGTTGAGAACACACAAGACAAAAAAAACACCTTCATTAGGCAGGTACAGTCACTAGATGCAGGCTCAAAATTAAGTTTTTTTTAGGGCAAAGCCACTTTGGCTTTTGATAAATACATTGCAGCCAAAATGTAGGCCAACAAGCCAAACACTAACCGTATGACAGTATGATAGTAATTTCAAAAATTGCACAATTTTAAACATCTACAGCAGTAAAATGCAACATTAATTCAGCAGCAATATTAATCCAAAAACATCATATATGACTTGTTTATTTGTCGCATGTAGTTTAATGAGAAAGTCTGTAACTTTCTTTTAAGGCACAACAGCCAGTTCAGAACAGGGCAATGCCAAACTGGCCGGGTAGAAAGTTAATTTTAGAAGGGGCACTATAGCAACACGGCTGGGCATCCACGGCACTGGCCGTTTTGATTCTCAATCTGATCATAACACATCCAAGCAAGTGTTGTCACTGTTTTGATGTGGGCAATAAATAAATAATGAGCGGGGTGATCACAAACCGTCCACAGTGTATGAGAGGGAGGCTGCAGCTTGTAGCCTGGTAGTGTAATATTGTACTAAACAAAGTGAAGGCACATTGCTAGAAAACGGACTTCTCCATCTTCAAACACACATCACTGTTTCTGCTGGCTGCTCATAGTTGAAAAACCCATGAGTCCTTGACTCGTCGTTGTCAGTTCTTCAATTAAAGTGATGTGAGAAGTGAAGCACAGCAGCAGTTGCTTTTATCTGTGTATCTTTCGCTCATTCATCTAACTAGATTCAATTGTCGATTTCCTCCCTTGAACACTGTATGTTTCATGGGTTCCACAAAATACATTTTGTGTCAAACTACAGTCAATAGCACACATTGACCCGCTGTTTCCCACGCTGTGTGTATGCAGTACTTACGAGAGTGTCCTCTCCAGCCTGCTGCCGGCCGAGCCGATGATCTCCCCCAACGTACAGAACATCTGGCCCAGGAAGTCCTTCACAGAGGACACCAGCACACAGTTAATACTGCACAATACAGTCCAAACATGCAACTCAGCATCACTGTATCATTACCGTTACTGGAAAATACTGAAGCTGATATTTTATTAATATCAATGCTCAAATGAACGTTGTACAGTACAAGTATATTTCTATTTTCATTATACAGATTTTATAATTTATGAGCCACTATGGTTTTATTTGAAAACCATTCCCAGAAAATCAGAAAAGGAAAATGTGAGTTAATGTGCATTTCCATCCATTTGTTATACAAATATAAGAAGCAGGGCACATTGTGATAAACAGTTGGTGGTTCTATTTGTCCAGTTTAGTACCATTAAAGTTCCAGTGTGTAACATTTAGGAGGATCTATTGTCAGGAATGGAATATAATATTCATACGTATGTTTTCATTAGTGTATAATCACCTGAAAATAAGAATAGTTGTATTTTTGTTACTTTGGAATTATGCTTTTATTTCTGCTGTTTCTACAGCAGAAACACTGGCTCTAGATAGGGCCGTTAGCGTTTTTCACGTATTTCACAGCCGCAGTAGTTTCTCCTACACGCTTGAAAGGGGAGGGTGGAGCGGGGGAGTGGCAGTCTGCAACTACACTAGATGCCATTACATCCCACACACTGGTCCTTTAAACCCTTGCAGAATAGAGGACACCACAGGATGACATACTTAAAAGAGATCTAGTCAGACATCAACTTATGTTAATCCATGTGGAAAACATGATAATATATTGCTAATATAATGTTATGAAATATTCACTATGTCAGTTTCCACTGCACTTTTGCTATTAACTAATTAATTATAACTTGCGATATTTTACCTTTTTAAACCAAATGTTTGGTGTTTTGGCGCCAAAATTGAATGGCATATAAAATTGAATGTATATAAAAATCAATAGAAAATAGAAACCAACTCAACTCATCCTCCGCTTCCAAGTGTGTAGTAATGACACTGAACCTTTAACTAACAACACATTTAAAGGTCCAGTGTGTAACATTGAGGAGGATCTATTGTCAGAAATGGAATATAATATTCATAGGTATGTTTTCATTAGTGTATAATAACCTGAAAATAAGAATTTTAAGAATAAGAATAATTTATAATGAGCTGTTTTTATCTAGGGAGGGAGCGGGTCCTCTTCTATGAACTTCTATGCTTCTACAGTAGCCGAGACCAGACAAACCAAACACTGGTTGCACTGCTACATGCTACTGAATCCTACACACTGGTCCTTCATTTAAAGGAGGCGTTTTGGGGTAATAGTTAAATGTGCTTAAAACATAAACTACAATAATAATATGAAACATTTTCCCATACTTAATAAACAACTTAACTTCTTGTAAAAAAGCATTTAATTCAATTTGTTATTAGTGACAGTTATTTACTAGAGTGTGTGTAATGCATGAGATAAGGTTGTGAGCGAGCTGTCAGTAAAATGTGCTGAAATGAACAGGTGACTCAGACAAAGACGTAACATTCTGTTGTGGGATTTTGAGCCGTAGTCTCAGAGAAGAGCAGATCCACTGACAATCCAGCCCAGATGGTCTATTATCTGCAGAACCGTGACACTCCCTTCATTATTATATAAATCAATTAAGCAATCATGGAAACACAATGAAAGGTCATCCAGCTGTATGTTAAACACATTATAAGACCTCCTCAGCTCAGTTGGGGAAATGTCCAGCAGATAAGGAGAAAAGGAGAAATGAAATAAAGTTATGCAATGTGACGGCCACCTACCTTCTGCTCATCCAGGCAGGCAGGCAGGCAGTAAGGAAAGGCAGACACAAGTTAGAGGGAAAGCTGGAAAGACACAATGAAAACACTTTGAAATTGATATTAAAAAGGTAATGCTATATTCCTCGTAAAAAATAAAAACACTGAGGTGATGTCAAATGCTTTTAACATGAATAATTACTATAATAAAGCACTGCTTGTTGTATCTAAATTAAAACTGAAGTTATCCTTTAATATATACTTTCTTTCAATGACAAAGTCTGCATAGGCAGGAGGATGGGTAAAACAAACACAGGACTTTGCTGTTCCAGTTCAACTTATTTTAATATTTTAAGTTATGTATTAACTTTAGTAATGTACTCAACTTATGTCAGGTACGTAACGTAAAATCTTTCCCCGAACCGAAACAGACTGCGACCGGAGCTAGCTTTATTTTGACATTGCTTGTTTGTAATTGCTATCTTGACCTTGGACACATTTAGGTGAGGCAAAATGTGACATTACCGCGCTGTGTTTATTACGTTTCTTATGTTTGATACTGCACTGACGTTTACTTTTTATGACACAGTTAGCTATAGCTATAGGTAGCTAGCTGATAAGGTTGGTTCTCAGTATGTTCACTGTAGCTACCTGTGCTAAGCTAGTCCTCTTCATTTCATCACTAATGCTACACATACATCCTAACCCTGGACATACATGGACATGCCCAATTAATATCATATAAGTAGAGACTGTGATGAGGAAAATATAATAATAAGACATTTTTGGTGGGCAAAGGGGAATAGACTGAATATTGACCGTGTGCTTAGACCAAAAGGTTTGAGTTAAACAATGAAAATGAAACAAGCTAGCTTAGCATATAGCTTATATTTTACCAACTTATTAGATCTTTAGGGAAACTTATAAAGATGTATTTCTTTCTACATATATTATGGAGCTAAGTGTCACTTATTCATGTATTCACTTATATTTTTGACTCAGCTGATGATGTTTTACCGCCTCCTGTCAGCTTGAATACCAGTTCACGTCATTGTGGAACATATTAATAGGATTTCAAGGGTTTCTTACATGTTTTGAAAGGTTGGAGCTCCTGGTATCCACATTGTACCTGCAATTTAACAGAAAACAGCAAACGTTAGGGGTTTTCCTTCACACACTGCTATTACCTTACAACATTATCAGACTTGGAATTAAGCCATTTTTAGGGCAAGGCCACGTTGGCCTTTGATAAGTACAAATTTATTGGGGCATTGTGGCCAAAATGCCAAAATGTATGGCATCAAGGCCGAACAGTACATTGTATATAAAAAACACTAGCTCAACCTTAATGCAGCAGTAAAATGCGACAGTAAAGCAGCAGTAATATTAATCCAAAACATAATTTATAATAATATAACACTGACAGGGACCATTTTACTGCACAATGACTTCTTTAAGTAGATTTTGCTAGAATATTTTTTACCTTCGTAAGGTTTACAGTTTTTCTATCATTGACTAAACTAACTAAGTCTGCATACATTAGCTAGTTGGTACTAGCTAGCTTTTCTTTCTTTTTTTGCTGTTGCAGAAAAACTAAAAATACAAAATGTGATGGATCACATTAATTTGACCCGCGACTCCCGGGTCCGAAACACATTTGTGAGACCTAATGGGTTATGGCTATTTTAGCCTGACTTGGCACACCAAAGACGCTAACAATGTTAACTTTCTGAACGTCTATGGTTACAAATATATTTGTGGCAGAAATCTCGTGCTACTGTTGATGTCAAAGCGTCACTTTGTTTATTCTCCGCCACATCTGGCCATGGTATAATTCATGCTCTGCATCATGCAATGACATCCAAATAGGAAAAGCAGAGAGCACCACCCTAAAGAAAGAAAGCAAACTTAATTTGACAAGTAACAAATGGCAGCTCTCCTGGGAATACAATATTCATAATAAATTCAATTATTAGATATCATTTACATAGGAGGGATGAGTCAAGAGTGATGGAAAATAAAATGAACAATGACAGTGAACTGCATCTGCAACGTGCACACTGAAGTCTTCTCTGGCAGATATGTTGCTTTTCTCTTGTTCGTAGGGCTACTCTCTCTCTCTCTCTCTCTCTCTCTCTCTCTCTCTCTCTCTCTCTCTCTCTCTCCAAGCACTTCCTCTTAAGAGCTGTCACCAGGGGCCTTCTTTGAAAAGGATTTTGTTTGTGTTTGACAAAGGAAATCCACTCGTGTGCCGAATAACATTACACAGAGATCATGTATTCTTCAGCTCCTCATCTCTCTCCAGATCTCTCTGTCTCTCTCTCTGCCATCGCTCGTCAGCATCTTTCTGAAGTCTGCTGAGAGGGTGAAGGATGACACTGAGCTCTGCACAGTCTTTTCACCTGTTTTTTGATCTCTCTCCACTTCAGTTACAGAGCCACTTATTTAATCTGACAGTAATTAACACCCTCATTCCTGCAGGAGTCCCAAGCCTGCCTAGAGTAGATGGAGCATGGAAATACATGAAGGGGTTGTAAAAGGAATTCTTTATTGACTCAGCGGAGGAACCGCACTGTACTGAGATATAGTTATTTCAGCTTTATTAAAAGATGCACTGTAGATCTCAGCGGTGTTCGGTTCTCAAGACAGCAGGCTGGATGGGAGAGATGAGTGAGAAAGCCCTTAGGAGCGGCTGCTCCCCTGTTGGCCAGGGGTGAAAGCAAAGCTAAGACAATACAATATGACTTAAAACATTTCAATAGCTTTAAACAGTTGGCACAAAACTTCCCCGGTCACTGAAGTTTTTCATACACTTTTTTACACACACAGCATTTTTTGCATTTCAAAGTGAAAGAATAGTTTGTAAGAGGTGGTGGGAAGTGTTGGGAGGACAGTTTATGTCCCAAGCTCCTCTGCATTGTTCTCCATTCTCTCCTCTGTCTTTAACAACTGCCTTTCCCCTATTCCCCAATATTAGTTTTTACTTATTTTTCTCCTTTTTATATTCTTCAATGATACTTGTCTTCTAAAACTTACACATTTGAAAATGCAATTTCCAAGAACTGTACCTGCAAACTCTTCAATGGCAAAATGCTTTCACTGAACATTCAAAAAGTCAAGACAGAGTTCATTTATTTTCTTCCAATATCCACACCTAACATTGAAATCATAATAAACATTTTTATTGCTATGTTCCAGGAACTCTTTGGCACTTAAGTTTAGAGAAAAATACTTTGTGATCCCCTGACCTTTACTCTAGTGCCACAATGAGGTTGACATTTGTGTCAAATTTGTTTTGAGTGAAATGTCTATTGGGTGGCAGTTTGGTATAGACATCCATGTTCCCCACACGATGAATTGTAATAACTTTTTATCTTGCTAAGGTTATATCTTCAATTTATTCAATACTCCCCCCATCCTCTGTATGTACATGACATGGTTCGGTCCTGCCACCAAAGCAAAAGAAAGAGAGAAGAGAGAAAACAAAGGGAAACAGTATGTCACCCAATTTTTCACAAAGAAAGGTGGGTGTAGTCTGTGAGCAGTGGAAATTAACCTGTCAGCTCAGTCTACAGTGAAATCGCCTACTTTTGCTATTAGTTACTTAATATCTTCACAGAAAATTCTGTGAAGTGTTTACATTTCACTCTTTTAGCTGACATTTAATCAGTACAGGTGAACTGTTGGCAGCTATTTATACAAAATAGTATAAATAATAATATAGTAATGCATGTTACTAACTTCACTTCTTCCCCGGAGTTGTGCTTTCTCGTCTCGCAGGTTCTCATGGATCCTGGTGGAGCCTCCTGCCATGGTCCTGCTTGACTGCCATTGCTAATATCACTGATATTATTATTATTATTATTATTATTATTATTATTATTATTACTACTATTATTACTACAGTTACTATTATTACTATTGTCACTGCTCATTGTTGTAGTCGCCATCATCTTTTTCATGTTCATCATCTTCAGTCACTACTATCAGTGTACTAGTTGTTGCTACTGTTGTTGCTGTGCACCTCCGTCTGTCTGTCTGTCTGTCTGTCTCTCTCTCTCTCTCTCTCTCTCTCTCTCTCTCCTCACACCCCAACTGGTCGAGGCAGACGACCACCCACCTGGAGCCGGAGGATCTGTCCTAGGTTTCTGCCTTTTAACAGGCAGTTTTTCCTTGCCCTTGTCGCCAAGTGCTTGCTCATGGTGGTACTGTTGGGTCTCTGTAAATAATGTTATAAAGAGTTCGGTCTGGACCTACTCTATTTGAAAAGTGTCCTGAGATAACTTCTGTTA
Organism: Dicentrarchus labrax; assembly: GCF_905237075.1. Lineage (NCBI taxonomy): Eukaryota > Metazoa > Chordata > Actinopteri > Moronidae > Dicentrarchus > Dicentrarchus labrax. The sequence goes on along the minus strand of NW_026136711.1, from coordinate 6,992,741 downwards.
TGAATTGGCGCTATACAAATAAAATTGAATTGAATTGAATTGAATTAAATCATATGCCAGGTGCCAGGACAGTAGATGCAGCTTCAGGCTCATCATGCCTGTCTCTCCATCCCTGTACCCTATCAATGAACCAGCCCTAAGGAGGTGAACAGCATTGTGTTGAATGACATGTCGGTTAGCATAACTGCAAGTGGTCTGTGGAAACTTTTTTTTGTTATTATGAGACACATAACAAAATCCTTTTCAGGGATAATGATCATCATATAAAACAAAAGCAGCCTATAATCGGTGATTCAGTCTGCATTAAAGTGACTTTTGTTTGTTAAATCATTTTATAGATGATAATGTTGATTTGTTTTAAGTGAAGAAGTTAATGTGTATTTTAGTTATTCATTAATGTTGAGAGAATTTTTCCATTCAAGAATTCTACTATTGAAATTACATTTAGACTGTAAAAGATGGCCTTCAGCACATTTCTTACAGAGGCTACCAGTGTTGCATTATATATTGAATTCCAGTATGCAGAATGTTGCATGCATCTCTGCACAGGGTTATATTTTCACAGCTCACTGTCAGTAAATATCCTACATAAGTATTAGACTACAAGAGAGTTGCAATGGGTCCATTGGGTCCTGGAGGTATGGTTTCAGCAATTTCGGAGTGGTGGCTTGGCAGTGGGGTCCAATTTGATATTTTTTCATGGGGTCTAAAATACCTGGCAGCTCCCCTGCTCCAAACCATTCACCTCAACCTCCTCACTATTACTTAACTTGGGTATAACATCTTGAATTGGTTGAAATGCTGTCAACAAACTATAGACCTTTTTCACAGCAACCAATTTTAATTTACGTTTCTTCTTTAGAAAAAAGGTTTTAGAAACAAAAAAAAATTGTATTCAACAATTGTTCACAGTGAGCTGTGAATCCAGTTTGTCAATTTTTGGAAGCTTGAATATGCAATTGAAAATATATATACATTTTTTTTTTTTTCATTTCTTTGAGATTTCTGAACAATTTTTGAAATATAAAATGTTTGTTTCAAAACTTAAAGATTCAAGTTTCTCTAAAGAAGAAAAGTAAATTATTATTAGTTGTTTCAAAACATAAGAGTTTGATTTTGACTTGAAAGTTGAAACTTGATGAGTTTTCTCAATTGTTTTACAGCACACTGGAATGGCTCTGCTACACTGAATGAAACTGAGCACTGGTACTGGTAATTATTGTTATTAACACTGGTAAAACCTGTGTCTACCCTACTATTACATATCATAATGGCTGCTGAGAAAATAGTCTTCCTCCAAAAAGTATTTGGCAGACACAAAATGTGTGTAGTATTACTGTAAAAAACATTTTGTAGAATAGGGTTCCTTTACCACCTCTCCACCTATTCTTTCTCTGCTCTACTTTGATGTTTTCCTTCATCCTTCCTTCCTGCTCTTAATGTTTAATCCCTTTACTCTCCTCGACACTCGGCCTTGTAGCCCTGTGATGGACAGCTGAAGGTTCTGAATGCTCAGAAGAGAGACCGACCCAGCAAGCGTAGCAGCGTGACGGGGCTGACAACTGTGTGACGAACTGACCAGCACGCCAGGCATCAGGAAAAGCTGGGAATGCAAGTTTCAGAATTTTTTTTAACACAAAATTGTGCAAGCACCACCCCAATTTTTCTATCCACGCCAATTGAGAGTGCATAAAATGATGGAGTTGTTTTGGAAAATGAATATGACTCCAGTACCCACTAAAATCACTTTGATTGTCTGCTGCTTTCTGGGTTTCATTTATTCTCAGTTCAGCATACGCCAAGTGTAGGGTTATAGGGCTTTGAAGAGGGAAGTAAAAGCCGGGGACTAATGGAAATAATGCAATTGAGAGCCGCCAGCTACATATACCACCAACCATGGCACTGTAGCTTGCCCAAAAGTGCTAAATGCAGTGCTCTCTGCCATTCAAAACAGTCACTCCATACCCCCCCCCACCCCACCCTACACACTCTCCTTACATCTCCATCATCGGTGTATCACCACTAGGTTTCAATCCATTTCAACAGAAATCTATCTCCCCCCTCCCCCCAACACTCGCTCTGTAAAAATCTCCTTCTCCTGCGATGTCAAATTGAGCTCAATTCAGAGCTTGGGTGGGATCAAATGAAATTACCACACAGTAGGATAAGCCTGTGAGCGATGGCCAAATGAGATTTGAGTGCGGAGGAGCAATAGAGTTGCTAAAAAATCGAATGACCTTGATTTACATGACAGGCGGTGGGGGAGCTGGAGGGCTTCTTATCAGAAATGTAGGTGAGCAATGGAAGTAGTTTTGTGGCATGTTTTGATACAGTGTAAATCACCTTCATATTTCTTCATATAGAAATAACTTCCTTCAGTTAGTATGTGATTCTTTATGAAACCCACATGGTAGGATTCTGATCACACAATGCACAACTACATGGGTCTTTAGTGGATTGAGATCCATGCATTTGAGTGGCACTAAATCAGAATCTGTGTGAGGGGTTTAGGGTGTCGTATCCTTTGTACCAGCAACTCCTGAGATTGTGGTTTATTAAAAACGTCCTCTTCGTGGCTTTATGCCAAGAAAGTTGCTCATACTCAGCAGTAAGAGCATTACACCGTGTAAAATGTGCAGCAAAGTAATTAAAGCTGATTCATATAGTCATCACGGTGGTGATTAGCGCAGTGGAATCACATTACTGTTATGTAAGTGTCAGCCAGTGAAAATCAACACTGTAATCAGAGGTTACGATTCTAACACCCATCATGATCCACCATGTATGGAGGCGGGGTACAGCATAGGAAGGCTACTGTAAGTCAGAGTTTATGTGGGGACATACATACATATACACCCTGAACATTTACTTTGTGTCTTCCATTCATTTTTTTATTCATTATATCCACTGACCTTTCAAAGGAAGGTATTTTCTAGATTTATCTTTAGCAATAATGATTTTAAGGTACTAATTAACACAATGCAACATTTTGAGGAATTGCCAGTGAACTTCAAAGCTGCCTCCTGTGTGAACTGTCTGCAGCTGAACAGGGTCGGCCTACACTGCTGTATTTTAACACCGTTCATAATGGTGGTACTTGGAGAGACCGATATTTACTGACACTAGACCAGTTTACAAGGAATTAGCAGCATTTCTTGTGAAGTGTTAACAGAACCTAGACATTATAAACAGCCTCTGCATCCTTTGTATAACTGTGGCTCTGTTGACTGAAGAAGATGAAGAAGATGATAAGAAGATATATACTTTATTAATCCCCTACTGGAGAAATTGTTTTTTTCAATCTTTTTTTATTTTATACACACAACGGCTGAAATGCACACTTAATGCACTTGTGGACATGCAAACAAGGAGAGCCTTGCTCAAGGGCACCTCGGCAGTGCACAGGAGGTGAAACTGGTACCTCTCCAGCTACCAGTCCACACTTCATATTGTGGTCAGTGGGATTTGAACCGGCGACTCTCCAGTTCCCAAGCCAAGTCCCTACACACTGATTACTGAATAACACTAAAATAATGTCATTATTTCAACTGGTTTTAAGACAAAACATGAATTATCTCCTTCCATGTCACTGTTATATGTTGATTATTTCACAATGTACTGACATGGGTGTGTTAAAAAGTCGAAATAAAAATAAATCTGTTTTGTAATAAATGTAATGTGCAGTCTCACAGAAAATACGGCTGTATATGTTCAAGCTCTGCAAATCAACATTCAAAAGACAGTTGTGCTTAATTACTGAAGCTACAACTTGGTTATAATTGTAAGTGCAATGGGCATTAGTGAAACTTTCTATCTGTGTAGCTCAGAAGCGCCACCTACTTTGATGCAACCATAACAAGTTGAAGAGAAAGGAAAACTAATGGCAGGATACAGTTTAATTGCTTCATTATAGAGAATCATCAGCGTTTAATGGCATTTTTGGTGAACGTTGTATAGTTGACAGGTTTCAGGACTGCTTGTGAATTAATGTGTAAATATTCAGTTCAGTTGGCCTCCCTTATTTGGCAGTGTACATTTAAAAACCTAATTACACACTATTGCACGGTATGTTAAGTTAAGGTCTGATTCATTCCTTAAGGGTGCAGAAACAAATTGTAGAACAGCCTTAATAACATTTTTGTACAATAACTAAGGATTGCTACACCTGTGCTCTCAGAGTGATGGAATTTACACTATTAGCACCCATGGCTAGGTTTATGTTCTTTTAGTATCGCTGCTATCTGTTGGTGGACTGGCTTGTGTCTCTGATAAGCTCACACTATTACCGGCTCAATGGCTGAAACAGCTTCCTTCCTCTATAATGTTGCATTCAGATATTATTTGCACAGTTCAGATACTGTTGTATTAAACCTGAAGATAACTATCTCTAAATATGTTATTTATAAACAAATACATACATTATCATCTACCACCCTCCTGAACTCTACTCTCTGCTCCCTGCTTCACTGAAGACCTTGGAAATTGTAACAACAAGTTTGTGGAGAATCGTTTTGAATTATGGTCGTCGCCATGACAGTTTGTTGGTGACGTACTGCGAGTTGAGCTGCTCTCATTGGCTGCACAGTTTGTCTATAGCAGGAAACAATGGCGGCTCACCTGGTCACACACAATCCCGTATTCCAGCTAAACAGTACAATAAACTAAAATATGTTTCTGAAACGGTTTTAGGAGAGAAATAGTGAACACAGTAACAGAATCTGGATCATATCTGATCAGCACTGCCTAGTTTGAGTTGGATGGATTCACTGAGAATGACCTGTCAATCACAAGGTAGCCACGCCCTAAGGCTTACCCTGCTATTTTACTGTAAATGGGACCATCATTTACTAAATGAACATCATGCTGTATGGAAGAAGACTGAAACTGGATTAGGAAACTGTTTACTGAGCTCATAAATCAAGTGAGAAGTTGGCTCATTTCTCCACAAGACTGCATGGTTTTGCACGTTTTTTATTGCAGCCAATGGAGCTGCCGCCTGTTGGTCATTAGAAAGAATGCAGGTTTAATACACTTCCTTGTTGGCTACACTTCACTTTGTCCAATATACGCACTGTCAGTGTTTTCCAGCGGAGCTGGTGCATCAGTGAAGAGAGAGGAAAACAAATCCAGCTCATTCAATTAACCTGTGTGGACCCTCGGCGTCTCAGCAGAAATAAATAGAAGAAAGGATTCAGCCTGCGATTCTGAAATGAATCATAAATATTGATCAAAGAAGTGTTGGTTTTGGTAGGCCTATTGATGTTGGAAATGCCCATTATGGTAGTGATTATTAAATTATGATCGATAATAATGTTTAACAGCATATTAGCCTGGCTTGCCTCATATGGTTGTACTGTGTAGCTCTGATATGAGTTGACTTCCATTGGTTATGATGTGCAGGCTATATTATTAAGAACAAAGCTGCAGACAAACACTTTAGAGAATTAAGTTTTTCAGAATTGTGATGAAGTGTAGGCCTTTGTTTGAAAGTAATGGCATTTGTATACATTTTTGCCTTTGTTTTTTGTCAACCTGACAAAATTCTACTGCTCATTTGACTTTTACTAAAAGCAAAACTGGACTGTAACAATGTAAAAAAAAAGTTAAGTGGATTAGAATAAAAAGAGGGAAAGAGTAAGTTGTACGTCCTTTGAAGTTAACCAAGTTTGGAAGTTGGGACAGGAGCTGAACAAACCCCTTATAGCCTAACTTGACATGCACATTGGAATAATATCCACCTTTGTTGTTATGGAAACCAACAATATTTGAGTTTTTTTATATTTCTGATATTACACATTACATTTCCTCTTGAAGGTTTTTTTGTGAACACCAAACCTTAAAGTTCTAACTGTGTATGTGCCTGGAACATTATTATGAGAAAAACAAATCTGATCACTAAGGTATTTGATCTCACTCACCCAGTAGGTTTAAGTCACAGCTGTGTGTAAATGTTGTACATAATGTGGTTTTTGCTAAATGTATATTTCTAATACAGGGGTCACTCAGATATGTTGCCTAAGACTAAAGAAAAATAATGGCTATACTTAAGGTTCTTTCAGGCAGTCGCATTCTCTGCTTCTATTGTTTAACATAAACAGGATGGCAAGGAAAGAGAGGGCTACTACAGCGAGGGATACTGGTAGTCATTCAGGCTTGGGGGCGCAGAAAGAAAGTCAATTTATTCACAGCATAATGATATTATGGTTTTTGCTTTAATTTGAATGGCCAGCATAATCTATGTCTAATAGTTATTAACAATTTACAACAGACCCAAACACCAACATACTGTAGGTTGAAGCAGCCACAGCAACTATACATGCAGCAATGCTGAACTAATGTATGAGAACTGCAAGGGGAGGAAGAGGGAGTGAGATGGCTCCTTTAAATCAGTGGTCTCCAACCTTTTTCCTTAAGGGAGCCCTTTTCTATCACTGAACGACTAAGTGATAAATTTCATATTATAGTATAGAATAATAGATAAACTGCACAATGACTCAAATAGTGAACACAATAACTGCAGGAATTTTGTGTACACTGTAATGCGATATCAATAGCCCCCAAAATTGTTGAAACTGATTACAAGTAACACCAACTCAGTTTTGTAAAACATTCTTGATTGAGCAGCTTACTAGTAATTTTAAGTGACACTAACTTAGTTTTGTAAAAGATATTTCTGATAAAGTACTTTTTACTAGATGTTTTGTTTTCACAGTAAAAACAATTACAAAATGAGCCATCAATCATATAAAGTTATAAAGTGAGATACTTGATCAAGAATGTTTTTTTACCTGAACATTTTCGATGTAATCAACAATTTTTTTGGTTAAATTAACTTATCTGGTTTTAGTGTTAAACGAGGAATTTGGACAAATTTTGATTATTTTCCGTGAATATTGATCGGAGGTGACTTTTTCTGATATTTTTAGGAACTTTTTATGCAATTCTCTCTCTGCATAATGAATTTTGTTCATTTTGAACAATTGTTACTTAATTTCAGTCAGCCAAAGTCAGTGTTTTCTTCTCATTGTTCTATTAGCTCTTTGTTTAAACTGCAGACTTCTCTAATGCAGAACTGCAGGCTGTTTATCAAAGTGTGAAGGCTCTGTTAATGTAGCTTGTGTTCAGGTTTTCAAAGTTTAGATATTAAATAATAATCTAAACATTTAATATTAATTTAGTTTTCTTCATAGAAATGAAACAAATACTTAGATAAATGCCATACTGTATATTTTAAAAATTTTCTTACACCCCTTAAAACCAAGAAGGCCTGACCTCTTATGAAGCTCTGCCGACCCCCAGTTTGGGAAACACCTAGAAATCTAATAGCAACAAGGAATCTAATAATCCATAAGCAGTCCTCTTTTGCACCACAATTACCTGTGTATTACCAATTTAGACTATACTCCAGTAAGAAAAGGGGGAAAATTATATAACTTTTAATTTTATTTCTAGGGGGTCTCAGCTCCCGTGAGTGCGAACAGCTATCTGGCACTGACATATCAGTTGGTTCAACTTTTTCAGCTTGCCATCTCGACTCATCATGTGACCACCCACCAAAACCACAAGAGAGGAAAACAACACAGGAGGTAATTTTGCTGTTTTTTTTAGATCCCTGAATGAAACCCCTCATCAACAGCAGAACTCCAATCCGTGAAGATAGCAACAATAGCTTCAGGTTCATTATCAGGTCTGGACAATATTGTCTAACGGCTATGTTTGGCAGTGTGATTAGATTAGAAAGCAGCAGTCTGTAGTTCACGGTACTTGTTTAGTACAATGATTCCCAACCCACCTCATGGGGTACTTCTGCCCTTGCCAGGGGGTATGTGAAGAGATTGTTGCTCAACTGATTTGTTTTGATTTGATTAAAAAAATACATCCCACATTGAGTCAGCTATAACAATTAGTTTAGGTGTGATTGCAATAAGAGTGCATAAAAAACTAGTTAGCAAGCGAGCAGAAGATTATTGAATATATATAAATGATTAATTAACTAGTGCTGTCAAACGATTAAAATATTTAATCGCGATTAATCGCATTAATGTCATAGTTAACTCGCAATTAATCGCAATTAATCACACATTTTTATCTATTCTAAATGTCCCATTATTTTTTCTCATTTTAATCTCTTTCACATGGAAAACGCTTCTTAATGTTGTTTTTATTGAAAACAACATTGCATATACTGTAGTGTTCAATTTCACACTAACATTCTCACTTGGAGCAAATTATCTCTCACACAATGTCACACTGTCCATCAATAAAAGGGTGAAAAAAATACTTAAATACACATAAACAGCCCCTTCAACAGCCCTTTCTAAGGGATCAAAACAGGGCGATACAAAATAAAATTACAAAGTGCACATGTAAGGTAAACTAGGACTCAGCCTATAGTGCAGTTAAACCATGGCTTAATACTTTTCTCAAGTTTGCTTTGAACATAGCAGTCAGGCTACTGCTCTTTATTCACCAGAGGCTCAACCCAGCCTCTTATTTCAGAAAGAATGAACAGTAACGGTTACCAATAAAAGGTAAGCCTACTACTTCTTTGCTTTGAGCCACTTACTCAAACTACGGAGCCCCTAAAGGGACATGGGAAAAAAAAAAAAGAAAAAAGAAACGTTTCTAGTGCGCACTAGATACTATCTTGTGAGCACTAGATACTATCTAGTGCGCACTAGATACTATCTATCTACTGTCCAACACAGTGGCATACTGCCTTCACGTGAGTGCGGAGTGTCAGTACTAGAGCTACAATGAGCCAAAGAAAGCGCAGCAGCATTTGGATGCACTTTTCGGACAAAAAAAATGGCAAAGCAAAGTGTAACATCTGTCAAAATAATATGTCAAATGAAATTATAATCAATATTTCAAAATAATTCAAACTCAGATAAGTTTGAGGCTAGCTTCTTAAAAATAAATAAATATAAAAATGAGCCAGTCTTCTGAACGGTTCTTTGAAAGGAACGGCTCCTCAAGATCCGGCTCCCTTCAAAGAGCCATAAATCCCATCTCTATTCAACATGTGTTGATTTAATAAAATCTTCAATGAATCATGTCCAACAAACATGATCCAATCATTTAATTAACACAAACACAATAGATTAATTTGATACTAACAAATACTGCCTGGTTGGTCTTTTTGAGTGTAGCCAGTGACAAACCAACAATGTATTTATCCCTCTAAGAAGTATCAAATGTGTATCAATGGCTGATATATCTTTTTCCTCTGTGCCACAGAGCTCCACTGTTGCCCAAAAACTATTAAAAACACATCAGTGAGCCACACTGTTGCACTGGCCGACATGTTCCTTCATTAACACGAACACACACACACACTGTATTCTATTTTCACGCAGTCCCACAAGAGTCTCACAAGAGCACCAAATGTGGATTAATTAGTAATTATTAATTGTGGATTAGTCCCAATTTGCTCCCATTTGAGTAACATTTGCAAACAATTACAGCGCCCAAAATGAAACTATATATTTGTTACCTTAGATTTACATCTTTAGAACCAATGAGTTTGGGCCTGAGGGCCACAGGCAGGGTAGGGCAGTTAGAAAGTACTGAGCTACTATGAGTTACCAAAACATTGCTAGAATTTGTTGACAATAGATTAAAATAATGTGTTATTACATTTAGCGTGTGCAACTCAATTCTCTGTCTATATTATGTTTAATTTGTTTTTGTTGACATAATACTTAATAGGCGTCTTTGTGGGAGCCAAGTTACATTTAAAAATGTTTTACTTTGATTAAAATGTGCAGTCTGTATTTTGCTAAATAATTTGTTAATCTAGATAAATAAGTGATTTCATTGAATAAGTCAATTTATAAAAAGGGTCAGCTCATAATCATTTGATTTAATTCATGTTGAATCTAGCATGATATTCTATAAAAAGCAACACTGCGTAAGAGAAATAGGTCCTTTTGCTCATTAAGGTGAATTTGTTGGTTTTGGTCCAGTTGAGGTTTTCTTACCGTAATACAGTTTGCTGATTAGGACAACTTCATTTTTTAATCCACATGGAATAAAACTACTTTGTTTTATCCTTTTTTTCATCGGAGTCGTGTGGAAGTTTTTTCCTTTTCAAGTGACAAGTTAAGATAAGGCAATCATGTCTGTGTTCAGGTCTTAATAATAATCTAAACTTTATAAATAACAATTTAATTTTCTTCACGGAAATGAACAAAATGCTGAGATATAGGCCTACTGTATATATATTTTAAGTTTTCTTATTTAAAATCAAGAAGGCCTCGCGACCCCCTGTGAACCGTCGGCATCCCCTATGGGTTGGGAACCACTGTGTTACACCAGTGCCTGTGATATATGATCTACCTACACCAGCTAAAACTGGCATTCAGACAATATATTCTGAGCAAGTGACAATACTTCGAATGATGTATTGCTTTTTGTTGTCACAATTCAGACATTCAGTCCATCCATCTCCAATCCCTTATGGAAATAATACATCACTTTGCTCCACATCTATCTATTGTGATTCAGTAGGGTAAAAATAACCTGTGTGGAGAGGAGGGAGTTTAATAATTGATTCCCTCTACTGGGATGCTCCCTTTTATTGGAATCCCCTCTCATGACCCCACATCGGGGAAACCACAGCTCTCTCCTGGGACTCAGTACAATCCATATCTGGGCCATGCTAGAAACAGATTCAACACCCATTTATTCCTGTTTTGCAGATACTGTTTTCACCATTCTTGTTGTGTGGGAATGTCAGTGCCAATAGATGGAAAAGTGACCAGTAAAAATAATATTTCATCATCACATTATTGACAAAGAACACGTTATAAGGTCATGAGATTATTAGATGTGTCAGAAAAACAAGCAAAGCCCTTACTATGAACGTTAATAATGAATCAATGATCTGTTAATGACCATTTCAATTATATATTTCATCAGGTTCGATCAGGTTCCTCAGGCTCCTCCTAGTGCTCCTAATGGCATTTGTAAGGTTCTACTGGGCCTGAACAAAAATAGACCTTACCTACAAGAACTTTAAATTCTCTCAAGTCAACAAGGAGCATTTTATTTAATTTATGATTCAAACACCTTAAATTGACTTGGGTTGTTCTGTGGAAATTGCACATAAGTTGTTTAAAAAAAACCTTAATCAAGAAAATTGATGTATTTTATAAAATTTGGATGAGTAATTAATGATCCATCCTCAACTTTAGGTACAGACTTTCACTTCTGGTTGAGCACTCCGTCTATAATTCAAGGACAATCCTCTTTATTTATGTTGAATGTTTTCTGCAAAATGTACATACAACAGTAAACAGTCAGTGAATTAATTCTTTCCTCCTTACTTAAGTGAAAATGCAGAATATAAAATCAGAGCATGTATCTGTTGCACCACAACAGTAACAAAATGATTTGCCATCATGTGTGAAGGACATTGATTCAGGTAGTAGCCACAATAGCTACCAAAGCCAATGATGCACGACATTTCAGGGCTTTGAAGAGAGGGAGTGTGTGTGTTACATTTTGCACTACTTAATAATTCAGCATTAATGATTTACTTTGTCAGGAGATTAAGACTCCTCACTAATCAGGGCTTTCCCAGGGGAGGGAGCTCTACACTCAATGCCACGAAAAACTATTTTCTAACTTGAACCTGAATTAATTTACAGCTCATTATTTTTCCTTATTCAAGTTTAATAAAACAATATTATTTTTATAGAACACATTATTTTAAGTGAATATATACGGTCTTGTTTGTCACTCTATAGGTCAGACTCTGGCTTTTTCTCATCACAGCCCCAAAAAACCTGAAAGAGTGATATGGATTAACTTCTTTGCTAACACAATTTCCAATATTAGTCTGGCATTCTCAAAGCACTGTAGTTTTTATGTTACTCAAACAGGAGGAAATATTGAGATTTTTTTCTATCACAAATGTTTTGTGCTGGTTAGGGTGTACTTGGCTGAAAATATATTTCAAAAGTGGGTACATTCATAAAAAGTTTGAGAACCACTGCTCTGGTAAGTGTTCGGGGGAAGCAGCTTTTTTTTAGTTTAACCGATTTAACACAGGAAACTGTTTAACGGTTGCAAAATCTAAACCAAAAACTTTAATTAAATGCCTCCTAGAAAACATAATCCAACCTAAAATTGGTTGTCCTTGAGTCTACGTACGTGCATACAGATTCAGTATTACAGGGCTGAAATGGAGTACGAGTTGATACTCTATTGAACCTTCTTACTTTGTTACAGTACATAAAGGAATATAGTATGTTGCCTTAAAACTAAAACAAATCTTTTTTCTCAAAGTGTAAATCATTGTAAGTTTATAAGATTAATATCTGTTCATCTTTTAGGGCGAAAGTTTTAAAGTTTGTAAACTGAAGTTCGTTTTTGTATTATATTTTCTAATCCGTTGACATGACCTCAATTTTCACTAATATGCTGACGACACAACTCTATATACAAAAAAAGCCTTTGGACACCACCATAAAACCTGAGAGACTGCTTAAATTATATTAATGTTTCTGCAACTACCTGAAACTTAAAATCAGGATAAATCTTCCCCACCCACACTTCGCAAAGTCTCCCATCTAAATCACAAACTGATTCACACCATTATTACATCCCAACAAGAATACTTATATGCTGTTCTCCTCTGTGTGCAAAATTGGGGCTTCAAAAAGACTATAGTATGTTCAGAATTCAGCTGTGAGAGTTCTCTGTGACACCTGGGAGCACACCTTCAGTGTGGCTGGCTCTAACATCTGGAATTCTCTACCTCACCCCCAAATTCCTCAGGACACAGCCATGGTGCGTTTCTATTTGCAAAACTGATTTTGTCTACATTGTTGCTTTGTTTCTTTCATGGGACCTCACAGTTAACTTCACATCACTGTCACATATATACACTGGACACAAATGTCGAATGTGTAGCTTCCTAATTGACATTTAAAGCTCTACATATCAATTCATGCTGCAGCTTCTTTTGTTATTGACTGAGGATTGGGATTGGTTCAATCAATGCCTCAACCCAGTGTTGGTGGTGTTCACAGTTATTGACTACACAATGATGGGCGGAGGGGTGAAGAGCAGCTTTGATCAATATGAGGGATGTGAAAGGCTCTTTGGCCTCTTCTTGTACCTGACCCCATGTTGGGTCTCTTCCCTGAACCCCCTGTAGGAGCATTGATTCCCTCTATTGAAAGAATGGAGATAACAAAAGTATCCCCCTCCTGTCTGCCTTGAGTGATTTCACATTAAAAGGTTTAGTTTGAAATGGATCAGCACAGAGAAGCAAGCAAATCTGTAAATAAACAACACTGTTCTCTTTTCTTTCAACCCTCTGGGATTGACATTGGCCTCAACAGGCAGCAGAGCTCATTGTGCCCATTTGCAGACTCTGAAAGTAAATTCCTCTTTTAATTTTCCTCATAAATACTTCATCTTTCTTTACTTTAAAGCTTTGAATCAAACAAAACAACTTTGAGATGAATAATGAGCTCTTGACAATAGATTCAGAGAAAAAACTGTTTGTGACAAAGAAAAAGATAATGAAAAGGCTGCGTATATACTGTTTTTTAATGAGTGAACTGCTTGTCTAGTGACATGCTCGATACACTTTCAGCAGTAAAACTACATCAGCTTTATCAATGTATGTCTATCAGCAGGATATTTCAAAACTCTAAGAGTGGATGAACCAGTGGTGATAGGTTGACCTTTGATAAAGAAACAATTATTTACATTTGAGCAGTGATTTATAATTTTGATTCCTGCCTCTCTATCTCTTTTATCCACGATTGTGAAACTAACAGAGATGGAGACTTGTTGGAGCAGTTGGGGTTTAATTACCTTGCTTAAAGGCAGTGTGGAAATGGGGGAGAGGCAAGCTGTGATCATTTATTTCCCCTGACCCATAAAATCTTTTGAGGACTGCAGGATTTCAGAGTAAACTAATGAAGAAATTTAAGAAGATGCTGATTGTTTCTGCGTGTGTTCACACCTGTTTCATAAAGTTTGATGGGTCACGTGGATTACAACATTTATGTCAGCAGACCATTGTATTTAATATAGCCACAAATAGCTACCAGAAGCTAAGAGACGACAATATCACAAAATCACACAAGAATCCATCTTGCCAGTCTTCAAGCTATGTGCTTGTGTTCACAGTGGTCAGAACAATCAGCGTCTTATGAGGAACTACTGGCAGCTACAGAGGAGTGAGTACACCATTATCTATATCTGTATCTGTTCGACCAACTGAATGGTCTGCAGTTGTATCTGTACTCAGAATGGGCGGGGATTAAACTATTCATGGGTGGTGTTTAAACTGAAAAAAAGTGGGTGGGCTAGCCAGAAGTTGTTCATTTAAGCCTGAAATTGATAGGGATTTAAGTTGTTATATTTTCTGAACTTGTTACTAGGAATGTCAATGCTAACAAGTCTGAAAAATCTTCAAAAGGTTTAAAAGAAAGTTGATGGCTATCCTTTTCACTGACAATGATAAAATTGATTGACTTTACAGCTGGAATGATATTTAGGGTAGAATTTTTCAACATTTACTTTATTTTCTCTAGTTTTCAGTGGGGACGCAGAAAGATACATTTGTTGTTTGTTTGATACTGCTGATTTACTGTCTAACAATTTGATGAGAGTCATCCAGTCCAAATGCTTTTATGGTAATCAGCTTTGACTGGAGCCTTCGAAACCTAGTGGGTATGAGTCAGCAGGCCAAAATAAGAGGAGGCTTGATTGAAGTCATTCCCTGGTATAACAAAGGGAAGAGACAGCGGTGCTGTAGAGGGAAAAGGCGGAGATGTTCCCACTTACACATCAAAGCGAAGGTTCTGCTTCTCTTCAAAGAAGAAATCAAGGACGAACTTCCTCACAAAGTCGGGGTTCAGCGTGTTATCGATTACTTCTGTCCGACCAAACTGAAGGAAAGAGAAACAAAGAGCAAGACAAAGTCAACACCATGCTGATCAATCTGTACGTTTAGTCAGAGGGAACAGCAACAAACACTGTAGGAGGGTAATTCCTGTAGTGTTTTTGTGGGTTTACAAGTTCTTAACCATGCAGCAAACATTTGAAAGAAAGTGACAGACTGTAAATGTATAAGTCGTAACCTGATCAAGGCAATGCTCAAACTATTAGATTAGTCATTTAATTTTTTTGGGGGCGGGGTTTCCTTTTTAAAAAATAAAAAAATTTAATTAATATGTCATTATATCAAGATAACAAATGATGACTTCTTTGAGCCAATTCATCCTGATCATTTGTTGAAGGAATACGGTAGAACTGACAAAGACTGGATATTACCCTTGATCAACATAATTATTTGATAAAAGGTATAATGGGCTGAAATTAGAAAAGTATTAGTGTCACAGGGGCCACTATAGATTGTGAAATATATATATACAGTACATACATATATGCATAATTTCATATACATAATACCTGAACAAAAATATTTTTGAATAAAAGAATGTATCCGTACAATAATTCTCAGTGGCAATAATTCAAATCTGGTCAGTCCAAACGGCAACCTGCACGGCTGAAAAATAAAGCCAGTGCAGAAGTTCCAAAAATTGTGAGGCCGGCTACAGATGTGAGTCAATCTCCATAAGCCCCCATATTAAAATCCCCAACTTTACAGCAGAAATAAACATATTTACAGCCTGGTAGAAAAAACACTTTTGTTCTCTAAAGTTATTTACCCTGTTCATGACAACTGTATAGCGATGCATTTTTATGCACCATACTGAATGTTCTTTTTGCACTGTTCAAATATATCTTTATCTTTTAATATATCTTTTTGCACCGTCAATGTTCAAACATATCTTACAGAATTTTAAATAATTTTTTTGCTGCCATTACCAACTGCCTTTTTTTTGCACTACCATAAGTATTGTTGCACACCATAAGTATTGTATATTGTAAATGTTATTGTTTATTGTTTATTTTATCTTTTTTTCATCTTTTTAGCATTAGTAAATGTCTTCTCTGTTGTGAAATTGAATGTTTACTTTTTAGTATTAGGAATATGTCTTGTCTGTTGTGCCTGTGCACTTTATCTGTTTCACTGTGGGAGAGTGAGAAGCGTCCTCTCGATTACTTTATATGTCTGGTGCATGTGAAGTAATTGACAATAAAGCTGACTTTGACTTTGACTTTGATATCAAAGGTATAGGTCACTGCAGCTTTAAATGTTCCTCATACAAACTCTGAACTAGGGAATACCAATTTCTAAGGATCTGACTACTGAAGTCAGAGACACACATTCCACTGGGAGACTTTAAAGTTCTACTTGCTGACGTTTGTAATAATATTTGTAATGGTTTTAATTAGTGTGTGTGTGTGTGTGTGTGTGTGTGTGTGTGTGTGTGTGTGTGAGAGAGAGAGAGAGAGAGATTACGACTTTGTGTGACACAGAACTTTAAAAGAGATCTTGATCTTAATGAGACTTCATGAATAAATAAAGCTTAACTCTTACTATTTCTGTACTAATACTGTGAACCTGTTCCAGCTGAAGTTAACAATTGCTTTGGTGTTTTCGTACCTTTGTGTTCAATTTGCTCTTGTCTTTTGCTGTTCATAACAGTGTGCTTACCATTTAATGTTAATGTTGCCCCAAGTTAGCGAGGAGAAGTTGGACAGGTTAACATCAAAGTACACTAAAGTTCCTATCCTGATTTCATAAAACTATGCAGGTACTGCTGGTAGTCAACTATATTTCATAGATTATTGTGCAGAGTTTAGACTTTGTTGGGCATCAAAATATGTATTTGCAGGTAGCTTTAACTTGGATTTATAATCTCAGTTAAAAGTGCTGGTCGCCTTCCATGGAGTCTGTCATGTTTCTAAAAAAGCCCAGAATGGACAAACTACGTGTTGGCTTTTTTAGGGCCTATTGAGTTTTTCGTGAGTTTCGTGGCTACTGTAGTTTCTTCTTCTACAATCCATTCTCATTCCCTGGTCATCAATTACAGATACAAGTGGTGTTCAGTTAGTAGCAACCTGAAACTTCATTGCTAAATGCCATTAAATACTCATAGCAACTGAATATAAAAGTATCATCTTGAGATTGTAAAATAAACAATATATGAAAGAGGATATTTATCTGATTTAGCAGAATCCTTGACTGCTCAAACTGAACGTATTGGTATAATTCACACATTGTTACTTTTGACACCTATTTTGGAATGCATTATATGATATTCTATAGCATCTTTGAGAGTAGGACAGTCATTTGTTAACATATCCTGTCATTCTGTGATGAACATAGCATCCTCTCACATAGGTGAATCCCCCGTTGATTGCTGTAGCCTCCAATCACACACTCATTCCTCCACTCACAAGACAATCATGCTCTCTGACAGGTGACAGTGATGAGCTATCGATCTGGCAAATACCTATAACCCCTGGTGCCAACCCCAGCCCTGTTCCTGCTCTCTTCCATCAGTCAAACTCCATAGGGTACAGACAAGAGAATCTTCTCCATCAGGTATTAATTTCTTTGGTTGGCTTTCAGTCAAAGGTCCTAACACTTTCTCAGCAGCCGCTGCAGCTTTCAGAGTTAGACAGACTGTCACAAGAGGCAAAGGCATGATGTCAATAGATGCAATCAATCACTAAAATTGTAACAAATTTATTAAGCCTCATGTTTTAATCATAGTGTACTGTACCAATAATGATGAGTTTTTTGTTGTTTATTACAAGGCAGCCGCAGGTGAGTTTAGCATTATAGTTATTATAATTGTCTGATTGAAGATAAGATACAGCTGTGTACTACACAGTTTCAAATCACGTGCTGATAAAAGCCAGTGGAGAGATAATGAATGGTTTGCACTAGAGGCGCACTCTGGCTGTTTGAGGGGCAGGGCGGGAAAAAAAAGCACAAGCACACACAAAGTTGTGTTGCATTTACAGGTTAGTCAGAATTAGGATTAGAACTCTAGAGGGCACTATATTGTGTTTTATCTACAATAGGGGGATCCAAGAGGGCACTTAGGATGCATTTCTTTTAACATGGGGCATCAGGAGTAAACATTGAGATATGGTTTATTCAGATGACATATCACCACACCAGTATGTTAATGCCAGGTGGAAACACCCACATACTGTATTGTACAGTAAAGACAATGAGAAAGCCTCCTCTCTGTCACAATAACAGTTCTGGGGCAAGCTGAAGTGGCTTGTTGCTTACATGGACAGAAACCTAAAGACTTCCTGCCACCGCCGCTCTGCTGACAGCTGCCAAAACACCCAGCAGTGAAGCCCCACTGATCCTTAAAACAGAACCTTTTGTTTCATATTTTCCTTATTAACTGTTTTCCGTGGCTTCACAGTGGAAGGGCCCTGACATGCCCGAAGGGACGGGACAGACAGAGGCTCATCGTATTCCCGCTGGGTTTAAGAGCCTGGAGTGGGTGAAGGGGGGCAAACCTCTTTTGGCTCACTGTTGCATCACCATCTTTTGATCAAGCAGTGACAGCAGCATGCGGGAAGACCACACTGCCTGCTGCCCATAAATACAAATATAAAACAAGAACTCCTGCAGAGGAGTACATTGTTCAGAAATGGTGCCAAAAAGCTGTCACTGTTGTTTTTGGCTTTTGTTTTGTTTTGTTTCATACTTTGAAAGAGGAAAGCAGAAAGCAGGGAAAAACAAGAGACAATAAATAAAATACATAAGCGTAAAATAAACATAGATTTGATTGTATAACTTTTTACCCTGATCAAATTTTGCATTAAAATAAAAAACAGCAAAGACAGTCAGATAAGGTCGACAGAAGAAGTTTGAACATTTTGCAGTTTTCAATGTTCCTTTATCAAAGAAAACATTTTGAAATCTTTAACATATACTATATACTATACAACATGTATAGTAATAAATAATATTAATAATGGCTAAACTTCATGAACATATGTGACAGAGTGCATGTATTGTTCATGCTGGCCCACTAGGGCTTGTTGGGACCCAGCCATTGTTAAGGTTATTAGCAACACCAGTGCTTCTCCTACTGTGACTAGTCACACCATGAGCAATGTCTTTAGTGAGCTATGATTGTGGCCCAGGACACAACACATTAACTCTAGCTGATTGGTCTGCAAAAGATAGCAATTTGATGTTTCTACACACGGTAGATTGGTTATAATAAGACTTATATTTAGCCTGAGAGGTAAAGTCCAAGGCAAAACAAAACTAAAAAGCACTTGCAGCGCCACTCTCGCTGTCACACACTGATAGCATGGTGTAATAAAAATAGCTAATATGAAAATACAAAACACTCAACAAACCTTCAGCACTGACCGTATAAACTGTCATTTTCAAAGGAAATGAGAAATGCTGAACTGCACAGGAGAAGAGAACCATCCGTTTTTCATGCTTACTGCAGTATTCCTACACAGGGTCATGGGTGACTGGAGCGTATCCCAGCAATTTAGAGCTCCCCTCTCCCCTGATATGCATGTCTTTGGTCTTAGGGATGAAACTGGAGCACCCACGGGAAATCCGGTGCCAGGATTTAAAGCCAGCACCTTCTTTCTGTGCAGCAAATGCTCACTACTGTGACATCCAAACGGTGCAGTCTGCGGTTCTTACCTTCAGGCAGCAATATGTGCGTTATTAAATGAAGCTATGCTGAAGATAGGGTCCTCCTTTGAGGCCAGAATGTGTGCATACAGTCGGTTTTGATCTGTGCAAGGGAAGTGGAGCTCTTCTAAGCATTGGTGAGATCTACAGTTAGCACAGATTGGTTCAGTAGGGCAGGAAGGGCAGCACAGAGGCTAATGAGCAGGACTGTGGCCTTGGATGTAGGACCATTCAACAGGAAGACCCCAGAGGGATCATTGAAGAGGAATATATGAGCTGCTTTTTCTGCTACTATTCTCCTTTGTCTGTTTTACAAACCACACAGCACTGTGGGGAGTTCAGAAGAGCATATAGTCGGCAGCTTGTTGCATGAAATTATTAAGCACTACACCAACTCTTCTAGTTACAGTGCAGTTGTTTGACAATTGGCTAAGCTCCATCCTCCTTTCAGTACTGTTGCTATACACAAGAGGGCTGCATTGTAATTGGGATCCAGGGGGGTCCTACGGGACCCAATATTTTTTTACTTCTGCAGGCAGGAGCGGTTAAAAAAAAAAACTGTTGGTCCCAGGATTTATTTTGCGCCCATCAGACGGATGGAGACAGAGTCAACAAGTAAGAGGAAGATTAAAACGGGTTTTTTAAAAAACAACAGCAAAACAAGGAAAGTTTGGCATTTGGACACACTTCTCAGTTGTTACTGACATAAATCTGACTGACATACATAATATCTTTTCACCTGCGTGACAGGAGAAGAAATCTCTATTGGGCAGGAGTGACCGGTCAGAATGCTTGCGGGAGCAGGCTCGAGCAAGATTCAAAAAGCAGTGTACAGTAATAACGACGGCACATTTACAATCGGAATTCATCATTTTTCTTTTTGAAAATGTGTCATTTATTTTAGACAAAATAGACAAAAGCGGACAAGGATGTCCTTGTCTCTGCTCTTCATTTGCCACCAAATGCGTCCTTGAACCTGTGGTAACTACTTACAGTCTCGGCTAACCTTGTCACAGTCAGCTCTGCAAGCATGAGATGAGAAGATCGCTTCATGCCTGTGTGTTGCAGAACTGGAGCTAGCTAAGACTGGAAGCAGAAACAGGCTGGCCTGGCTCTGTCCAAGGTGTACAAATATTCCTACCAACACCTTCATTAAAGTTCACTAAAGAACATTTTGTACCTTGTTTCTTTAATTCAGTTAAAGTAATTTAATTGTAAGTCGGCCTGTGGTTTTAGGGGGAGGTACGTGTTGGAACTATTTCACTATTTCTTGGCAGCTTCTAAAAGTTATGTTGTTACATCGGCGCTGCCAGGTTTGATACCACTGTGCCTGCATGGATAAAGTGTTTATCATGGAATAAGTCTAGCACATAACCACAAACTGTTGTGATTGGACTAAAACAAACAAGATAATTAGTCAGGTTTAGATGTAATGGTGTTATAAACTATGGACAGAGCCAGGTCAGCTGTTTCCACCTGCTTCTAGTCTTTATGCTAAGCTAGACTGACCACACGCTGGTGCCACTTATACCTACATACAACAGAAGATTCATTTTTAACTCTTGCTTTTTTATTTTTTAAGAAAGTAAATAAGTTAATTTCCCAAAATATTAATTTAATAACCAGATTGAACTAAGTATGATGGTCAGTCTACTGTGTGTTGGCTTTTTCTTTGGCTCTGCCTCGCATTTTCTCAGGAACAATTACAAATTTGTAAATTTAACAGAAGGTGGTGTGACTAAGAGGAATTTGGCACTGGAAAGCCAAATGCTTTTGCTGGCATTCTTTTACAGTGAAATTAGAAGGAAGAAATACACTAAGTGTCATTCTAGCAGCCAGAAACACAAGGTAAAGCAAAATAAGAAAACGGCCGATCACATCATTATTCACGTAAACAGTAAGCACTGACAAGAGAAGTCAAAATTGCAGTAAAGGTGAAACAACTGTACCACTTAGACATCTTCTATCTAATGGGCTATCATAAACAAGACACAAACGAGACTCTTTCCTCAGTCTGAAATATACAAATTCAAGCAGAAGGCTGCTGAAAGTCAGATAACAAATGATACTGTTTCTTGAAACTACTACTGTTACTGCAAGGCTGGCTTTGTTACTTGTGTTGCAGTTTTGTGGAGCTAAACAGCTCCTGTGAAGTGCACTTTACACACATTTGCTTCCATATTCTGTGTTGTTGTCTCTGAAGTGATTTTCATAGTCACAAGCTATTACCTCAATGTTGATGATATGAAGATATAAATACCCAAGTTGTATAATTTATGTTTCCGACATACTATTTTAATGACTCAACTGTCCATATAATTAATTACCCATCTTTGTAAATGTATGATGTCATAATATTAATAGAAAAGGAGCTTAGAGAGAAAAAGGATATTAAAACACTAGCTGTTAAAGCTCCAAATAAGATTTTTTGTTTTACCTAGTTACCTTAGAATGAGCTGTTTTTATCTACAGGTGCCGCAAGTAGCCTTGCATGGGGTCCTCCATGTTTCCACAGTAGCCCAGAAGGGACAAATGAAACACTGGCTTCAGACAGGACCTATCGCGTTTTTTTTCTGAATTTTGCAGCCGTTGTTTCTCCTACCCACTTCGAATGGGAGGTTTAGAAGTTCTGTAAGACTTTTGTTTTCACCTGGGATGGAGGCAGGCTCTTTCCCCCCATCTCCAGACATTATATTAAGATATAGTCTAAACACATCTTGACTCCAGTTTTGGATTAAACGCACAGGATTGACAGATGCATATCGACCTTCTCTCACTCTCAGAAAGAAAGCAAATAAACGTATTTCCCAAAATGCAGAACAATTCATGTTAATGTGTTCCCCAAACAGACATATCTAAATTAACATCACATAAACAAAGATAATATGATCACTTTCAGCCGAACCCCTGCAGTCATGTAAAAGCAACAGGGAAAGATTTTAGCAATTACTAATCTAAAGGAAAAAGGGACACCCCCATTGCACACAGTGATCTGTGTGTACCTGGATTACACTATGAGATACCAACGGCAGGCTGCTGCAAAGTAATGAACAAAAATACAGATTGCCTGTGGAAGCATGCTGCTGGGTTGCGTCACGTTCAGTCAAAAATGATGCAACACAGTAGCAGAGGAGCATCTACTTATTTCAAGAGACCCATTCTCTCTGTGGCTCAAGAGTTAAGCGAAGCTTCGGGGCTTCCGGCACAAGACAATGCATTAAATTGCGTATGTGTGCGTGCGTGCCTCCAAGCAGTGCTGTACTGTGAGCAGGAAAACAGTCTGGCAGCATTGAGGCAATCAGGGCAGCTTTTCTCTCTAGTTGAGTCTGCTGCATCTTAAATGAACTGTCTACAAGGAGATAGTAGACAGAGAGAAAGGAGGACAGCGAGAAAGAGACAGTTTGTCCCAACAGAGCAGTTTCACAGAAATACATTTAACACCCACAATGTGGACACAAAATGTCAGTTGAAATGGGGATAGGATCATTATTATTGTTATTCCCCAGAAGTTGTTGAAAAAGTAGGTTAGTGTGGCTGTGTGAGCCTCCCGGGGGAACAGGTTAGACGGTCAGAAATGAGCTAATGAAGCAAGAGACGGAGACAGCAGTGTCTGGTGGTAGTAAAACTTATTACTTTTCCTGGGTCAGACCAAGAATTCTGGGGGCTCTAAGCAGGCAGATGCAATTAGTGCCCAGGTGTCTGTATAGCCAACAATGCTATTTGCACCTGAGAGAGTTGGGATGACATGCAGCAAAGGGCCACAGGTTGAAATTAAACCATGGCCGCTGCAGTAAGGACTCAGTCGTAGTACATGGGGCTTGCGTTCTAAGAGGTGAGCTACCAGGGTGCCCCTTGACTTATTATTCTTTTAACCCAAAACATGATCCTTTCCTTAATGTTACCAAGTACAGCCTGAAAAGTAATTCAGCTGACCTATCGTCACCACTTAAATGAATGCATGGTTGCAAGATAAAACTTCTAATTTACTGATTTAGATAAACCTTTTATGTTGCAAACATGGAACAACATGTTGGAACAAGTACATTTTTATGAGTATCCTAATCACACAGTTTTACACGGGACACAAATCATTGTCTCCTGGGTGAAAGTCCTTTGTTTAACCCTTTCATCCACCACTACCTCCTCTGGAGTTGTCAGAGAATCACAGAGCTTGTCTATTAGACGCACAGAAGGGGTCACTTAAATTTATATTGGTTGGCCAACAGTTGTATGTCTCAAACTGAGTATTTTTGTGTGTTGTTGTTATTTGAACTGTGAGTTTTGTACTGAGCACTGACTGTAATAAACTATAGCAAACTCTTT
The DNA here is from genome assembly GCF_905237075.1 of Dicentrarchus labrax. Classification (NCBI taxonomy): domain Eukaryota; kingdom Metazoa; phylum Chordata; class Actinopteri; family Moronidae; genus Dicentrarchus; species Dicentrarchus labrax. Next base: position 6,968,839 of record NW_026136711.1, on the reverse strand, counting down.
TTGTGCAAAGGTTCTGCAGTGCACCTTTAATATTACTGTTAACAAACTAATCACCATGTGACATTGAAAAGGGTATACATATTATTAAATAGCAATCAATTACAAATAGTGACTAAGAGTACTTCATAACAGTTTGCAACTATACTACATTTTTGTTTGGTAAATAATCCCTTTTCTTGGATAGTTTTCTACCCATGGATGTCAGTCGCATGGATCGCATTGGTGCTATATTGACCCAAATTAGGTACATTCTGACTTCTTGAATTCAGAGTGATAGTTCTCAGGATGGTAATTCTCTGTGGGTTTATCCATACAAACAAGCAGTTTTACGTAAGTCATTTGATTCATTTGTAATACAAAATATTGATTATAGAGCTTTAAATATTTTAGTTATGACAGAAATGAACAGAGGAGCCCACAGAGAGTTTACATTTTGAGTTTGTTTGGGTACCCTGGTGGCTACGAGCCCCTGAGCAGCTGCTTAGTTTGCATGCCCCAGGCCAGCTCTGTGCTTTTTCCCCAGTAACAAGTAGCATTCCTGCTACTTCCATTCTGTTCCCATCCACAAGATGTCTTCGGACTTTTCTAACTTTCCCCATCTCTGGACCTGTCCCCACTTGTCTCTTCAGTCCTCCAGATATTTAACCAGCCTATTTTCATTCACCCCTTCTTAGTTTGTCCGAGTTATATTGTTGGTTTCTGGATTTGTGCTTTTATGTTTGAGCGTCTGTTACCGACCTGTACCTGCCTTCCTGTAAACATATTTCTAAGTGTGAACCTACCGTGATGTCACCCATTGGTTTGTGCAGTACTGTTTTGAAGCCTCGAGTTTGGCATTATGGCTGTCATCGCAACCAGCACCAGTGACATACTGCGAGTTGGGTTGGGCTTAGTTTCAACTTGGTTGAATTGTCTGGAGCAGGAAACAATGGTGGCTTGCCTGGTCACACACCATCTTACATTACAGATAAACAGTACACTAAAATATGTTTCTGAAACAGATTTAGGAGAGAAATAGTCTACACAGTGACAGAATCTGGATCCATATCTGATCAGCACTGTTTGACAGTTTGATCTGAGTTTGGTGCGTTGAGCTGGACAGACTCACTGAGAATGACCTGTCAATCATAAGGTAGCCACGCCCTAAAGCATACCCTTCTTTATGGTCTATTTTACTGTAAATGGGACCATCATTTACTAAACAAGTGACAAGTACAGGAGATAATTAAACACTAATTATACACAATCTACAACCAATCTGACATTGAATTTCCAAGCCCTGATTTCCCTTCCTTATAATCAGTCACCTCTGTGACATTTATAAACAAAAGATATAGCTATATTTACAATTTTTAATGAGAAGAAGGAGTTGCCCTAACCAGTGACTAACTGATGTTGATTTTCAGAAAGAGAAAAGTTTGAAATGGCCTATTTTGGAGGTGAAGCAGATGGAATTCTGCTACTGCTGCCACAAACTAACAAGTTAAATCACATCTGAAATGAGTGAAGAGAAAGGAGTAGGCCTACTATATTACATGTTTTGGGCAACAAGCTCAACACTGGCCGAGGCGAAAGGTATAGTTGGAGAATGGTTTCATATAATGGAATATGAGTTGTCTCCCTGTCTCTCTAACACACACACACACAAACACACACTGACAAGAAGTATATTTTAATAAGCTCTGTTTTAGACAGCCTCTCCTTTTGTTTAGTACGTTTTCTGTGCAGTTGCTTCCCTGTCATCCAAAAAAAAAAAAACGAGATAGTTTGTTTTTGGCAGAGCTGTAATTATTTTTCTCTCCACATTAGTGTGAGAATTAGATTTCTGCTAATTGCATCAAAAACTGCCTCGAGCCAAATCTGCCAATGTGTTCAGACAGCCTACGCACTACAAGCCGGTGACAATACTCACATCACGGGGAGGCTGCTTGTTTCCTTTTGCACACTGACAGACAGCTATACTACCATCCAACGAGACTGCTAGAGGAGGAAGTGGGCAGCTGAGTGGGACCTGGAACCATATGGAAGATCTCCAACTGTGGCTGCACTCCAACCTGGCAACCCAAGCCTGAAGAAAGCTCCACTGCTCTTCAATCAGTCCAGATTTATAAAAATAAAGAGCAGCGGAAACTACATTCACAGCCAAACCATGTGCCTCTGTTTCTGCTGTTATCAACGGCAAAATGCCCCGGAAATTCCAAGGTAAGAGGAGAAAAGCTTTGGCTCGCTGCTGAGATAGAGAGGCAGTAAGGAAATTAAAGTTTCGGATGCTCTCAGATAAACTTTTATCTTTTCACAGAAGCGAGAGGCATTTTATGATATTTTTCAACTGTGATGTCTTTGCTTAGATGGAGGATTGAGAGTTTATCCTGCACAGTTTCTAAATCTGTGATAGGATTACTGCACTATCGCTCCGAGCAACGCAATATTTCCCCAGCAACTCACACTGAAGTTTAAAAAGGTGTACTGCCTCTGTGAGCACGGCAGGGACCAGTTTTAGAAATAGTAAACCCTGCGACACAGAAAGCGATAAGGAATTATGACTGGAAATTTCATTAAAAAGAACAACAAAAATGATGTACAGTGAAGGAGGATTACAGAGGCTGTAATAATGACTAGGCTTTACATATTTCTCCCTACAACAAACATATACTGTACAGAGTGACATTAAAGCTGCAGTAGGTCATTTTTTTAGAAAAATATCTTTTGTCATTTTTATCTTCTAACTTTCACTATTTCATGACAGTAGAACATGAGACAGATAATCTGTGAAACAATCTGGTTCCTCTGGCTCCTCTTAGTGCTCCTAATGGCATTTGCAAGAATCCACCGGGCCTAAGTGAAAACAACCAATCAGAACTAAGAAGACAATTGATAGTTGATAGCTGAGTCTCATTTCTAGGCTAATTTCTATTTGATGCCCTGGGAATGAGACTCAACAATCAACTATTTTCAAGCCTCCAACCTAAAGCATCTTTATATCTGTCTTGGCTTTAATTGGTTGTTGTCGGCCAGGCTCGCTGGTTTCTTGAAAATTCATACTTTGCAGTCACGTGGTTACCATGGTTACCTGGCGGGCAAGAAACATATATTTACATATATCCGTCACCTTACACCGCACAAAAAATGAAAGCCTACAAAAGTACGGATAGCTATCTTTTCTTCAAGAGTGGATGGGTTAACAGCGCTGTCGTATGGGAGGTGAAGAACAGGAATATCTTCATAATCAAAGCTAACGGGAGTGTTACTAGTTAGGTAGCTAACGTTACCCGCTAACGTTTGCTAACGTTTGCATGTTTGTAGCTATACACAAAGTGACATCTGCTCCGTCGTGTGATGAAGTCTTCATCCGAATATGTACACCCTGCCTGCCGGTTAATGACAGCTTGATAAGTAACGTTAGTTTAAAAAAACCTTATACTAGACTGTATCATATATGGCTAACAGGATGTCAAACATTGTAGCCTACCTGCTCATCCACTCCACATAGCATCAGACAACAGACAAGAGCAGCTGGGGCAGTGAAATGCCTTTAATCCTGTTAGCAATCTGTTAGGTTGTAACGTTAATGTAGTAGTAATAACTGTACCATAGTAACTGTAAGTAAGTAGACACAGTACAACAGTAACGTGTGTACTGTAACATGTATTCTTCTTCTCATCATATCATATCAAATCACGTACATATGATGTATATATATATATATATATAAATATATATATATATACTTTTGTAAAGTAAAACTGGCGACGTCCTTGATTAGTTTACTGGGTTTCGTTGCTGGAGAACGATGTTCTTGCCCGCCAGCTAGTAGTTGTGACGTCACGTGCAAAGTATGAATACCAGCTGGAGAGTATTTCAGATGAAACAATGATTAAACATGATTTTATTGTAATTTTAAAAACTTTGATTTGAAAGTGGCAGTAACAAGGACTGTCTGCCATACACACACATATGCTTTAAGTGTCACCAATGCATTGACTAAAATGTAACTATAGCCAGGTGCACCAGCTGCTTTTACATTTAAATGTAGCTCAACTATAATGTGGGTGTACTTCACTAATTTAAACCGGGTTGCACGACACAAACTAGTTCTTATATACAGATTATGAGTTACTAAATAATTACACCCAGTAACTAGCAGCTGTAACAGCTGAGGAGCTAATTGAACCTACTGACAAAGAAAAAGTTAGCTGGTTAACATTTAGACTGGACAGATTTAGATTGAGGAGTACAAGGTAACGGGATATATCTGACGGACCTGCTCCCTCTATAGATGAAAACGGCTCATTCTAATGAGGTCTTTTTCTGACTAATATAACCGTATAATCATTTGCCAAAAACAGTCAGTTCCTTAATGCCTTTGACTGAACTGTGATTGACTTATATAATAATGGGTTTTGTGCAATAGACCTTTCTTAATTTTGAGAATTATTTTATGTTTAAAAAATGCATAATCAATTACTATATACACCGATCAGCCATAACATTGTGAGCACTGACAGGTGAAGTGAATAACACTGATTATCTGGTTATCACAATGTTCTGGCTGATTGGTGTATATTACTTTGCATTCATGACACTACATCCAGTTTTTAACATGACGTAGCCTTTCTTTATCTTCAAATTACTCCATGACCCTACACAGGATAGGCAGCCATGTATGAATGGGTGGATGGATGTTTAAATGTTTTTGTTCAGTTTTCAAGATGTATTTTTTACAATGACTGATTCATCTGCCAATATATACTTTACTTTGTCATTTCTTATTTATTATTTGTAGAAAGAGAGTGAGCAAGAACGATAATAAAGATTAACACTCAAAGGAAATTGGTTTTCTCTGTCATTACTTGTCAATCGTTAAACAAAGGCCTTGCCTTGTAAGAAGTGAACAAAACGATTTTATGTTCCATCAACACGAGTCAATTCAATTGTATGACAGAACAGGGCACTTTTCATGTAGAGCAGGTCTACCCATACTCCTTTATAATTATAAACTTTAAGATTAACAGTAACACCCAAATTAAAAACACAGTGAACAAAAGAGCCCCTTTCGGCGTGTCTTTGATCAGCTGTGTTCATATTAGGGGTTATCATTAGGACTGTATATTAGCAAGAATCTGGTGATAAAATACGTATCATGATACAGGGGTTGCGATCTAATATATTGCGATATATTGTGATACTGTAGGCAAAACTGTCATAGTTTAAAGAACCATCATACAGAATGCATCCAATTTGAGTTTATGCAACCAGAACAATGGGATCTGCATTTTAATTTTTTTATTTATCTATGTTTTTGAGAATCATTCACTCAACAAAATATTGCCACACTCAAGTGTATCTGTATTTATAATTGGTTAATTACCAATACTGACTTATCATCAGTACAGGGCCAATTAGTATCAGCCAATTATCACAGACAGCTCCATCTTCTATTCAACATTTAGGTGATTAAAAATATTTCCTCTGACTACAACACTTTTCAGGACGACGTGCACAACTCATGAGACACAAAGGTCTGATCAAAATAACATCATTATAATTATGTTTTTTCACAATTATTCTTTTTCTGTGTGCAATCATGCACATTTGTCAGATTTTTTTTCAGAAAGCATACCTTAAAACATAAATTCAAGCTCAGACAAACAGCAAATCATTCTCTATCTGTCTCGTTCTCTTCTGCTGCAGGAAGCCGCAGAATAATCTGCCTTCAACATGTTTAAAACAACTCAGTGTTCGTGTTCATTTGTGACGCTGGCTGCCGGTCAGGATCACAGTGACATGCAAACTGCAAACTGATCCATACTGCTCTATGGGGGCATCGACCACTGCTTTATAGTGTGTGTGTGTGTGTGTGTGTGTGTGTGTGTGTGTGTGTGTGTGTGTGTGTGTGTGTGTGTGTGTGTGTGTGTATACAGCTCTGCTGAAAGCGTCCTCTCCCTGTGAGACTGATTGAGGCTCACTGAGATCTATGTGTATGTGTTTGGATCCCCACTGAGGTGAGGCTGATTTTCTTTGATAGCACAAAGCACAAATTACTGCAAAACAGAGAGTAAGAGACACTGAGGCAGAGAGGAGAGAGATGTATGAGGTTTTCTATATGTTTACACAACCACAGTGTTCCAGGGCCAACCTCCCAATACGTCTCGCATGATTTTCCAATTTATGAATTCCTATATTTGGCTGCTCAGCCTTCACAGAAGGGCTTAGTTTTTATTACTTTCTGTTTGCCATAAAACACTCTGATCAGTGTGACCATCATAGGACATCTTGCCCCACGCCTGCCTAGACTCTCTTTAGTCCTGACCTTACTGGAGGAGAGCACAAGACATTTTTTACATTTGGGGTTGTTACAAATGTGCTGAGAATAACAAAGGCTTTTTAAAGGATTGCTGTTATTTTCAACCTTGGCTTTGTTTCCTAAGATTTTTTTTTTTTTGCCATTTTGTTGAGTGCCTGTGTTTCATTTCATCAGTGCCTTCAGAATCTTCCTGCTACTTTTGCTGTCCAACACACACTCAGTAAAACTCCAAAAGCATTTAAAAGAGCAGTTTATGAATTTAAAATCAATCATAAAATAAAACACAAAATCCATTTCTCAAAAGAGCCAAGTGTATTACTTTGTTTAGACTGTAGATGTAAGTGATCATTTTGACATTGTGTATTGGCAAGAATCTAGCGATACAATACGCATGCAAGGGTTACAATTCAAAATATATTGCAATACTGTAAGCAAGGCGATATATTGCAATTTTTAATCTAATCTAAGGAAAACTAAATAACTACAATATGCATAACATCTGAGTAAAAAGCTACTTCCTTATGCAATCCAAATAGTGAAATATGCATTTTCATTCATCAGAATGCCTGTAGCATCTGCTGTCTACAGACTGGGGGTTTAAACACAACACAAAATAAACTACCGCCACAAATATTTGCATGTAAACTTTTAACTAAAATAGCTAATGATAGTGTTTTTGATATAATAATATAATTAATATTGCGATACTCAACTATATCAATATTTTTTTACCCGCCTAATTAGCTCCTTTGTTTATTGTTTATGAACAGTTCTGATGGCAGGTATTGTTGCAGCCCTGACATTTTTGATTTTACAGTGAGATATTATTGAGTTTATATTTTTGATTTACAGATATTATACTTTTAACTTTGCTGTTGTAAACTTTACTGTAGCTGCTCAAACCAATATTTAGTTATATTAAATATCTAAATAAATTCTACTCCAGTTCATTTATATATATATATATATATATATATATATATATATATATATATATATGAAATGTGAAAAACTACAACCTCTGTGTGGATTTTTATGATGATGGTCTCAAATTATGGGAAATGCGCAACATCAACAGTTCTTTGGGGAGAAACAGCTGGTAGAAATGTCCCTCACAGAAACTAAGAGAGTACTTTTTACTTTTATACTTTAAGTACATGCCAGAGGCTGTACTTCACCTTTACTTGAGTAAGGAAGTTGAATCAGTACTTTTGCCTTTTCTAGAGTATGTGTACTTTTACTTGAGCAAAGATTGTGTGAACTTTTGCCACCTCTGCTGCAGACCACTGCTGTGAAAAAGAGGTGATTGTGCTCACTGTTTTTGGTAAGATAGCAAGTCTATCTATGGGAGACTGTCAGGACTACCTTACTTTTTATCAGTTGCCAACTGAACTTTCAGCAAAACAAACTTTCTGATCTTTAAAAACTGAGAGGTTGAGTCCAAGAGTTCTGCATCTGAAAACAAAACCACAGTTTCACCTACCTCTCTCCACTCCTTGGTCCCCAGGCCTTGCACATACAACACCACCACTGAGAAGAGAAACAAATATATGTTTTAGAATTACTTCTGCACTTTCAAGGCAATCACACTTCACGAATGCTGATAACTAAATTGCCTGCCCTTCCTTTGATGATCACCTGCTCCTCTTGAAGTTTTCTTATAATATTGAAAATGACTAGTACCTACAATAAAGCTAGGATAGCTATATAATAAACAATTCACAAATGCATAAATATTTAAAAATGCACAATTCTATTTTGTAGGAGACATACGATTCTGTATCCATGGGATATGAATGAGAGTTGTAAAAACAAAAGATTAAAGTTTGATTGTGCCTACAGGCAACAATTTAAATAATAATTGAAATTAAGTTATTGAATGCCTGAGGTATTGAAAAACTATGGAGAACCAACATCAAAGATGTAGCTACAAAACAGATAATACATCCCTTCCAGTGCTTTGTTGCAGGAATGTGACACATTTATTAAAAACAAAATTGTCTATATGAAGAAAATTGTGGACTTGACAGTGAGTGAAACCATTACAAAACCTTAAAGGTGCCCTGAAGTTTAGTGCTGAATGTATTTCCTTCCTCACAAATCATTTGCAAAGCAGATTTTTAGTAGCTGCAAACATATCAGAAAATAAAAAAAATCCTGCTTTCTGGAACTTTCTGCATTTGCCTTCATTAGTTTCTACAGTAAAGTACGACACTACCACTTCATAAAAGCTTGCTCTTCTAAACACTTGATGCATTTTACATTTTTACTTTGTATGAACTCATTTGTGTTAGCATGGGCAGTGCAATCCAACTGACATCCTGCCAAACCTCGGATTTTGTTCACCGACAATTTTGAAATCCTGACTTTCTACAATATCTGTATGGCAAATACAGTATAGTTGAGTTTACAGAAAGATTAGAAAGAGTAACTAGTGTAAGGTATTTGAATTCTACATGAATATGCTTAGTAATAGTAAACTGGTTAAAACCCGGCTATTGCAGTTGAATTTCACTGTTGGCTGATCTGGACACAGGTATATAAGCACGCCACCACCCATCCCAATAAAGGCCAGACTGTGGCCACATAAAGCTTAACGCCTAGAAAAAGCACAGAAAATTTTGTGTTAAAAGGATAAAAAACCAAAGAATTAGAGTTAGCTTTTTTTTTTTTTGTCCAATTAAAGCACTGCATATGGTTACGATTTGCGAGCAGTTCAGGCAAGATGGATGGGTGACATTATCCGAGAAACGAGCCAAACTTCAACCAAGGACCAGATTTTGGGGTGAATCTCCAAAACGTCTGCAGTTGATGGCCGTGATTTGTGACAGAAGGGTACCATCAAGAGTGAAAGGGAAGGTTCACAAGATGGTAGTGCGACCAACAATCTTTGCAGTGGGACTGATGAAAAGACAGGAGGTGAAGCCGGAGGAGGCAGAGTTGAAGACCATCGTTGGGAGGACGGATAGGATTAGAAGTAAGTACATTAGAGGGACAGCCTAAGTTAGACAGTTCAAAGACAAAGCGAGGGAGGAGAGATTGGATGTGTGCGGAGGAGAGAAGAGTATATTGGGAGGATGCTGAAGATGCCAGGAAAGAGGGAGGCCGAAGAGGAGGTTTATAGATGAGGCGAGGGAGGACATGCAGGCGCGACAGAGGAAGACGCAGGGGACCGAAAGAGATTGAAGCAAATGACCTGCTGTGGCAAACCCTGACAGGAGCAGCTGACAACAAGAGGGAGATATAGGAAACAGCAGTATATAGTATATAAACTTACTGACATAGAAATTTCATCAGTAGAAAATATATACTGAATGACTGATTTTTTTTTAAGGCAGTTTTAAGATTAGATTCAACTTTATTGTCATTGCACAAAGTACTAAGACAACAACTGCAGTTCTATGCACAAACAGTTCTTAGCACCATCCGACTAAATTACACAAAACAAGGAATGCAACTTTAAAAAGAGAGGTTATAAAGCATGCAGGAGCAGCATGTTGGGACCATACAGCACACACACACGCACACACACACACAAACGCACGCAGTTAGGAGCTTTCAGCATCGGGCTGGCTGCTGTGTTTGAGCTGACAGCTCAGTTGGCTCCAAACACTCAGGGACTCTTCAGGCTTCAAGTTTAAAAGCAGTGCATCACTTCCATTAAAAACTGCTCCTCTTCCTCCTCCTGCTGCCACCCTCCTACTGCTCCTGGTCTAAACTTAGTTTTAGGAAGGAGAACAGTGAGAATATGGTGCAGTCTGTACAGTGGGAATCTATCAGATCTGTCTTGAAACAGATCAAACGAGACCGACAGAAAATGGCATACAGTGGCTCTCTCCTTCTGTCCACTATCCTCCACCTGTTCTCCTCTCCTTCTACTCTTCTACCACTCCTTGCAATCTACTCCTTTTCATCCTCTTTATCCTACCTTTCCTCCTCCTCCTTTATCTGCCCTTGTCTTATCTCCCTCCATTCATTGCTCCACTCATCTCCTACTCACCTGATATGTCTATCCTGCACCACACCTCTTTTCCCCTCTCTTCTCTTCCTCTCTCCTCGCCTCCCCCTCTTCTCTTCCTCTCATCCTTCTCCTCCTTCTCTCCTCTCCTTCCACTCCTCCACTTACTTTTTCTCCTCCTCTCCTATCTGTTCCCCTGAACATTCTCATTCTCCCCTCTCTTCTCTTCCTCCCCATCAAAGCAGAGCATGGTAATGGCAGGCAGTGCAGAGAACGCATTTCTGCATCAGCAGGATAGAAGGTCAGTTGACCACGATTACCCAGCCACTGCAGGGACCCGAACACCCCAATTCTCTCTGCTCTCCTCTTCAAATGAGGAACTTTTCCACTCACTTCTTTTCCAGGAAAAAACAGGGTCAAGCTAAATTAATAAATACCGAAACAGAGAGAAAGAAGCAAGAGGGCGAGAGTTTAGGGACGGTTGGCTAACTGATTCCATTTGGTAGAAAGAGAGTGAGTGAAGCATTTATGGATACTGACCAGGCTGTGTGTGTGTGTGTGTGTGTGTGTGTGTGTGTGTGTGTGTGTGTGTGTGTGTGTGTGTGTGTGTGTGTGTGTGTAGGTGTGTCTGATGTATGTTGTCAATGAATGTTACATGTTGGCACTGTGGGGAAGTTTGAGGAATATTAGCCTATATAAAGTGACATCAGGCCTCTCTGTAGTCATGGCTGTTCAAGAGAATCAGAGGGTATAGAACATGGATGGACAGAGTTATTAATATGGATTATCTCTGTTTAATAGAGCACATTTTTAGTGATATCTTGTTGAAAGATTAGTTGTAATTAAAGCTGCAGTAGGTAACTTTTATAAAAAATAACAGTAGTACATGAGACAGAAAATCTGTGAAACAATCAGGTTCCTCTGGCTCCTCCTAGAGCTCCTAATGGTATTTGCAAGAATCCACCGGGCCTGAATGAAAACAACCAATCAGAGACAAGAAAGATAGTTGATTGTTGAGTCTCATTCCCAGCGTCCCAGCAGTGTATTTGATGCCCTGGGACTGAGACACAACAATAAACAATAATACAATCTTTCTCTCTTAGATCCTCCTAAATGTTACACACTGGAGCTTTAGTTAATTGTAACTGTCTGAAAATGGGAATATGGTAAGCACAATATCAACTGAAATTAAATTTAAGGTGGGTCATACTTTATTACCTAATCCTGGTTTTGAAGAGTGTGTCAAAACAGTGTGGCTAAACATTATTCTATAAAGAAAATGGTCTACAACCTCCACGGGATAACAGTGCGACTTAACATTTGAAATTTGGAGAAAGATGGAAATTTGAAAATAAAAAGATGGCAAAATGGCTTAATGCGACTAGTTTTGTTTGTGCATTTTGGTTGCTTGAGGTTGCTAATTGTACTTTTAAATATGCAAATAATAGGACAGGCTGGACTGCCCTTAGAGACCTTTTATACTCCAAAGGCTGGAATTCTTCTCTTCTTTTTTGCGTTCAGTGGGATTCAGTTATATTCACATAAAAGACCAGAAAGGCCAGTTAATTTGAGGAGAGAAAAGACCAGCAAGTGCCAAGTGAAGGAGGTAAATGTAATGGTTTTTAAAAAAAAATCTAATAGCACCAATTTGAATGCAGAAACCAAACTCATGGAGGAGAATTCTTAAAAGCTGAGATTCTATATTTCTGTGCTAAACTTCAAAGCAGCAGTCAATTGATGGTGGTTTGGGACTTTTTAGCGTGGAAGCAAAGATTTGTGTGATGGATTATCGATGTGAGAAGGAACCCCTCAACGGGGAGCTCTGCCTGGTCAGCGCTGCCCGCCTAAAGGATGTGAGCGGATGATAGCTGGAATCAGAAATCTAATCTCACAGGCATTTCCACAGAGATGCAGGCCAAGCTGCACTCAGCCAGCAGAGACTGTAAACACAGGCATCCACACTCGCTGCACGGACAGTTTAGGAGGAAGCTTTTCTCAGAGAAAGAGGGGCCTGGTCAACTATCAGGGTATCCTCTGGGTCACTATTAAACAGGATGTGTATGCAACAGTCATCATTTCTTCTTCCTTGTCTATAAAGGAGGGAAAGTGCAACTCGGCCCACTTCGAAATGAGAGCTAATGTGAACTTGTTTGTGACCTCTATTAAACTAGAGAGAGTGAATATAGACTTCCAATATAAAGCTGCCAGTCAAGCTGATTTGAATACAAAGTCAAAGAGAGCGAGCCTGAAATTGTGATTTCACTTCATTATTCAGTCTGATATCATGTTAGCCATTTTCCATTTGAGAGGGGTTGTTATTTTGGCTTTAATCACAGAAAACGGAATTCCCGGTATTAAACCCATCCAAACCATTTGTGCTGTGTGTACTCTAAAAACAAATGTTTTGGATTAACACAAATAAATGAACACAACAGTTTGCATCAGTCTTTTTGAGTTATGGCAACTTCTAATGAAATTATGTTCAGCAAAGGTGCTACATTGAGTTAGGGGAATTACCTTTTCCTCTACAATCAAATGTTTTTAATTACAACTTACTTAATGATTGGTAGCATAAACACAAGTTTTTAGGTTTATAAAGCTACTTGTAAAAGAGTATGAATGAATGATTAAATGTGACAGAGGTTCAACAAGCAGTTTGATGCGATCTCAGCAAGTTCACTGGCTGTGATCTGTCTGCTGAGAACAGCCTCATGGAAGTGATATCAGACAGTTCAAGGTGGATATTATTCTAAAGTGCTTGTTAAGTTTTAAAAGGTTCAGCTCCTGACCAAATTTGAAAAGCAGCCTGGTTAACTTCAAAGGACTCTCAGGACAACTTGCTCCTCTTTCCTGCTTTTTTTTCAATCTGCTCCACTTTTCACAGAAGCTGCAATTGATAAAGTTAAAATCTAGTTCTTGTTTTTGTAAGAAAACATATTTGTCTGGTACAGACCCCAACAAATGTCACATCACCATGATTTTACGAGCAAAAACGATCTTTTCCACTAATCGTGAATCATATTGCGGTATCTGTTAAAATAAGCACAATATGATGTTTTTACCATTATGTTCTGCCCTTTTTTTGCTTTGATTTGATTTATTTGACATATAAAATATACTATATATACAGACTAGGTCACATACTGCATCAAATACTCAAAATGTCAAGGACAACACAAAAATGTTTCTATTGGGGTCCTAATGTTCCTAGTAGAGTAAAGTTGGATTAATAACCTTTAAAGAAAACAAAAGAAAAAATGTACACAAATACCAGATCAGCTCGTGACAGAGCTACAAAGTGCAACCATAAATCGAGCAAGCCAGACTAATAAACCCTATTACACATAAATCCTTATTTAATATTAGACTGCATTATGAAAGGCATTTCCAACATCAATATGACTACCAAAATCAACACTTCTCTGATCAATATTTCAGTCTATGAATTTATTTCATAACCACAAGCTGAACCCTCCATTCTTTCCTTTCTTTCTCTGCTGAGACGCTGAGTGTCCACACAGGTGTTCTGACTCAACTGAACGATTTTTCATTTTAAAGTTTCAGGAAGGATTTCTGTCTGAATAATTAAACAAGCACAAAAAAAATATCAGTTAATTTACTTTACATTGAGTTACTATTATTGGCACAAATTATGAGTCTATGCTAATTAGCATTACAAAATTAACACTGTTAATCGAGAGACACTGAACAATTCATGGGCCAACTGTATGATTAATTACATGACATTAAACATTTCATGTGTGTCTGATGCTACTGTGTATAGGGTATATCTGCTGCTAATGGGTCCTACATATTTATAATGCATGCTTATGGAACTTACTTTAAACTCAGAAACAGCCCATTCTGGCAGGGTAACACGACTAAGTGCCAAATTATGAGGAACCAGATGTCCATTTGCCCCCAATCAAACAGAATGTGACCTCTTACATGAAGTCAGTTATCAGTCAGTCACTCTGTAAGGAATCGGTACAGAACGTTACCATTTATTGACTGCATCAGTTTCTACAGGATCTCTCTGGTGACCGGGTTCAGTCATTTATCAGTAGCTGTCAATGCTGCGTGACATTATCAGAATGTATCGACCCCGTCCTGTCACGGCTGGGCGCCTGGGTCACACTGAGGACTCTGACCAGGGACATGAAAGTGCTGAGGGGGCATCGTGGCCACGGTGAGTCCAGCTTCCCTCTTTAGCCCCGGTGGGGAGGAAGGGTTTGAAGTTCAGGACCCCTCTGACACAATCATTACCCTCCATCATGGTTCTCCACCTCCGCCCAGCCCCGGAAGAAAGACTAATCTATTGGACGTGTCAATAAAGGACACCTGGCCTGCTGGCTGACTGTGGAATGGGATTTCTTTAGCCTACTGTCGGAACCGAACTGTAGTTAAACCCAGTAACGTATTACTATAGGCCAGGCCATCTCTGCAGCACTACAGTACTTCATTATAATGCTGTCTGTCACACCATCATCAAATAATTGCAGCTTCTGCAATGTGGATATTATTTTGTTTCCTAGTTCTATCCAAAATCTTGTCTTGTCTTCCTGATCTTTCATTTCACATACTATTTAACATTCTTATTTTATAGCTGATTATTTATTATAGAATATGGTTATAATCTTCCATGTTTTTTGTCTGCGGTGGGTATACCTTTGTAAGGTAATAACACCTCTAAAAGGATGCATAAAGATGATTTTAATCCTAAAACTGAGTTAAGAGGCAGCATGTGAACCAGATAATTGTCGAAATCTTTAATTTAATGGCTCCATGAATGAACATCAGCATATTATAAAATATCCTTAATCCTGCCTGATAGCCACAGTAGAAAATCTCCTTCCTGCCTGCCTGTCACTGACTTTATTTCCATAAAACCCTCTGAAACCACTGTGATAAATGTTTGGAAACAGCTGATCACAGGTGACATTTGCCTTTTTTCTTCTTGTGTATGAAGCAACATTGGCATTGTTAAGCAAGATGCACTGTCTCTTATCTGCAGCCCATGGACCAGATCCAGACCTACAGACTGGAGATAATTAGGATTCTATCACAAAGATATACTTGTAAGAGTTTGTTACGGGGCTGTGAGATTAAGGTACTGTAAGGACGCACACCACACTTCTCAGCTTTCAGAAGTGTGAAATGTGAGATGTTACATCAAACAGATCTCAGTTGGTTTTAAAAGCTGCAAACAAAAGTCTAAATGTTTGCTTTATTTTGGAAGTGTTATGTGCACCAGTTTGAGGTTGTAGGTGTTAAACCATAACTGTGGCCACTTAAATCAGTGGTTCATTACTGTAACTCAGCTCCCGGGGGACTCCCAGCATTGCCATCTCTTCCTGCACACCCAGTTAACTAAACCAGATGTTTTCAGATAGACACTAACTGTCTAAGCTAATCAGGCTTACTGGATGATCACAGCTTGCATTTTTAGCCAGTTTACTACAAATAATATATGGAAAGACAGATTTGAAAACCTGTAAGTTAGCTTGTGGTTATAACGGACTTAGCTACTACTAAAGCAACAGGGAAAGGGCCTCTTCACTATCCTGAAGGTCTGTTTGAAATTATTGACTTAAATGTCTATTTCAGTACATATTGTAATATAGCATTTGTGGTTATTTTAGTTGACTAATTAAAATATAAACAATGCACAGATAGTGGCCACTCTATAAGGACGACAATGTCAGATGGTCCACCACTGTAGTCCAGACTGAAACATCACAACAACTATTAGATTAACTATTAGACTGCAGTGATATTTAGTACAGACATATACCAGAGGATGAATACTGATGACTTTGGTGATCCCCTGAAGTTCACAGTTTTGTTTTTTAGTGAAATATCTATTAGCTATTCTACTGGATAGATTGAAAAGGAATTGGTAGAGAGGTTTGTTTTGTGTCACATTCACAATTAAATCTAAGAATATTGGTGATATTCTGACTTTTCATCTTTTAATTTGCCCAATACTTTCGTTTATGACTAAATACCTGCAAAATTAATAACAATTCTATCAGCCTCAGAATCAGAATCAGATTTATTGCCATGTAGGTTTTCACACATACAAGGAATTTGTCTTGGTGCAATGGTGCTTAAAATATACAA
>NW_026136711.1:5592454-5639954 GCF_905237075.1 Dicentrarchus labrax | reverse complement strand
AGGTTCTAGAGAAGGTGCGCTCGATTTCCTTACCCAGCTGTCCAGGAATGATATCAATATTATTAATTAGTATTTCGTGTGCAAGTTATAGCTTTGGCCACAATTTATTTATTTTTTTGACCATGTCATCAGAGGGGCTCCGTAGTATCCAGACAGGGAGATGAGATGTCCTATCTGAGATGCAAAAAAATATTTACTTCTTTACAAACTTGCAGTAGTCTATGTTTTAGTGCCATTTTAAGAATTTTAATTCTATTTTGATATATCTCGATAACACTGTATTGTAATTATTTTAGCCAGGGAAATTGTGACATTAAATTGTCATATCGTCCCATACTGGACGACCAGTGAGGTGTCAATCGAGCACAGTCTGTACGTGTCCACAGTCTGTACGTGTCCACAGTCTGTACGTGTCCACACAGTCCCGAGAAGAGCTCTAATCAACCTGAGTGTGAGTGAACCACAGGCGTGTAGGAGCTTCAGTACCTGCAGTAACATCAGCCCGTCCTACCTGCAGCAGTGTGTGATATCAGCCCGTCCTACCTGCAGCAGTGTGTGATATCAGCCCGTCCTACCTGCAGCAGTGTGTGATATCAGCCCGTCCTACCTGCAGCAGTGTGTGATATCAGCCCGTCCTACCTGCAGCAGTGTGTGATATCAGCCCGTCCTACCTGCAGCAGTGTGTGATATCAGCCCGTCCTACCTGCAGCAGTGTGGCGTTCCTGTGGCCAGCAGCCTCTGACTCTTTCAGCCGCTGCTTCCTCTCCATGATCAGCCGCTCTCTGCGACTCTCCATCCGCTCCAGCAGCTCCGCCCTCCGCCCTAAACTGAGGAGACACACCGAGGAGAGATCCAGTGTGTCAGACAGACAGACAGACAGACAGAGCTAGCCTTCATATTCCACTGCTAACGGATTAACACACTGTTACAAAGAAAAAGTACGTAAAGTCAACTAACTAAGTAGTCTAAGATTCTTGATGAAGAATGTCATTTTAAGTGACACAAACTCAGTTTTATAAGTTACAGAAACATTCCCGATGAAGTACTTTTTACTCTGTATTTTGTTTTCACAGTACAAATAAAAATGACTTAATTAACTTAAGTCAGTGTCACTTAAAGTTACTAAAGCTACTTTGATCAATAATGTTTTTAATTTACACGATTTCAACAATATTTGAGTTCAATGAACTGATCTAGGTTTACAGTGTTTGTTTAATATGAGTTCTCTGGATGTCTTACATGTTCACGTGAACACAACAAACATGTCCTCACGGCTCACTGTGTGTGTGAGTCAGTCGAACTTTACTCGTCGTGGAATAGTGACAGAACGTCCCACTGACACTGCTCACGGTCAAACTGGGTCAGTACTGGGTCAGTACTGGTTCATATTAAAAATGACACACTCACATCTCCTCGTGTTTCTCAAGTAGTTCCAGTTCTTCAGGGACAGACGCCGACATTGTGACCTCCGGGCTGCAGCCACCAAGCTAACCCCAGTTTGACATAACACTAGCGGAAGGGAAGGGATTTGTACTTCAAAATAAAAGCGCCATTTGTTGACGGAGAAAAACGCCGGTAGTGCCTGTTTTTTCACTGAAAAGGTCTCTCTGCTGTTTCTGGAAAAAAGTTTTTTTACATTATTCTTTAATAACGTATAATGTATTAGAATTCGGCTTAATGTGTTTAATTAAAAACGTTCTATTTGTGTCAGTACTTTGAAACATTTGTCCGGAAGCTCTAATGTTTATCTCTTTCTGAGGCGTTCAGTAACCATAGAAATGAAGACACGAGGTATCTGCTGCCCCCTGTTGGTTCTCTTCCAGAAAGCACTTGATGATTTAGAAGCACACGGATTTTCCGTTGTGTTTGTATCAGTTGAACATTTTCTCGGTTGTGGAGTCAGACATGTGTTATCCTTTCCTGTCCTATCCTTATCCTGTCTGTCTTGAGCGATTCATTCACAGCTTCATTTTGTCCCGTCTGGATTACTGTAACTCCCTCTACACGTGCCTCAGTCAGGCTTCGTTAAATCGTTTACAGTTAGTACAACATGCAGCCGTCTGTCTCACATTACTCCTGTTCTTGCCTCCCTTCACTGGCTTCCTGTAAAATTCAGGATCAACTATAAGATCTTACGGATTACATATAAGGCACTTCATGACCTTGCCCCAGTTACATTTGATCTCCTTGTTCCTCATTCCACTCCTCGCCACTTCACTCCTCAAATCTCTGCCTTTTATCCATTCCACGCTCTAACTGTAAAACAGGTGACTGTACCTTTGCTGTTTTAGCCCCAACATTGTGGAACAGTCTTCCCCAATCACTCTGAGTCACTGAATCTGTGGACTGTTTTAAACCGCTGCTCAAAACCTCTACAGGCAAGCCTTTTTATAGATCTCCTGTTTGTTTCCTCATCTGTCGTCTCTCTTTTCATTTATCCTTCCCTCTTGTCTTATCTTCCTTTTTTTGTATTTACATGCTCCCTATGTTTGTTTCATTGGGTGTGGTTATACACTTATGTTTATTTGTGGTTTGTAAAGCACTTTGGATCTCTGTCAGAAAGGTGCTACATAAATAAAGCTTTACTTACTTACTTCTTAATATTGTAAACTTAGTAATGTAAACTAACAGTAGTATGTGAAATCAGTAGGATCAGTGGTGTAAGTGAATGCATGAGTGGAGAAGTGTATGAGTGCTGTGTTGTGTTGTAATAAGACGCAGCAAGACAATTAAACCCAAAAACCAGATAGTTGTCTCAGGGAGGAGAGAGAGACAGTACTGAGCTCCCAGAGGGTTTTTAAAGGCGCATGGCACACAGGCCTCAGGTGTGTCCAATTTGCTGAGACCCTCTGCCACGCCCACTTTAAGTACCTGCACAGAAAACAAGACAAGACACAACCAGGAACAGGAAGACAAGGTGGAGTGGGTCTTCACAGTATCTAGGCAGAATGTAGATCAACAGTCTAACACTCTTCCAGACTTTTTTGACTGTGGTGGCACAAGAAGGGCACTGAATTATGCAGGGGTGACATGAAGTATGTGCCTCCACTTTCCAGTCATTCCCAATTTATGCCATTCCAATACTGTTTATGGAGCCCAGTATGCAGAAATATTCAAATACACTTGGCAAAACAAACACATTTATACCACATTAAATAACTGCATGTTTTTGCCCCAAAAATGCATGTGATTATAATAAATCAGGCATGTCTGCAAAGTGGAGTATTGTGGGTTCCCATGGAATCCATTTTCATTCAGATATCTTGAGGTCAGAGGTCAAGGGATCCCTTTAAAAAATAGCCATGTCAGTTTTTCCATCGCCAAAATTTCCATCGGAGTCTCCCAAGATGACGATGACCACACTGAGCTTCTCAACGGCTCTTCAAAAACCAATGGGTGACGTCACAAAGACTACATATATATGGTTATATTGCTGACCTAATGTGTAGTTCATCCCCAGATTGAGGCAATTTCCAGCCAGCTCTGTCCAGCACCTCTTCAACCTCAGTCTGCACCTTCAGAGAGTGCCAGTGCTCTGGAAAACATCCTCATCAGGGAACTGTACTGTCTCCCTTCCTCTTCACCACCTACACTGCAGACTTTAAGTACTGCACTGAGTCGTGTCATCTTCAGAAATTCTTTGATGACACGGCTATCTTGGGGTTTGTTGAGGGTGGGAGGGAGGTTGAGTACAGGGACCTGGTTGACCGTTTTGTGAAGTGGTGTGGGGAGAACCACCTGCAGCTGAACGTGGCAAGACAAAGGAGATGGTGGTGGATTTTAGGAGGAACAAGCCCCTGCCCTCTCCTGTCAACATCGGTGGGACAGATGTGGATACGGTGTCGGCGTATAAGTACTTGGGTGTCACACTGGACAATAAACTGGACTGGTCCACAAATACAGAGGCCGTTTATGAGAAGGACCTGAGCCGGCTTTACTTCCCAAGGAGGCTCAGGTCCTTCAATGTCTGCAACAGGATGTAACAGATGTTCTATCAGTCTGTTGTGGCGAGCACCATCTTCTTTGCTGCGGTGTCCTGGGGTACGGGCATCAAGGCAAAGGACGCCAACAGACTGAACAAACTCATCAAAAAGGCTGAATCTGTTGTTGGCTTGAAGCTTGTCACCCTGGAGGAGGTGGTGGAGGAGAGGATGCTGGCAAAACTGCTGGCAATCATGGACAATCCTTCCCACCCCCTCTACACAACACTGGACAAGCTAAAGAGCAGCTTCAGCAACAGACTCATTCAACCACACTGCTCTAAGGAACGATACAGGAGATCGTTCCTCCCCACTGTTATAAGACTGTATAACTCATCTGCCTCTGTCAGATCCACAATCACAGAACTGGACTAAATCTACCTGTGGAACATATACTTCATTATATACTATCATATGTGATATGTGTTAATATAAACCATGTTGATATTATATATCATATTAATACAATATATTATTATTATATTAATAATAATAATTATATTGTTATTATTATATTACAATATATAATATATTATCTGTTGTATGTATATCTTTCTTGTATAGTCAAGTATCTATTGTACATATGCTATATATCGTATCATATCTTGTGTATATATATAGGTGTGTGTGTGTACATACTATTGTGTATTTATATTACAGTATGTATGTATGTATGCACAACTTGCACAGGCTGAATATATGATATATGACACATGTTTACATTATGTCAATATTACTGTATATGTGTACACATGTACAACATGTTATTATATTATTTTTATTATTATTATTATTATTATATACTGTTATTAACAATAACACTACCATCATATCATCAGTACTATTACTACCATCTTGCAACTACAACTTCTTTGCACCTTACCTACCTATTACATCTTTTTTATTCTATTGTTGTATTTTATTGTATGTATGTAAATGTACCTGGCTGCTATCCATCTATCTATCTATCTTATGTAGATAAATACATTTAAAATAGAAAGAAAAT
Organism: Dicentrarchus labrax; assembly: GCF_905237075.1. NCBI lineage: Eukaryota > Metazoa > Chordata > Actinopteri > Moronidae > Dicentrarchus > Dicentrarchus labrax. Next base: position 5,634,968 of record NW_026136711.1, on the reverse strand, counting down.
CTAAATTTTCTGTTTGCCTAAAACATAAGTAATGCTTTATATTCACAAATATATCTGTTCTGATAGAAATTAATTTATATTTTTATTTTGTTAGAGATCAGCAGTCTAATATCAAGGTATGAATGAATAAAGGAAATGTATACATCATTATTTCTCATTGGTCGAGGCCACCCACCTAGAGAGAGTTTTTCCTTGCCGCCGTCTCCAAGGTCTTGCTCATGGTGGTACTGTTGGGTCTCTGTAATTAATGTTAAAGAGTTCGGTCTAGACCTGCTCTATTTGAAAAGTGTCCTGAGATAACTTCTGTTATGAATTGGTGCTATACAAATAAAATAAAATTGAATTGAATTGAATTATAACACAAGGTTGTATAATGAAATGAATTAAATTCATAGAATAACATAAAAGATAAATAAAATAGAATAAATATAAAAAAATATATACAGTTATTTATATACACATATACATGCACATACACAATGTAATGTAATATCATATAACAACAAATGTCTGTTAGAAAAAAAACATTTAAAACATTTGCTGAAACATTGTATTTTGTTTTCCATCAGATGCCTGTGAACTAAAAGTGACATAAGGGTTAAAAGGAAGCAGCCATATTCTGATCACCCAGACAGGTTTGATGACTGCCTAGCCTATGGCACCCACCTTATTAATTAAAGGTACCATATGTAGGACTTTTTATGTATTAATCACTTTTTATTGCCAATGTGTGAACAGGCTGTAATGTAACTTTGCCTGTGGACTGATTTTTCTGTCTTTCTATGTAGGGATGCGACTTGCATTCTCCGTGACAATCCAAAAGATGTGATATATTTTTGGCGGCTTTTATTGGCTTTAATTGACAGTGACAGCTGAAGAGTGACAGGAAAGCGGGGAGGGAGAGAGAGAAGGAATGACACACAGCAACAGATCATAGGTCAGAGTTGGCAACTGCAGCAAGTACTCAGCCTTAGCACATGGGGGCGCCAGATCTACCAGCTGAGCTATGTGGGCACCCCAGAAAATTTACAAGGTATGCAAAGTACTAAAGACAGCAGTGTTTTGTATAAAACACATCTGTGTGTTGTTGCTGCTGAGACAGGGTAATTCAGATGGTGTGAAGCTCCAGACTGAATATCCATCAGCTTGCCTTGGAATTCCTTGGCTGCAGCCTTCCCTAGTAGCGTAATGTGACTGTTTATATCAGCTATCCAATACCTGAGTACTTCAGCTCCCCAGCATCTTGGTCTCTCAAAAGCCCACTACCTTATTCTCTGACTTTTCCAGCCAGCTCATCAATCCCATGTCTGTGCTTTTCAATTGTCTGTTTGTCATTAGCCAAAGCTGTTTACCATGACCAAATACTCTCCTGCACCAGCCAGTCCAGCCCCTTCCTCCAACCTACAGCTGGATCTTCTTTTGTCAGCAGCTTTCTTAATCTCCTGGCTGCACCTCTAAGTGTCTACCCATAGCCAGCTCAATGGAGGAAATTCCAACGTGGTCAGGAGAGAAAGGCAGTAGGCTACCACTGAGGGACAGGTGGTGAATGTGCCAGAGATGCTTGGAAGGTCAGCCAGGAGTTTGGTAATGGCGGTCAGTGGGAGACTACTGCCTTTCTCCTGACCACGCTAGATTTGCCTCCCATGAGCTGGCTACAGGAATCCACCCAGAGGGGCAGACAAGAGGTTAAGAACGTTGGCTGTAGAGCAAGATCTTTGGAGAAGTCAGATAACAATGTTGTGGGCGTTTGAGAGACCAAGGTGGTGGGCAGCTGAGGTACTGAGGTAATTTGGCAGCTAACATACAGAGGCACATTCCGAGACCAGGCAAAGCTGCAGCGTAGGAGTCCTGAGGCAAGCTGATGGAGATTCAGTATAGAGCTTTCCAGGATCGAGGTTAAATGACTAGAAAGCAGGCCAGTAGTTTCTAAGCTAGCAGACAACATGGTAAATGGTAAATGGTAAATGGACCTGTACTTGTATAGAGCCTTTCTAGTCTTCCAACCACTCAAAGCGCTTTAACACTACGTCCCACATGCTTGCTTGAGGTAAGATGCTAAACTTTCTGTACTGGATGCAGGTTGAAGGATAGCAGATCAGAGGCCAGCTGACTGGGAGGTTGAATTAACACAAGCTGTCCAAAAACTAGCTGACAGGGCAAGCCTCTTTAGCTGCCCACGGCCTTGGTATGTTGGCTGCTCGATTCCTCAGTTAACCAACTTCTCAGTGCTTTGGTCTCTCAACTACCAACCAACTTGACTTTTGGCTGTTCCACTGAAAAAAGATCACACTCTACAGTCACTTCTGCCATTCATTCAACTGCCTCTGTAAATAGTAAATGGACCTGTACTTGTATAGCACCTTTCTTACATTCATACACACACACACACACACACACACACACCATGCATCGGGAGCAATTTGGGGTTCAGTATCTTGCTCAAGGATACTTCGACATGTGGCACCAGGAGCCAGGGATTGAACCCACAACCTTCCAATTAAGGAACGACCCACTCTGCCTCTGAGCCACAGCCTGTCCAGCCAGACCATCAGTCACCTGTCTGTTTTCATCAATTGTCTGTCTGCCATTGGTCAAAGCTGTTTAACTCCACAGAAGACTCTCCTGCACCAACATGTACAGCAAATTCCTCCAAACTACAGCACAATTTTAGTAACACCGCTCACAGCCACTCCAGGGAGTTGCTTCCAAGATTGACTGAGGAACATGGGAAAGGTGGCAGACAACAGAAGATCCTGCTGTTGATTGGAGGGATCTGCTGCATGTGTGGGTGCAGGGGAGTCTTTTGTGCTGGTAAACAGTTTTATCTAATGGCAGACAGACAACTGAAAAACACAGACAGGTGATGTGGTTGGACGGAGGCAGTTGGCAGAAGTGACTGTGGAACAGGATCTTTTTTCACAGTAAAAGTCAGAGAACAAACTGGTGGGCAGCTAAGCTATTGAGGCCCTGTACAGTTGAAAAATCACCTAGATTTCAACCACCTAGGCTCTACCTCCCAGTAAGATACTACTGGTCCTGCTGTCATCATCACGTCACTTAGAAAGCTGGCGTAAATCTTTTCAACATCGTGGTGGCTCACCCGCAGACATCTCAGAAGTGAACAATTTTGCAAAACTGTATTTTCAGAGTAAAAGCTAAATTATAGCGAGAGGGAGGTGTACCCCAGCATTAATTAACCTACACAACCAAAGGGACAGTGAGGTGTACGAACTTTTCAAACAGACTGGTAGAAAAGAAAAGAGTGGCTATGTCAGTCAACACCTTAATTGATGTGTTCACCAGATGGATTGTATTTACAAGTAGTCTGGATCTACAGAGTCTTTGTAGCCTACATTTATGTAACATTATGTTTAACTTCATATTCAGATAATAAGAAAATGCATGCAAAGTCATTGCAAAATCAATGAAAAAAGGGGGTGAAAGTAGTGTAACGTCATATCAAATATGCATTTGTAAATAACAGTTACAACTACCCTATCTATATATTTTCTGTCTCTATACTGCAGCCATCTAGGAGCTTCTCAGAGATCTTTTTAAATGCTCTTTTAAATTTAAGATAATTCCAAAGCTGCAGGAGGTCATTTTTATAAACTTTTTTTTGTCATATTTGCTGAAACTACCAGTATATCCTGCCAGTAGTACCTGAGATAGATAATCCTTGAAAAAAATCAGGCCTGGTGGATTCTAGTTAATACCATTAGAAGCACTAGGCGGACCCAAAGGAACCTGATTTTTTCACAGATTATCTGTCTCATGTACTACTGTTAGAACACAGTCAAAATTTGAGTAATAATCACAAAACTTTATTTTTCAGTTACCTACTGCACCTTTAACTCAAACAAAAAATGTATTCATTCAAATTTGTCACTTTAGCAATTTGATAAATAGGAACAGATTCAGAATCTTCAACCCCTTACTAAAGTATATTTCTATGCCTAATTAAAAGTTTGTTTAATTAAAGGATTCGATAGTGTCACCTTCAATTAAACTAGAAGTAGAAGTAGAAGAAGTAGCTGGTAACAAAATGAAAACATTTTGTATGCTAAAGAAAGTAAGATATTCTTTTCAGGAGTTGTTGGACCAAATCAGAGCTATAAGCTAGTGGACGTTCAAAACTAGTAACAGAGGTTGTAGAAAAAACTAAAATACACAAAATAGCAAATATTATCAGACAAATAATTTCAGAAAATTACATCAAAACCCATATTTTATTTTATGTATAGCAATACCATTTACATATTAAATAACACTATAATATAATGCTTTGATATAGCTTTTAACAAAAAGAAAAAAAAGAAATCCATCTTAATTCATGTTACAAAAGAGGAGCGAGCAGCCACCTTTCCAAAACGGGTCAATGGAGAGATACTTATTAAGTGACTTACAGGAGAGCTATTCTATTGTTCACGTCTGACAACAGAATCATAGTCTCCAGAGGATGAATACCAAAAGCCAAATTAATCAAAAGAAGAGGGTTTACATTGTAATATCACAATCACTGCCTGAACAATAATGGAGGGTGTGAGGCTGGAAACTGGAATGCAATAGTGACTACAACCTGGACGCACAGGCACCTGGCTTCCACAAAATCTACCACAAATAGCGATGCCGTGAGTGAGTTGAAATTGAGAGAAAACTGACTGAAAGTACTTGTGATTATAGACCAGACACGTGTGTCAGACTGGAAACCTTGTAAGAGATTTGTGGTATATGCAAGGTCAAGAAATGGTAAAAAAATTAAGCTTGATTTACAAAATCATCGAGAAATACTGAAAATTTGAATTATAGAATTTCAAAATCTCATGAAATATTTCCTCTGACACGATCAATACATACACAGTTTCCAGAGAAGGGCTGGGTTACAGAGGCAACAAAATATATGTACATTTCTTATTGACAGTACAGCTGTGTGTGCGCTTCAAAGGCAACACAAAACACTTTTCATTCTGGATGATCGCAAAGATCAGAATCACCTGAAAATGGGGAAAATGGTAGAGTGACCATTGTAAGGACCGGGTCACACCAGCATATATAACAGCAGCATTTCAGAAACCAGTACATTTCGCAGTACATGCAAATTCATGCTGTTAAGTCTTGATAGTGCAAAACTTTGAGGGATTGGAGATCCCAAGTCCAAAATGGAGGCAGCTATCATATTAACACAATTCCATTTGATATCATCCTGTTCCACAAAAGAGATGCATGATGGTCTGCATTCAGTCATAATATATGTGGATATTGGTAGTATAGTATTTCCTTGATTTAGCTTGTTAACTAAATGAACTGAATTGTCCTGTTAGTGATGTAGGAAGCCAACGAGTATGGCAAGCTCCTTTGACTGACTAGCACTAGCACGTTGTCAGGTAGCTAGCATGTTAGAAGTTACAGTAGTAGTAGCTCATCAGTTTTTCAAAGATTCCACTTTCTGGTGTGACCTGGCACTTAGACAAAGTGTGTCTTCAACAAAAAAAAATAAATGCCCCAAAAACAGAAAAGAAATGGTGGATTTCTCCCTGCAAGGTGGAAAAGGTGGAGATAACACTGCCAGAGAAACAGAAACAGAAATGATTTGAATCTTTAATGCCGTTCTGTCTGCTCAGTCTACCAAATGACGGTGTATAACAATGACTGCAAGTAAGGACCTGGCTGAATTTAAAACAAACAGATACCAGATACTGAGGTGAGACTTTTGTAAGGACACTGATAGAAATACAGATATATTGTAGGGGGGGGTTGATGATTAAATCATCAAAAGAGGGAGAGAAAAGCTTGCTCAATATATTTTCTGCATGGGAAAGATTCAAGTCTTTGGTAAAAGTTTTTTAAAAATCAAAATACATTTGTCCCCCTCGCATTCGAACACATTATCTGTTTTGTGCTGTGTGAAAAAAAGAATGCTTTCACATTATCATTCAAAATGCAAAACTACAAGTGTTCATTTCACACCATTGATCACAGAGGTACAGAATATCATCAAAGTCAGCGGCTAAATTAGAACATCCTTATGTCAAACAGATATCTAGGTATAGAAGTGTGTGTGTGTGTGTGTGTGTGTGTGTGTGTGTGTGTGTGTGGTGGGTGGGGGGGTCACTGCAGCTAAAACAGGAAACATTTCAGACAGCTCTTTGCTTGTAGGCCACAAAACCACAAAAAAATAAATTTCTGGAGAAAAGGGAGTGAAGAATGTAAACTATGTACACAAGGCCTTGGAAGGTTGGAAAGGGTGATCACACCTCTGTCAACGAGCACGGATCTTGAACAGGCCTCCACCTCTCTGGTTTGTCTTGCTAATCAATCACGTTAATACAAAGTGGACAAAAATTGTTAATGAGAGTACTAGCTTCCCAGTTTGTGACATACTGAAATGAGCCCCTTAGGTCTGTAAAATGTCTGGTCAAAGCCAAGGATTTTATTGACATGGTGAATGCTTTTGTCTAGAAACTGGAGATAAAACCACCTACCAGCTTAAATGAATGTTTCTGTGTGTTTATGCCTGGTTTAATGAGAAGAGCAACAGATTGTCAGGCCATGTGGTCAATTAGTGGTGTGTAATTTGGCGACAACTGCCAATTAGTTATAATTAAAAGGATAAAGCTGACAATATTCTATAAATCTTTTATTGTTGCAGATCAGGAAAAACACAGCTTGATGAAAGTCTGTGCAATGAAATGCTGTTATGATGAAGAGGACAGTTTTTTGTTTCCTATTGTCGACTTTTGGTCTTCTCCTACACACCTGCTGATTCACAGGTGTGCAAAAGTTTTGCCATTGTTGTCAACAAATCCAAAGAAAAGATCAAACCCAACAATGAATTGATGCTTGATGACTGATGTGTAGCCAAACCCTGATATGTCTCAATGTGTATTTATCCGCAGCTTAAAAGTCCCCAACATTTTTTTACTCACATTTGAGTAACATTTGCTTTGTTTTTGGAAATTATTGTGTGCTTTCTTCAAATAAAACAAAATTTAAAGGTTCATTTCTTGAGTATGAGGCTGAGTGGTAACATGGTAGAGAAATCTGACTTAAGAGACATACTAACACCTTCTTTGTTTTGGTCATTTCATCAAATTTGTCGACAATAAGACAAATACTATAATAATAATGATCTTCCAACTTTGACATTGGCTCTCTAACGGGGCCATATTGCCAATCTAGCAGATAGGAAATTTAAGCAGAAAACTGCTTGTGTATTTAGTGTAGTTCGATTTTTTAACAATTTTAACAGAACCTTAGCTGGCACCTCTGCCTCACTTGAATCAGGTTGTGGTGACAGATGGGTTGAGTTGTATGTAGTGTGTGGACTGTGTGTAGATTGTGTTTCACACATGATCTTGGGTGAAACAAGATCATGATCAAATAACACAGATTTCAGAGAGATATCATAACAAAAAATATTTCATGTTTGATTCTCCATTCTTACATCACCATCAAAAATTTACTGTGTATCATGTAAAGCACCTAACTCTAAAGTAGACAAAGGTTTTTTTTTAGCAGTTTTTACTCAAATAAAATAAAATGACTAGATTAAAACATGAAACAAATCTAAACCCACTGTCACCAGTCAAATCTCAACTAGACTAACACTAAGAACCCAAAGACTGTTTCAAACCCTGTTTCAGATTTCCAGAACCTAACCAACCTGTTGCATAGAGCTTATTTTTGAGTCTGCTGTTCCCCGGCAGATCACACTGATTCAACCCTGTAATAACACACACAGGTGCATGTGAGTAAATGAGGGCCTGACGCATTGGCCTCTGTGTTCTCAATCCGTGCTTGTCTGTCAGGATGAATTTATGACAGAAAAAACCCCTTTATTTCAGACAGATGGGGAATGTCATGTTGTTGCATCATCTGTTGTAGTTCGTCATATGTTGCAAATGTAAAATCACCCCCTACTGGTGGCCTCTGTATGTGTGTATTTGTGTGTGAGTTCAGATGACATAGCAGCATACAAGAACGTAGAGGACTGAGGGAGTCCGCTTCCAGATGGCTGGGAATCAGCTGAGAGTACTGGAGTGGTAAACTATAGGACGCAGTGGAAATCGACCAGCCAGAGGCGGGAGGCCACAAAGGACATGTACAAAAATCACAAAGTTATTATGATAAGGATATATTTATATATGTATACATACAGTATTTCCATATATTAAAAAGCATAATATGAATTATACAAAGAAACAATAATAAAATTTCACAGTAGCAGTTGTTACACCACCTTAGGTATTCTAACATGGGTGTGACTCGCTAATAAGAGGGAGAGTGACAAAAAACAAGGCAACAAAAGAAAAAAGTGAAGAGGAAATTCATTTTAGAAAACAAGCGCTACTTTTCAGTGGCAATATGCTCCAAGATCTCGGTTGTTGTGATAAATGAGTGGTAATATGAGTACTATAGATGAGTGGGGCGGAGGAGGTCACGCTGAGCTGAAGTCAAACAGCTTTTTGTTACTGAGGCGGAGAGTCCGTGCCTTCCTCCGTCCACTGTCCTAAATCAACTGGTAAGTGGCGGGCAGAACAATATCCTTCACAGAAGCAGTGGGTTTAATAAGGGCCAAAGCCGTGGAATGTCAAAAAAATCTGAGCTCGAGTAGAGAAAAGCCAAGTGGGTCAGCTTTAGTATAGGCAGTAACACTGACATTATATAGTGCAAACAAGAAAAGACAGAAAAGTGTTTCTCGTTGCCTACCGACGCCGTCGTGAAACTTAAAAATGCAGGTGCAAACCCTTCAGTAGGAGAACATTAAGACATAAAATGGCGAAAAAAATAAATATCAAAAACTTTTTATCAGTGTAAAAAAGTAATCAGGTTATTCATTTTAACCAAGAGTCTGGCAAAAAAGGCCTCAAAAAGTCTTGTCCACATAGTTCCTTGACGTTTTACAAAGTTAAGTGCCTCCTTTGTGGGCTCAGGGACCTCGCAGGGTGCTTGGACCCATAGGATGCCCTCAGCTCAGCCCCAGGCCCCCCACAGGGCCTCTCTCAAACCAGCGACTCCATGCTCTCTGCCTGGTCAGACTGGTCGGACATGGACGCCGTGGTCCCGTTAATGTCCCTGGCCAGAAGACGGGAGCCGCTGCCCTTGGTGCTGACGAGGCTGAGCAGAGCTTTGTATAGGTATTGGTACTGGTCCTGTGGACCGATCCATGACAGACAGAGAAAAGACAGAGAAAGGAGAACAGGTGAGGACAACACACTGTATAGCCATACTTTTTTCCTCCTTGAGCCATATCAGTCAGGGTTTGAAAGTAATGGATTACATGTAACAGGGATCAGATCAGATCAAAGTTTGTTTTTGTTTTTCAATGATGATTTCAGGATAATAGAGTTTTTATTAATTTTGATTTACACTGAAAATGGAAGAAGAACATTTTAAGTAAGTGCTCCTCTTACAACAACAGAAATAGCACCCCACATGGTGCACAGTACACCTGGAGTGTGTGCTGTTTTTGTAATTGATTTGACCAACAGTAAATGCAGTAAAATTGTTAAAATAGAAAAAATATATATTTGTGGATCTCTTTTTTAGCATGAGGTGCAATATTTTCAACGTTTTGATTTTGAAGTAATCCCAAAGTCAAGTCAGATTACATCATTTTTTCATGTAATTCATTTTCAGTAATGGACTACATTTCAAAGAAATCAGACCCAACCTTGCCGGTAGTTATACTGTCGCTTAATAGGTTTAATGAATGTGGATGTAAAGCTGTTATGTGGCTTGATATGGATTTATCAACAGTATTGGGCAGTAACTTATTACTAGTAATAATATTACGTTTCCCAGTAACTAGTAGTGTAACTAATTACTAATATAATAGTAATACTATAACAGTTACTCCTCCAAAAAATAATTAGTACTTTTGCTTTTACTTTTACTTTTGAAATCCAACAATCCAATCACATCCTTGGATTTATTTTTGTAATCCTGGAATTAGTTTGGAAGATGGAAATATTACATTATTTGATTTGAACAAATAAAAGTGGATTTTAATCATCCTAAATCTGAATTTTGGGAAGAACGGACACAATTACCAATTTTGTGGGGAGTAGTAGAAAGGTAATATAACTAGTAGTGTAACTAATTACTGTTGGCAGGGAGTAATAAGTAAAGTAATTGCATTACTTTTGAAAAGAGTAGTGAATATGAGGGATATATTATTTTTTTTGAGTAGCTAGCCAAGCACTGCTTATCAACCATTCCTTCGACACAATGAACTAGATTTATCCAGAGTAGATGCTGTTTTCTTCTCAAACTCTCTGCAAAACCCAAGCATAGAAGCATGTAGAAAATCCTTGGAGACAAGAAATTACTGTATGGCTGTCTCAGCAAATTTGCTCTCAGTTTGATGCTTATGTCTTCTATTCATACAGAGTTAGTAAGATCTGCTTTCTGTTACTGTGTCCCTGATACTTGGAGTTTGCTCTTTAAGATGACCTCATTAATACCACTGGGCCAGTTCCATTGTAATTGTTATTGCTTTTAATGTCTTTATTGTTCTATTATTTATCTCTTTGTCAATTTCTGCACCTTTACCTTTAACTCAGTTCCTACATAAAAGCCTTCTTCTTCATTACCAGCTAAAACCAAGGTTTTAGTGTGCTCCAATTTTATGTTGGTTCCTCAGTGTGTTTTCTGCGGATTTAAAAAAAATTATGATTGATTGATTTTTTCATCACTGGCGAGAACGGGCACTGGGAAGTCAGAAGTTTGAGGTGCTGAGTAAGTCAATCTATATAATCACGTCACACTAAATGCATGACCTTTTTGGTTTTTGTATTAATTTGAATGGCCAGGATCATTTTTAGCCTATTTAATAGTTATTAACAACTTTTTACACAAATTTTATATATTTTTAGCAAATAAAACAAGGCTCTTTCCTGCCTATACACATGTACGCCCCTACTTCCAGGACCCATGCTAGCAAATAGCTGTGGTACAGCATATGCCAAATAATCCAATCTGGTTTGTGAGGTCATGAAAAACAACTGACACTGCTCTTTTTACAGTGTATTGTTTTTTGTTACCTACACAGCTTCATATGTAATCTTCTTTCATACGACAGTTTTGTGCTTGATGGATGTTACCAAATCCTTGTCAAGTTCACTAAACTGATGATCCTTTTGAACAAGGAGCATCATCTGATAACTAAGGAATGGTAATTTGGTATATCTCTGGGCATTATTTCAGCTCCAGTTGTCAGACTCACAATGTCTGTGAAGACCCCTGGCCTCATGAGGTTGATCATCTTGGCCACTTGATAGACATCGACGGCGCCCTCGCTCTCCAACTGCTGAGACAGGGTGGTGAGGGCACACAGCATGCCGGCTGACACTGCTCCCAACCTGACACAAACACAGTTAGGATCTGGGGTTAGCATGCATCTCCACATAATATCAAAAATGCTTCTCATCCACTGGTTTCGTAACAGATTGATGATTTTTCTGTTTTTACATGTGTAGGAAAGGTCCTGGGGTTATCAAAATTAAAGCTATCTTTTGTGCAAAATTACATAATGTGAAAGACTATATTTACTTAATCTGTAGATGCAAATCAAGTCTGGTGAAACCACTCACTGTGGCATAACATCTCATGACATCTAACTGCTGTTCTACATCTGTGGCACCTTTAAATAATATTTGTTCTTCCCACCTTGGCTGGAAGACGCCACCGCCGTTTTTTGACCGTAATGTTTCACATGTTTTTGTAAATGAAAAGCCTGTGGAAGTTGCATTGTTCAACCACATCAATTTATAGTGTACTTCAGGTCTATTTTAAAGCAGCAATATACCAAAAACAACTTTCCATCTGACAGCAGCTGTATGAACACTACATGTTATGAATATTTGTTTCATCATCTCCCAATACTTATTAAGCTTTTAGCATGCATTTGAGGAGAAAAACAATTTTCTCATCATGCTGGGTTCCATGAACTCACTGCGTTATGTTTACAGCAAGCTCAGGGGGACTGAACGTTTCTTTCTGTATTCATTCTGTTTCTTATCATTCTTACACATACTCCACTACTCACGTCTTAGCCCTGTTTATGACTCCCCAAATTGTTAGATGTATGGCAATCTCAGAACCCATCAGCTATTCTTAGCCTCTAGGGGCAATGGCCAATGATGTACGGGCCAATACTTCCTCTGCAGTCTGATTGGCAACTTCATATTGGAGAATGGCACATTTTGGCTAATCTCTATGAACACATATCTGCATGAATGTAGATACAGTTAAAAAATAAATAAATAAAAAAGCTAAATTTTCCTCAGACAACTGATGGGCACCAATCTGCAGATATCTGCTTATAGAGATTAGATGTGTTATATAGCCACCATTTGTACAATTGTACTTCTTATAAATGGTCTTTTGCCAAAGAAATGCTCTTTCACTAGCCTTGTCTCCTCTGATTGAAGTCTGATTCAATTAAATCCATCGGCTGCAGTGAAATCTCTCAGCGGACTCTCAAAATTCCTGATTTGAGATGCTGTGAAGACCTTTACAACTCAGCATTTGACATGTCCTTGACAGCAGCTCAACCAGGGAATGAAGACTCTCACAGATCAGGAATGTCACCTCTGAGATTAAAGATTTATTAGCAAGTGAATCCACCTGAGAACGACAGCTCAGCCCGGTGTGAGGCTCCCTGGAGAACATTGGTTCGCCTGCAAGATGTAAGGGGTCTCGTCTTCCATTAGCATCCCTGTCAGGAGCTCAGCAGAAACCGCTTCTAACAATCCATGGCTGGCTGAATAATGAGCGTGCAGACAATTAGGACGAGCCTCTAACAGACAATCTCTTAGGTGCTGCAAGCCGGCTGCGCCATAGCAACCAGATGAAGTGCTCAATTAGTCACTTTTCTTCTTGCGACAAGCAATCTTCATTATTCTAATGAATAAACATGAGCAGAGCTGCTGGATTAGAGTGTCATTCAAGAACACTAATGTGTGTCAATACTTAAGACACTTTCATTATGTTTAATTGGGCAGTTTGTTGCGGTGTCAGTGGTGGGGGGATGGGGGGCAGGATGCAGCAGGATAGTCAGGCTGCCAGTGTTGCCAAGTTTTTGGTCATTCCGTGTTCACACCGCAAAAAGTATATTAACCTGGGAGTGAACACAATGGAACTCACTCAATCAGTAGCCCAGGGTTCGAATCCGACCGGTGGCCCTTTGCTGCGTGTCATCCCCTCTCTCTACCCCCGATTCCTGTCTATCTTCAGCTGTCACTTACAATTAAAGGCAATTAAAGGCCAAACAAAAAAAAATAATAATAATAATATGGGTGTGATAATTAATTCCTGCAGTGATTTTATTTTAATTTCAGCAGCAGCAATTCTTTCAAAACTCAAGTTATCATCCATTTCAAAAGTTTCAAAAATGCAGGGAAATGTAAAAGTATAACAAAGCACAATCAATATAACTATAGCCCACTGTGAAAATGTGTCACATCAGACCATTGACCGTATCTAATTAGTGGAGCTTCCAGAATTGTGAAGTGAATCCATAAAAATGTGTCTTAAACCAGACGGCGGCAGCACTGACAGGGTATGCTTTAGGGCGGGGCTACCTTGTGATTGACAGGTCATTCTCAGTGAGTCCGTCCACCTCAACGCACCAAACTCAAACTGTCAAACTAGGCAGTGCTGATCAAATACAAAGCAATATTCTGTTACTACATAGTTTTTTTCTCACCTCAAATCATTTCAGAAACTATTTTAGCGTACTGTATTGCTGTAATATGAGAACATGTGTGACCAGGTGAGCTGCCATTGCACAGATAATGAGTGCTGCACATCATCGCTGCTGGCTCTAAAAACCAACATGCCGACGGCCAAAATGTCAAACTCAAGGCTTCAAAACGGTATTCCACAAACCACTACGAGATTTTTTCCAGTTCCTTTCTCTTGATCAAGTGGTTTCTGGGTAACTTTTAATCAAATGCCAGTAGGTCTCATGTTAAATTCGAAACAAGACAATAGTCATGGCAGTTTGATTGCATGAGGCCAGCAAGATGGGTTTTTTTTTTTAAATGTAAAAGAACAGCTTATTCTAAATGTTACTGCATAACTCTTCCAAAGGCCAATATATTATAAGACCTGACAATGCATGAAAGAGCCACAGCAAGTACTGTAGGTCCCCTCCAATGACCTACGTTATGTTTAAAGATATGAAAACTTTTCTACATTTCAGACCTGGATTACTCTAACAGCCTTTTTACATGTCTAAATAGAGAAACTACAGATGGGCTACAGACAGAACAGAACTCAGCTGCCAGGCTTTTAACCAGAGTAAGCAGGTTTGAATACATCAATCCTCATTACACTGGCTTCCAGTTCATTTCAGAATTGATTTTAATTACTTACAAGGCACTAAATGGTCTAAAAACCTCTCTCACAGATCTTTTATCCCTGAACAACCCTACTTGCATTTTTTCGATCCTCTGGCAGCAGGGGCTTTTATCTGTTCCAGACTCTCAGCTGAACACTAAGGGGGACAGAGTTTTTGAAATAAGAGCCCCGAGGCTCTTGAACACCCTGCATGAGGAAGTATGGCAGGCTAAGTCAGTGACTTCTTTCAAATAAAAGCTCAAAACGTACTTTTATCGCACTGCCTTCCCTGATTTCATCTGATTCTAGTTTTTACTCTGTTCAGGAGTTTTGCGTTTTTATTTTTTATATGGTTTGTTTTGTGCTTTGATTCTTTTATTGTTGTGTTTTATGTGCTCTTTGCTTGTTATGTGAAGCACTTTGTAACTCATTTGATAAGTCCTATATGAATAAAGCTATATTATTATTCTATTATTTCCAACTATCTTAAGTGGACCCAATAAAGTACAGCATTATGTATTCTAATATTCTATTTTCTAATTTGACACATCACATTGGCAGTGCCTACTAGGAATCAACCCATCTAAATGCAAGCTGCGGTGAGACATATAAGAGTAGATCAAATATCAGACTGACTCATCATGGACGATTGTAGGTCCATCACGGGAGGCCGCCTCCTCTTTAATGACATGGATGAGCTCGAAGGTGCTGCTGATGGGCGCGTCGGCATTCGGCCACTTGGGGCACTGAAAGTGACGAACTTCTAATACGTAGTCATCCTGGCAGACAGGCAGAAAGAAAGAGAAAGAGATACAAAGGTTAGATGAAGGATGTTCGGTTTAGAATGTGACTTGAGCTTTGACCAAAACAATTAGCTGCAATTATGCAATTTTAGTTTCATTAAAAATATTTAACCTTTAACTTCCCAAAAGCTGTTTGTTTGCAGCTTTAAGAAAGTTATTTGAGACTTCCAGTATCTGTGGTTGGTTCCAGTACAGCCCCATTAATTAGTCATGTGACTTATTAAAAACACAAAATTCATACAGTTTCAAGATATCCAAAAACAGTGACAACCATCTTTTAAAAAATATTTTTTTACAAAGTACAATATTTACTTAATGTGTTAATGAGCTAAAAACAAGAGAAAAGAAGTATGTAGATTACTTTTAGTATTTTGTTTTAAATATCTATATAGCTCTTAAAAAGTCACAACTTATAAAACTGGAAACAATCTGAGACGTGATGAAAATAGGCAAGATGACATGTTATAGGTAATAAAGTATGCTTTATATGAGAAAGGTTATCATTTTAATTAAGTGATTTGAAGCTCACACTGGTTGCAGCTCGGTGTGTGTTTTGCTTTAAAAGTGTGTATATTGAGGTTTGTGTAACTGATCAAAAAGGGGCAAAATTGGAAATATGGAAGCCCATTAAAGATAAACTGTAGAAGCCGAATAGCCAAAATTATAATCTGCAGAAGGGACAACATTCTAATTTTGTGCATGAACAGAACATAACAGACTGAGGACTGGAGAATGATTGAGGACATGTTTCTATCTGTTAGACTAATTTCTATTTCACTGTTAAAGTCTGATGGACAACACTGGGAAATAGCCTGGAGCCTGTTGCACCAGCTGTTTAAGTAACAACTAAATAGTTACACATCCCCTTTATGGTAGTTTAAATGATAAAAATACATAAAATTATACTTGGTAAAAATGGTAAAACACAGCAAAATGTTTTTATTAACTGCAGACATTTTGCAACACAGTATCCAATAGAGACCTCATTTATTGATATGATATTTCAATATCAATCTAGTTTACTACAATGCGCTACAATGCGAAGTGGCTCATGCCAGCCAGAAAGCTAATATGCACAGTAACCATGACAATAGAACAACAGACTTTGATCGTTGACTGGCCCCTCGCCTTAGTTAGGACTTTATGTACTAGCAGATTTAGTTACAAACCAACTTGTAGTTACTGAGCCTCTAGTACCAAGTTTAACTTCACATCAGTACAACAGGATGAAGCACATGACCAATGTATGCCCCTCAGTGTGCTCATACTGTTCATTCAATAAGAACAGTTCAATCAATTTGACAGTAGAGCTGTCTACTGTCAAAATAGAGCTCTCTCTCTGTCACTCCCACACACAACCCCCCCCCACACACACACACACACACACAACCTGTGTAGCTTCCAGGATGAAGTCATGGATGCTGATCTGCTCCTCGTTAGACAGACAGAGTTGGTCTTTATTGATGAGGGTGACAGTGAACGCCTCGCAGTTCATGGCCTCCTCCCGACTGGGCCAGTACGCAAACTCATCCTCCGCCTGCAGAAGAGCACATAGACTGTTTTACCACTGTGTTCATTCATTCAACAATGTATCACAGGATACAGCATTATTGTAGTATATTTTCTATTATCAAATCCTTGTGGTAAAGAATAAAGTAACGACAAGAGGATAACACATTTGAACATAATCAAGTTGTCTTGCAGTAACTGTTTAGTGAAAGGACCTCTTGCTGGTGAATAAGTCTCTGAATCTGCAGGAGTTGTGTTTGATCATTCTTGCTGAATTTCATCTTGTTCGGTCTGTTGCAATTGAGGGAATGCTCTAGATTAATAGAATGCACCAGAAAATGTTGAACTTAGCTGTGACCCAAACTTTTAATTACAGGCTTGTTAAATGACCCAATTAGGTCATGTTCCAATAAGTTAAAGTTCACCTGTTGACCTACCGTATGAGTGGCAAAGCCTCATTGCACAGGCTGTATCGCTGGTCTAAAACTAATGAAAGCTTCTTGTAAAGTGCACATCTTTTTAATACAGTGTCCTAATCCTAGTTTAAAAACAGCTAACCGGGTTATATTTTTAACACATACATTAATAATCACATGCATGTTAAAGGGTAAGACATTCCAGCCTAGTCCTGTCACCTTTGTGGCTGGCAGTTCTGATCCCAATCCTCCAATTTACTTCTATAACATTGTCTGACTTGTGATGTTTACAAAAACAGAACCAAAGACGACATCTGACACAGACTCCGGCTCCGAATGTCATCACCAGAGTCGGACAATTCGGTCGGAGATGCAGATGTGTTATCTTCTTTTAAGTTAAGTTCTTAAGTTCTTTTCTAGCTCCACAGATCTTTTTAATTTTCAAACTTGTTGTCCTCAGCCCCAGCCCGAGTGACATCACTTGAGCTAATTTATCAGAGAACATATTCTCAAATATCCTCAGACTAAAAGTAGCTCCGAACTGGCTTAGTTAGGATGACAGTCCAGTCATGTCTTTAAGACTAAGTTTTTGGTTTAAGAGTAATTTATAAAGCCTTAAAGATTCTCTGTCTGAGAGAATTAGGGGTTAAAGGTTGAAGGACTCTTTAGTCACTAACAGTTGCTCACAATCAGACAGGTGCTGCAGGTAATGTGGCTTGTCATGCAGATGTTTTGGAATAATCCAACAATTAATACCTTTAGAGCACATTTAGATGGTGGTGAGTTTGTCTAGTCAGCTCACTACAAAGTCTACTTGAATAAATAAATGAAGCTGGTTTCGTGGCCATCGCTGGATTACCAGGTAAAATTGGTGCCATATGCAGAACTACACTATTACAGTATGAAGAATTATCTAATGCACTGAAACTGTTTGCATGGAGGTGACTTTTGCTGATAACTACACAAAATGGCATGTAACTGGCTCATGAAGGTGTGTGCGATTTATAAGACCTTAAACACAGGGTTAGGAGGCACACAATGCTCGTGCTTGTCAAAGTGGTAGGTGGCACTAATCACCCTTCACAATATAGTGTGTGTGTGTGTGTGTTTGTGTGTGCTTCTTACCAGTCCATGATTGGCAGGCAGCATAACAATAATTTGTGCGTTGTGGTCCCAGATCATTCTCCAGAAGTCTTTTGTGGTGTGGGGCAAAGGATGCTGGGTAATGATGAACTCATTACTCCGGTAGTAACCCTGAAGAAAAACAAACAACAGGTCAGTGAAAGAGTTCCCCCACAGAATTACCACCACATTTATTTAGATTTAGGTTATACTTAAAACTGTGTAAACACATAGTGTTAACATTCCTGAATACATTACCAGCTCAACATCTGGAAGTCATGTGCACAGTTCAGATTTTAAAGGACTAAACAGAGCTTTGAGGGTTAATTCAAATCTGTGTGAAAGCATCTGCTGGTGAAAGGAAAATACTGAACCCCTGCTAGCTCAGCTATGTTTTTACACTATACTGGAACACTAATTTAGTGACCTCACCTGACCTACAGCCAGCAGCACACTGCAACTTAACTACCTGATTTTGGCAGGGTTTTGGGTTAAGGGTTACTCTTAACTTCTACTTCCTCTTCAAATAGACATGCCACAATTTTATACATCAAGGTCAGATTACTAGTTGTTGAAAGTACTACTCAGCCTGTGGTATACCTTCTTTAGTTGAGATGTTCAACTCTAAGAAAGTGCCATAGTGAAATCATCAGGGATATCGCTGCTGAGCTTAAAGGGACAGTTCACTCAATCATCAAAAATACATATTTTTCCTCTTAACCAAGAACCAGAGGGCACTGGCTTGAATACATTTGAAAAACTCCTATTTTCTTTCTACATATCATCGTGCAGAAGGAAGCATGTTGACAACAAGGTCTGTGGATTATCTTGAGTAACCGAGTCACGATTTCTGGAAAGAAACATTGCTGCTGAGTTTTTCAAAATATTCAAATGTATTTTTTTTTGTTTTGGCGCTTTAAGCAGCACAAGCTGATCTGGTTCCATTATATTGGCGAGAAGGCTGACATCTCTATGGCCAATATCTCCCAAACACAGCAACTCACACCAAAACAACCTATATGGATAAATTAATGAACTTGAAGACATTAAAGTTTTAGTGGAAAACCTGTGTTACGAACTGGGTCATGGAGTAGAGGTCTTCATGGTCACTAGAATCCTAGGCTCAAATTATATTCATTTTATTTTGATCTGGGTGGGGTCCCATTTTATTGCTGTGGGGGTCAATATGTGTAAAAAGTGTTAAAGTCATAATCATGACTTAGCTTTTGTCTCTCAATTTGGAAGTGTTTGGGTCAACCACATTTTGTATTTATATCCTCACGTCTATTAGAACCTGTTCTGACTGCCTTTTATTGCATTTCCCAGAAATGGTCAAGATATTTGCACCAAAGAGACCTCTAGCATGGAGTTTGAAAGATGGTACACTGAAGACACAACTAAAAGCCAGCATGTCTCGCCTTCTGCTGCTTTGATTTTGACCATTCTTTCTCAAAGTCTGTCTTTTGGAAATCCCCTAACTTTATTAAAGTGCAACACTAAATTGCTGGAGTAGCCCATTAAAGGAACCCTAAATATTGTACTATAAACTGTGTTTGACTTGATGCAACCTTCTCTGAGTCAAAACATCAAAGAGCGACTGGAGAGATCAATGATTGACAGAAGAAGTGAAAGTGCTGACCATGATGTAAGAGGCGTTTATGTAGTCGGTGCCTTTGATGCCAGGCAAAGGTGCTAGGCCGACCCTCGCTCGCTCCGCTGCTCACAGATAGACAGAGAGAGAGGGGGTGGGGGGAGAAGAGAGAGGGAAGAAAAGCCATTTACCAGTTTATTAGAACAACCAATCACACTCAGAGGCCACTCTGTGTGCTTTCATTCATCCTTTTGCTGTTACTGAGTGTTGACAGTTCTTGGTAATTCTTGGCTGGTGATTCAGAGAACTACAGAACAACCAGTGACTGTCAACAGATTGTGCAACAGCTGCAGAATACAGGGAGTAACTGAATGATGATAGTGAGACCCGACAGCATGTAAACAATCGAGTAGTCCATATGAAGGTTTAGTTAATGAGTTTTTGAAGGCTTGTATGAAAATGATATTCTTATCACTGAAGTTGCAAACAGAGGGCCACTCTTCACATTCACACATTTAAAAACAATAGCTGAGACATTTTAGGGCCATCTGAAATACAACTGCTTTGTTAAATTGCTTTTAGTTTGTGTACAAATATTACATTTTTTAAGTTTAACATTACAGGAACAAAAACAAAAAAAACCCAACAAAAACAAACAAATCTCTTAATATGTTTTTGTCATGGTTGTTCGGAGGTAGCCTACCGTATGCTAAATTTGAGGATGACCTGATCTCAGAGGAGTTAAAAAATGATGTTCTTCAACAGAACTTGACATTTATGATGACAGGTGTTTGGAAAAATGCATATGGTGCTGCACTGTTTGAAGAGAACTGGCCATATATACAAGAATTAAAGTGATAAAAAAGAATAAGAATGAATTGGCAATGGACCCTTTCTAAGTACAGCCCCTTTCTGTACTGTGTTCCAATAAACCCAACCATAGTTCCACAACCAAATATTTAAGATGGTTGATAAGCAGCATAGAGTATATACAATCACATCTACAGCTAATGTCAGCAAAACACTCGCTAACTAACGTACATTTTTGGCTAGATAGTTAGCCAACGTTGTTCTAAAATTAGCTAACTTAAGTCTAAATGTTGCTTTTATCTTTTAACCGTCTTTAAAATGTGGTTGTCTTTTCAACATTCGAGCCGAGCACATAGCATATCAGCAAGTACAGCAAAGGAGAAACTTGGCTGAGGTTCCCCACAGCTACCAAGTCAGCTCAACTCTTAATCAATGGAGCACAGAGCGAAATGAGAGTTTGTAGCACGAAAGGGAGCACAAACTTTAATTTCGTCGCACAACCTTGTGTTGTATAGGAATATGGGAGGATCGATTGGCTGCCAGGTTTTTTCATTCCAAAATGTGGATATGGAGAATGTAGTATGACCTTTGATCAAAAGTCCAAAACATTTCAAATTTAACTGACACAGCATTTCTCACTGCAATGCCCCCATTTTTCAATCAAATTCAGATCATCGATCAGTGTGGAACAGTAAACATTCTCTATGTGCCGTTCTTCTATAAAGCAGCTGCTGTACACTATTACTTTCTGCTGTTTGCTGCTGTTTGCAGTTTCATTTCATATTTAATACGTTTTTACAAGAGTGTAATACTTACATGGCACCACGGAGGAATTTCGATTTTTCTCTTTGTTGCACTCCTTCTGAGCGTTGAAGCATTCCATGAATCTGCTGTTACACTGTGTTACCAACTAAAACACAGAAGAACAAAAATATCAAACATAGGAATGGCAGACCAACTCATCATAACTAGGAAAGTTGTGTCGTTTTACAAAAAAAACAAATATGCTTTGTTTCCATCTTCAACTGAATCAGCAGAGAAGGTTGTTATTTGATCACTGTCCCTAACCTGAGCCCTGACTCCAACTACAGAAACAGAATTCAAAGGAAAAACAGAATTCAACAATACCTGGACATGGGCTAACTATGTGAGCACAAAGACTGGAAGCAAGAGGAAACTATAAGAAAAATAATCTTCCAAAAATGTTTGTTTTGTCATTTGTATCTTTCTACCTTGGAGGCTAGCTACTAAAAAATCCAATAGTCAAGGTTTTGTTTAGAGTTACCGCATTGTGCAGAGCAGTGTTTTTGAAAAGGGGGGGGGGAAAAAAAAAAGGGGAGATAAAATACCTCCCCCCCTCAGGTGGGGGGGGGTTTTTTAGGTGTGTGGTTCCCAAAGAGGGGATTTTTCCCCACGTTTTTAAACATCCCCCCCCTGCACGCTACTGGTGCAGAGTGTTCAGTAAAAAAGCTTTGATGCATAACTATCAAGTTGAACTCTCTGTAAGCAAACAGGAATACTTTCCTAAAATATGTACTCTTGTACAGTATTTACAACAAACATTTCAGGATAAATTTTTTTCAAATTTGTACTCAACACTGTAATCAAAATCTACTTTGCGCATTTTATTGTGCATGAGGGCCTATTATGTGACTCTTATGGTAAAATGTACCAGAAAAAGTCAGCATTGTAAATGGACCTGTACTTATATAGCACCTTTCAAGTATTCTGACCACTCAAAGCACTTTTTAAACTACATACCACATTCCCCCTTTCACACAGTGATGGAAAACTCCATCGAACAGAAACTACCTCATTCACAATTTGCGGTTCAGTATCTAGCTCAATGATACTTCGGCATGCAGGGGAGGAGCCGGGGATCAAACCAACAACCCTCCAATTAGTGGACAACCCACTCTACCTCTGAGCCACAGCCGCCCCTGTACAAAAATATTCTCCAGTACTGCTATTTTTAAGAATGAGGTGCACTTCCTCTGTGTGTCTTTAAGACTTTGATTGAATAGTATCGGTAAACATACAAGCAAAAAATTCTTCAAAATACTTCAATAAATATGGAGTTCTGTAATGAAGCTGAAAGTAAAACAAAATAGAAAATGCTAAGAATGAAAAGACAAACTGAACCAAACTGGCTCAAAGAAGTTGGGAAAGACCAGAGGAAAAACAAAGAGCCATAAACAATGACTAAATTCTAATCCTGCCGTAAAAGCTTTCCATGCATTACCATAACAAAGAAAGCTATTTTTTTGCACAGATACAGCAAAAGTCTAGACCTTGGACTCGATTACAACATACTGTGGTAATGGTAAATGGACCTGTACTGTAAGTACATTGAACAGAAACTACCTCATTCATACACATTCATGCACGGCATCGGGAGCAATTCGGGGTTCAGTATCTTGCTCAAGGATACTTCGACATGTGGCGGGAGGAGCCAGGGAGAACAACCTTCCTATTAGTGGACGAACCGCTCTTCCTCTGAGCCACAGCTTGATTGTAAAAATATAATAATTCTAAAATTATGAATTAAAAAATAACAGGTTTCTGCTGTCAAGACTTCCAACAACTCTAATCAAACCCACAACCAATATAAACCATGGCTGAATGGAAGAAAATAGGGCTGCACAATATGGTAAAAACATCATATTGTGATTATTTTGACACTGATATTGTCATTGTGATATTATTCACCTTTAGTGGGAATGATCATTTTTGCATCACAATTTTCATTTTTACTGAAAAAACTATTAAAATCACGACGACGCGACAAACATGTTTTGGTCTTAAGTCTAGAGAACAAGATTTGTAGGCAAGAGTATCTCTGCAGATCTATAGTACTTCATTGAAATATTGTGTTTTCCCACATTTTATCTTTATCAAAACATTGTAGCTTCTGCATTTTGGATATTGCACTTGGCTATATTGTGATTTCATTAACATTTTGATTAATTGTAAAGCCCGATGAGAAAACCTGATAAATTGTTTAAGACCATATTTATTTCAATTACCAATAAATAATATTTTATTATGATTTTAATTGACATCCTCATTTTCATTTCATTTAGAGATGAGCAACATAGCATTAGTCTTGGTGAAATCTCATAAAAACAATATATAACAACATTTTTAGTATGAGAATGACTAAATGCACGTGAAGCTGTGTAAGCTGTGTTAATTGAACATAACTGTTCACAACAGGAGGAAGCTACAGATTTGATTTTGCTGGAGGAGTTTCCTGCACAATCCAGGGAGGCCTTTAATCTGAGTTTTGATATTAGACATCTTTTGATCCCAGTTCTTCAATGTATTAAAAACTGTATTGGCTCAATACAGTATGCTAAAGGTAAACAAGCTAATAATGATAAACTAATCCAGCTAATAAACCAATAAATAACAATTCCTAGGTCCCGCCCCTTTTGGCCTGGCCTGGGCACCCTGGTGGTCAGAATGTTCTGCAGCTCCATACCAACAGACTGATGCACTGTGTGTTCTGACCCCTTTCTATCAGAACCAGCTTGAACTGTTTCAGCAGTTTGAGCTACAGTAGCTCGTCTGTTGGATCGGACCACACGGGCCAGCCTTCACTCTACACGTACATCAATGAGCCTTAGCCCCCCATGACCCTGTCTCCGGTTCACCGCTTTAGACCATTTTTGATAGGTACTGACCACTGCAGACCATGAACACCCCACGAGAGCTGCAGGTTTGGAGATGCTCTGACCCAGTCGTCCAGCCATCACAATGTGGCCCTTGTCAAAGTCGCTCAAATCCTCACGCTGCCCATTTTTCCTGCTTCTGACATCAACTTTGAGGACAAAATGTTCACTTGCTGTCTGATATATCCCACCCACTGACAGGAGCCATGATAACCAGATAATCAGTGATATTCACTTCACCTGTCAGTGCTCACGATGTTATGGCTCATCGGTGTACAGCCTTTAGTCACATCATAGATTAGCTAGTCTTTTGCCTAGCACATAGCGCCTAGCACATAGCATATACAGGAAAAGGAGGGAGATGATCGAGGTTCTTAAAGCTAGGGTCAATCAGCTAGTAATCTAACCAGATATTACTGAAGCTGAGAAAGTCCGTCCTTGCAATTATAATCACTGCAATTATTGATTATTTAGTTATCTCAAGAAAACAAGCTTTTTAATCTTGATATAATATAATAATCAAACCGTTTTTATCTCAAGAAAACAAGAGATTGTTTTGTCTTATTATTTATAATGTTTTTCAGAAGTCTGGAGTGCCATGCCAGTTCAAAATGTCTGATCAGGCTGTACTTCAGTCGAGGTCTAACTAACTGGAAACTGCATTGTGTCTTTACGTTAGAGAGAACATTCAGCTCAGTTCCTGTCATTTAAGGAGAAAACTAGCCCAGCTGCAAGTGAATGAACCAGACACTCATTTTCTAGTTATCAATAATTATCACAAGACAACAAAAGTTTTATCCTGAGATACCTCGAGAAATTTGCCTTTTGTTTTTGAGATAAGATAAATTAAACCCTTATCATGAGAAAAAAAGAGATCAAGATGCAAGCGCGGCCATTCTCATCTTCAGCAAGATATGACTAATGACCAGACACTGTTATTTTATGTTGTGATATTTATGCTAAATGTGTTAATGTGGAATGAGCTTCACCTTGAACTGTTTCTCCAGACGTGTCCGGCCGCCGTGTCCTGGTGTCACGATGCTGTTAAAGTAGCTGTGAAGTTGGCTTGCCGCTACTTCCGTCTCCTTCCCCAAAATGGCTTCCATCAAGGCATCGTGGATGAAGATGTACTGCTCCTGGATCAGCCAAAAAAAGCGATGAAGAAATATTGTGCTTAGCAGCTAGTATGGCAGTACAGGTGGACTTACATGTATATGTGTAATCTTGTTTTTCACATGCCTAACCCATAGATCTACATTGAAACTGATATTCTGCAATAAGATTAAGGATCAGTTATAACAACATTTTGGCTTTTTCTTATGACTTGAAATCTGCTTTGCAGCATCAGAGAAATCAGCACCAGTGTCAAGTAAAATGCTGTATCAGTATAACCACACATAGACACACACATTCTGAGCGTACACCCTTCCAAAAAGATGCAGTTTGGTTTGAAGCAATGAAGGATGTTTGAAGCAGGCTGAATGGCATGTCAGTTATTGCCACAGGAAAAAAGACTTAACAGATAAGCTTCACAGGAGCTGCTGCCACAGGAGACAGATAATTCACACCGTAACTTTTTCCCAGAGGGATGACTTTTAGGTAAGGTTGGGGACTGAAACTCCAGTACGACACATCATTACCACAACTCTCTCTCAACATGGCTCTGGCAGCAGACCTCCCGCTAGCTAGTAACCCTAAACACTGTTAAATTGGGCACGGGCCCCAATGGCCATTTTTAAAGTGGTCCCTTGACCTCTGACCTCAAGATATATGAATTAAAATGGGTTCTAGTACCTACGAATCTCCTTTTTGCACTCATACTGCTAATCCTGTGCAGTTTGACGAAATAACCCCATATTTTTTTGCATGTGGTGTAAATGTGTTCACCTGGTGTATTTGAAAATCTCTGCATACTGGGGTCCATAAACAGTGTTCGAATTGCATAAATTGGGAATAGATGCTCTTGGATTGGGTATATTGACCAATAAAGATGCAGGTTTGATGCACTTCACTGTGTATGTCTAAATGGGGTACCAGCTAGCAGAAAAATATGTTCATGCTAAACCTAGTGGAGGAAACAATGAGGCACATGAGTTACACTGCCCACAAACATCTGGTTCACACACAGACACAGACATACAAACCTCAGTCTGGACTAGGTAGTTGCGCTGGGTGCGTATGTGTTTGAGGAAGCCAAGTACATTAACTGTGCTCTTGTCTCTGATCTGCTGCAGCATGCTGTCTATGACGATGTACGTCCCTGTCCGACCCACTCCAGCACTGCAACACAACACAGTGACAATGAGGAACAGCAGGAAAAGCCAAAGAAATAAAAGATGAGAGAAATTACATATATGTCGGAAATAAGCATTAAAATGTATGTGAAATTATTCTTTTATGAGAAGTGACGGGAGAAAGTTGTCAGGAAATTTGGGTATTAGACATACACATACGTGGTCATCACCTTAAATGGCTTTTTTTTATGATGTGCCTTCAAAGGTCCAGTGTGTAGGATTTAGGGGCTTCTAGTGATGTAACAGATTGCAACTGACTCGTTTCACCCTCCTTTTCCCACCATTGGGGAGAAACTATAGTAAGTGCAGAAAATGCGAATGGCCCTATCTAGAGCCAGTGTTTGGTTTGTCCCTTCTGGGCTACTGTACAAACATAGCGGTTCAACATGGCGGCCTAACATGAACATGAGGACGTCTGTGTGTCTATGCTCCGCTACAAAATCAGAGTAATGAGTGGTGTGTCTGCAGCAAACAGCAGTGAGGCAGTGTGACGAGTTATTATCGACCATCACAGTGCAAATGATAGCAGAGAGCTTCATACTCCTTCCCCCCGGGGCCACAGTCAGCAGGCAATTACCAGTAATTTCTCCCCCCAGCCTTACTGTAAAATGCCTTCAAATACAAGCTGGCAACTGTGACTGCAGGCTCACAGATGCTGCTTAGATATGCAACTGTAAGTGTGGAAAAACACAAAGGTTTAGGTATTAAGTTAACAGCTATATGTTGATTTGAAGGATCGAAGCATGTTTGCATTTGTTTGTGAAGAAGTGCATTCTTCACAAACATACGAAAGCGTAAATTGATGTCTTTTTTCAAAATAATCCAAAAAGATCTTAAGCATCTCTTCCTGAACAGATTTAATGATCTGCCAATGGATTTATAAGTTTAGCTAGAAATAATGCTTAAATCACAAAAAATCACATCTGTTTTTGAAACAACTGCTCCAAACAAGACATGTGAATACACCATTAGTGTACAAGAGTGGACAGAATGACCACAAAGTTCTGCTATGAACAGGGATTTGTCATCACAGACTTTACACATTTTCTCCACCACCTGGCCCCAAGTGTTTTCTGGTTATTCTAAAAGGTTGTACATAATGTGTCAGCTGTCAGTGACATAAGTGTGTAAAAACAAAACAGTTTTAGTATGTATATTGACAACACAGTCTAATTAATCATTACCTGCAATGGACGAGCATGGGTCCCATGTCAGGCATCTGGGCGGCTGAGGACCTTCGGACGAAGGTGAGGACAGGCAGGGTGTACTCGGGGACACCCATGTCAGGCCACTGGGTGTAATGATATTGGAGCACCATCCGTTCACTCTGGGCCCGTGCCTTAGGGTTCCCCTTCCCACCCTGAATAGAGGATAGGAAGGAAAGTAGAGAAGGAAGAGATGTTTGTTGAGTTGGAGAAAAATAAAAAAACACAAAGGCTTTGAAAGCATCAAATGACAATCTGCGGTCCTGCTACGTATCAGAAATATTGTGAGACTAGAACTCCAGACTGTCATTTTCACCTTTTTGACTTGCGTGTTGCGCAGTGTAAAGTGGCGAACAGTGTAGCAGGCATGAACTTTAGTGCTTTTCAACGTGACCATCATGTTGCCGTACTCCTCACTGTTCTCTGTTGGCCAGTACTGGTCACATTTTCTCTGTAGAACAAAAACACACACATACATCAATTAGATTCAGTTTCTGCCAACATATTGTGGAGGGTGTAAGACGTGTTGAAACAGGAAACTTCAGTCAATTCATTACCTTTCCCATGAAACAGATCAAAGAAATATTGTTTCTGTGGTGAGATGTTTTTTTCAAGCTAAGCACAGTCAACAAGGTACCAATAAAGTAAATATGTTAGCATAGATGCTGCCAGCATCAGATACGATAAGAACTGTAGAGTATTTCTTCATTAAAAGAAGACCAAAGATCGGCACTGAAGGTCTTTCTCAATGAAAAAGAGTATTTTTGTGCCTGCCCTTTTCCAAACAGTTTATAAAGGCTTCCCAGATGGTTCTGTGTATCAAACCATCTGGCACGTCCAGGTTAGCGCTGACACAGATCAGCTCTAGCACCAGGTGGACAGTTTGACTTGCCATAGCAGGAAAAGCACAGGTGGAACTAATGGCATTACTGATGGCTTGGCCATGCCAGTGACCAGCACAATACCAGGGCCCTGGAACTGGCTCACCTAATGACATTTTTACATTATTGATATAATTAGTAACACCGTGTTTGACAATTCAAAATGTCTGCTATAAGAAACAGCTATTGATGAAATGTAGTAGGCCTAACTATGTTATCCTAAGCAGAACTAGAATTTCTAATTAACAGTTATTGAGTGTATGGTACTGAGTAATTGAGAACAAGCTAGGAAACATTTATGAACCTTGCCTTAAATGTCTATATTGAGATTGTGTGCATGTAAGAACATACCCGGCCTTTCTCCACTAAGTTGGTGATCATGACAATGATGCCAACATTTTGCTCCCACACCATCCGCCAAAAGTCTTCAAAAGTGGACTTGAGAGGTCCCTGGGCTGCGATGTAGGCTTTAGGCTTATTATAACCCTAATGGTTGCATGACAAAGAGACACAGTATTAGTTTGGCACTTAAAAAAACTTGAGAAACTATTATACAATAATATCTAAGATATATCTCTTGATTCTTTATTGTTTTGTATTTGTTCTTGCAGTCATCATCTCATGAATGAGATGTCCTTATTATACAAACACACAGACACAGTACTTGAGATGTCCCAGCAGAAGCACTCACATCCACATAGTTGGCATTGATGTAGTCAGTGTGTTTGGAGTCCTTCCCAGCCAGTGGCCTCAGCTTCACCCTGCTGTGGTCATCTGAGGAGGAAACCCAAAGGAGTAAAACAGTGAGTGTGTTTGTGTGGCTGAAACCTCAACAGGAGCTAACCCTGACTTACCCTAACACAGTGTTGTCCATGTATTGTTATTGTCTTTGTGCCCTGCCAAGGCACCTGCTCCCTAACAGGAAGAGCATTAACCTTTGTGGTTGAAACAATGGTCAAACTGGGTTGTGTAGCTTTTTACAGACAGCTAACCAGCATGGTACCCGTCCTTTGCTTCTAGCAAGCACTCTAATAAATACAAGACTTTCATCCACAGCCAATGCATGAGACATGTGAAATATGTATTACAGATTAATGTAGTCTAGCACCAAGCCTGTGTGTGGTGTCTCAGCATTAGAGGGCTTGTGGTAAGTTTGTGCTCTGCGAGTGATGGAGCCCAAGGATGGTGATCTCAGTTGGTTGGTTTGCTTTAACATGAAGACTTTGGTTCTGTGATTTGTGCTTTAGTATAAAAGTTTAAAACGTAGCAGAAATCACTGTAACATTTTTATCCAATTGGTCAATTCTTGTCCAAATTAATTTTAGCATGAACATTTATGGTCCCCATAATGATTTTAATGACACCATAACCTTTCATTTCACCTTAAAATCTAATGGATACATGACATTTACTATGGAAATTATCCATGTGAATTTAGTAACTTAAGTAAGTAATTTTCCTTTTGCAGCAGCATTTGGATGAGTCATCAACAAGGTAATTGATTACCAGAGGTCGATTTCCTTTTAATATTCATGGTCTACAGAGGAAGAACCATACTTATTTGGATGATCCAGCTGCTAATCTTCTCTTCAACCAAAAGTTGCACTCAGGATCTTGCATGGCAAATACAAAGAACTCTTTGGAAATCTGGTGATTCAATAACTTTTTTCCCCTCCATTTTCTCTTTACATTCTACCCCTGGAGCAGTTCTTGCTGCAATAGAACCTCTTTTATAGTAAATGATGGTGAAAGGCGTTAACCAAACAGTTTTACACTAAAAATCCACTCAAAGTTATCTGCTCTTTTAAAAAAATCCAGGTTTAAAAAAAATTAAGATAATAAACAATACAATGAGCCTTACCTATGGCTGGTTAAAATAATCAGAACAACTCTAAATGTCTAAACCTTTAACTGGAAAACACTTTTGATCAGTTTAGTGTTTCAACTAAAGTTACATTACTTTTACCAGCTTGTTACTCTGATTGCACTATACACTACAGGTGTATACAAATTGACATATATGCATATGCTGAACAAATGGAAATTAAATTAAACCTGCCAGACAAAAGTATAGAATTAGCATTGGTTGAGACATATGCAATAACATATGATAATAAAAATATGTTTGACAGTAACAAAACATAGGTTGAGTATGTAGCAAAGAACAGACCAGAAAACCTGGGATAACACACAGTTTGTAAATACAAAATATGTTTTGCCTGCCATTAACTGCAGCAGTTTAAATTAAAAATGTACTATATGAAGAAGACAGTACAGGGTATGTGTGTACTCACAGGCCACTATGTTGATGTATCTGTTCTTGTGCTTGTTGTCAGGGTGGTTGGAGTGCTCTGACGTGATCTTCATATCAACAGTGCACCGTTGCACCTCCTGGGAAAGGATACACACACACAGACACACACCCATATGTCAGTCTGATATGTCTGTACATTGGGTGTCATGCAATGCATCTTTAAAAAGTGGTTATATTTCCACTGTGGAGGTCCCCAGAGGACTAATCCTTCATGTTTCGGTGACCCCTAACCTTTCGTCATGTACCACCATTAACCATTAACCATTAACATATGAACATATTCATGCTCTGCAGAGGATTAAACCTGACCCTTCCATTCCTTCCACAATAGATGCACAATAGACCAGTGGTTCACAACTTGGTGGTTGGGACCCCCACTAGGGACCACTAAAGCTTCACAAGGGGTTGCTAGGCCTTCCTCATTTTAAGGGGAAAACTTTAAAAATAATACTACACAGTAGGCCTATATCTCAGCATTTTGTTCATGTCTGTGAACTAAATGAAATTATTAGTTTTAAAGTTTAGAATATTATCTAAGATCTAAACTTTGAAGATCTAAACACAAGCTATATTCATAGAACCTTCACTCTGATAAAAGGCCTTATCCTGCATTAAAAAAGAAGGCAGCACAAAGCCAACCAAAGAGCTACTAGAACAATGAGAAGAAAACACAGAATTTGCCAAAAAAGCCTGTCAAGTATGTATGATTGTTTAAAAGTTCCTTAAAAATATCAGGAAAATCTATCTAGAAATAATTAAAAGTTCATCCATGTTCACTGTTTGGGTTCATTGTACAGTTTATCAGCTGTTCTCTACTGTTATTGTCATGCATGAACTAATATGAATATAATATGAAATATCCATAAAATATGTCAGTTTACTCAATGATAGAAAAGGGGACCCTCAAGGAAAAAGGTTGGGAACCACTGCATTAGACCACGGACACCCCATTTGAAAGGAGAGTATGTTTAAAAAAAGTTATGTTTTAAAATTATACAGTCTACTAGGGTCTAATCAATGATCAAACCAGGATCACTATAAATTACAATAAATAAAAACAGGAAAACCCTAATTCTTACCTTGTTGTTCCAACTTCCAAAAAATGTACTTCAGTTTATTTATTTATTTCTCAGGGACAGTGCATATCAATAAACACTGCTGTAAATATACCAGAATTAGTTAAAAGGCTTTTTTTCCTGGTGTACAGATTGACAGCCTGAAATCAGTATAAATCAGTGAAATCTGTTAAAAGTTCAAATATTGTATTTCTCCTTTTGTTGGGGATCCCTAAAAACCTAGTTTGAAAACCACTGGTGTAGTGAACAATGCAGCCTCTAGGGCCTTCTGCCTATGCTTTGGACATAAAAACCTTGTTTCCCAGGCAATGGCTCATCATTGTTTTGTAATGGCATGAATGTAGCATGTGAGACATTCGTTCATTTGCAGAGATGGAAAAAAACAGATAAGAAGTCTATAGTAGGTCTTATGTAAAACAATGGGTTACACATTTTGTGATACATCTTGCCAAGCTTTCTGTATAAATATACATGATTGCTTTCCATGATTCACTATACAGTGTTTTTTTGTTATTTGGGCGTCTCACATCCACCACACGCTGCTGTCATTTTTGGTTTACGTCCCTTCGTTTAAATGTTGCTCTCCTAGTTCTACCTGTTTGGGCAGATTCCTCCTCTCTCTTTAAAAAACGGCACTAGCAAGTTTTGCTTTTCTTCACAGCCTGTGCTGAAATAAGTTACATCTCTTGCTTGGCATAATCATTTATATTCTTGACCTGAGGGCATGGTACAACATGTTGGAAAGTAAGAGCTACAGTGAAATGACTTGAATTATGCACAAATTCAGACTGAAAACCAATTACAGAATTCACCCTGGAGATCTTTTCTTGTTTACTTCCTATATTTTTTTAATAATTATTCTCCTATGTGGATACTGCCTTATGGCTGTTGCTTAGAGTCTGAAAAATGACAGAGAGCAATTCTGGGCTTAGCAGCCTGTAAATATATGTCAGTGTTTAATGTCGAGTTTCTGCCAAGCAAACAGCTGCTGGCTGCAAGCTCAGCATGGCCAACAGGGAGGTTCAGGCGCTGGATTTGGCTCTGACCCCTCGGTCTCATTTCCTCTGGAGCTTTACAGGCTGACTGCTTTGTTTCAGCACTATTAAACGCAGATTCATCACACTAATTGGGATGTGGATTTATTTTGGGTGTAGCGAGCTTCATGGTGAGTATGTGTGAGCAGATCAGGTTGCAGGTGTGATGGGAAAAGACAGGATTTGACTGGAGATGATGTCACACAGACAGGTGATGTGATCAGCAGATGGCACATGGACTGGTACATATACACACACATAAATGCAGACACTTAAACACATGCAACACACACACACACACACACACACACACACACACTGATATTTGCATGCACACACATGCATTCACATAAACACTTTCCAATTCCAAGCCCAAGTTAACATAATGTAACTTGGGACATGGACTGCAGTTAAGTATAGTACATACAGTGTCATATACCTTGAGGTTGACAAGGTGAAGCAACAGTGTTCCTCAAGTGTTATCTGACCTAACTTGCTGCCTAACAGTTTAGAATGTGCCTTTGACACTGAGTGAATTTGGTATGAAAGAGTGAACATATGTACGATGTATGATGCTGTGCACAAATTAGGTAGTTTCTGTTCAATGGAGTTTGCCATCACTGTGTGAATGTGTGTAACAGAGCAAATGTGTAAAAGCGCTTTGAGTGGTCAGTAGACTAGAAAGGCGCAGTACAGTACAAGTACAGGTCTATTTACCATCTGGAAATGCAGCTGCGTAGTAGCCGACTCAAAGGTCACATTCATGTCACACAAGATCCAACACGCTGCTCCAAATTCTCCTATACATGTTCAACCAGGTTGACATCTACTGAATGGGAAGGCCTTATTACTATTTTTCTTTTCATCTGTCACTCAACTTCATCTATGATAATTATTAGATGCATTTACACCAATCATGCTTCAAGTATTTACTTCAGTCTCTGGGGCATTTACTGTATATGTTTACATATACTTGTGTTTATTTGGCTGGGTGACAACAGGTCCATTATAATGTAGATGAGGCTAAATATTCATGATTGATGCCCTCGGCCTCCCTGACTGCACCTGTCAAAGGAAGAGAAATTGGGACAGCAGGGTGTGCGAGGAGGATGTGGGAGAAGGATAATTTCATTTCAGTAGGGGCTCGGTTCCTAAAGCACTTTCTAGCATCCATCAAACCTAAACCGGGGCACAGGGGAAAGGGGACCCAGGGGGACATAGGGGTACTGTGTGAGGGGCTTAGTTTTCCCAATTAAGTAACTCATTCAGGGGGTCCAGCTCAGTCCATCCACCTTCCTCTGTTGAGGAAAAACATGGACCAGGAATGCTGAGTGATTGGAGGGAAAGCAGGGGAAAAAAATATGAGTAAAGATGAAAAAGAGAAATATATATAAATATTTTCAGAGAGAGCTAGAGGCTGGTATGATGAGGCATGCAAAGGTTATAACTAAACTAAATTTCCCATCTTTGAAACTTCCCTATTGTTTTCTCTGTGATAACCACAATCATTCAATATGCAGCCTTTTTCGTCTTCTAAATATCTATTTGGTGTATTTAGACAGTAGAGAGCCCATATTTTCTTCCCCTTGAAGATTAAATACATAGTACTGTATTTTTAGTACTGATGTAATATTAATAATATGCTAGTTAGAGCTTTAAGAATACAGTGGGAATAAGATAATGGCTACTTCTGATCTGTCACAATGGACTGTGTGAGTACTGAGTGTTGGTGTAAAATGTAGAATAGAATTTAAAATCCTCCTCCTCACCTATAAAGCTCTTCATGGTCAGGCCCCTTCATATCTTAAAGAGCTCATAGTACCCTATTACCCCTCTAGAACACTACGTTCTCTGAATGCTGGGCTACTTGTGGTTCCTATAGTCTCTAAAAGTAGAACAGGAGCCAGAGCCTTCAGTTACCAAGCTCCTCTCCTGTGGAACCAGCTTCCAGTTGTGGTTCGGGAGGCAGACACCCTCACCACATTCAAGAGTAGGCTTAAGACATTCCTCTTTGATAAAGCTTATAGTTAGGGCTGGATCAGGTGAGTCCTGAACCATCCCTTAGTTATGCTGCTATAGGCCTAGACTATCGGGGGGATTTCCCATGGTGCACTGAGCTCCTCTCTTCCTCTCTCTTTCTGCACTCATTCATGTCCCATTAATGCATGTTACTAACTTCACTTCTTCCCCGGAGTTCTTGTGCTTTCTCGTCTCGCAGGTTCTCATGGATCCTGGTGGAGCCTCCTGCCATGGTCCTGCTAGACTGCCACTGCCAATACTGTTGTTGCTGTGCACCTGTCTGTCTGTCTGTCTGTCTGTCTCTCTCTCTCTCTCTCTCTCTTTCACCCCAACTGGTCGAGACAGACGACCACCCACCTAGAGCCGAAGGGTCTGTCCTAGGTTTCTGCCTTTTAACAGGCAGTTTTTCCTTGCCCTTGTCGCCAAGGTCTTGCTCATGGTGGTACTGTTGGGTCTCTGTAAATAATGTTATAAAGAGTTCGGTCTAGACCTGCTCTATTTGAAAAGTGTCCTGAAATAACTTCTGTTATGAATTGGCGCTATACAAATAAAATTGAATTGAATTGAACTGAATTGGTAACCTGGCTCTTGTATATTCCTTTGTTAGTTTATCATAGCCCGGGCCTCAGATAGCGAGTGTGTACATGTGCAGGTGTGTTCCCAAAACAAACTGTACCATCATGAAAAGATTAGGCAATATACTGAGCTGTCTGTCTGTTATTGGCTGGTCTTTAGTACCATGTGATGTGATAGACGCTAGATGCCAGTTGTAAAACTGCCTCAATTAGCTTCACATTGGAAAAATTACAAGTTTTCTTTCAAATGTTTTCTTATTATAGTTATTAGGGACCAAGCCAGCGACCGCTGGAGGTCCCTATTGTTTTTGCTTCGTTTCTTATTCTTACCTATTATTTTTAGCGCCTTTGACTGCATTTTTGCCCCCCTGAACGTATACGAAAACTCCATTTTATTTGGCAAAGTCATCAGGCCTGGTGAAAAATTTTATATTCTATGCGTTGCTTTCAGGTCGGCCACTAGGTGGCGCTACTATTGAGAAAAGTATTTTGACATTTGGTTACTTAATAACTTCTGCATAGTTTATCGCACATTCAAAATCCTTGTATCCACACGTTCAGTGAATGGAGCTGAATCTCCCCATATAGGTCACTTCCGCCTATAATTTTTTTTTCGTTAGAGCGCGAAATGTCCTTAAACTACTTTTTCGTGTTTCTCCTACACCCTATGTCCGATTCACAGGAAATTTTTCTCCTAGCACCTGGGGACCGCCCTGGCAAAAAACGTAATTTGAACATTTTTAAAATTTAAAAAAACAAGCATGCTATAAAATTAACACTTCCTGTAGGAAGTGGACCATTTCTCCACATTGGTATGTCCGATTGACACCAAACTTGGGTCCATAGTTCCTCACGTCTTCCTTAGGCAATGTGCACAATTTCAGGCCATCACCACAAGGTGGCGCTCTTTAAAATTAAGAAGTTTATATCTCTGCAACGGCACGTGTGATTTAAGAATGCTTGCCCATGGC
Organism: Dicentrarchus labrax; assembly: GCF_905237075.1. Taxonomy (NCBI): domain Eukaryota; kingdom Metazoa; phylum Chordata; class Actinopteri; family Moronidae; genus Dicentrarchus; species Dicentrarchus labrax. Next base: position 5,598,328 of record NW_026136711.1, on the reverse strand, counting down.
TCCCTGTGACTCACCCAAAAAGGAAAAAAAAAAAATCACACCACTGGGTGGTGCTCTGGTGGCAGGGTAAATCACTGTGTGGACACCATAATAGTTATGAATATGAAATTCACAGGGCACATGTAGACTGGTGCCTGAAGGTCACATATAAAAATCGTGTTTGAAAAATCGGCCCTGGCGCCACGTTTCACCGATATGTACGAATCTCGGTAGGCACGTGTAACATGCCGAGATGTACAACAAAGCCTCTTGGACCCATACCCCAAACCCCACGGGAAGTCGGCCATTTTGATTTTGATTTTCACTTTCGGCAAACTTTTCGCGTTTTATTTGAAAGAACTCCTCTTAGGGAATTTATCGGATCTGCTTCAAAATTTGTCAGTACAGTCAAAAAACGTTGCTGATTAAAAGTTGTGCTATTTGTGCACGTACATTAAAGGGCATGTCCGTGGCGTGCTGTCAAATTTGGCCAGGTTGAATCGTATGTCAAGCATTTCCACCATTTTGCAGTGATTTTTAACGTTTTTTTGCGTTGTAGTTCAACAAACTCCTACTAGGGAATTTATTACAATTAAAAAACATTGCTGATCAAAAGTTGTGCTATTTGTGACTGTACGTTTAACCGCGTGCCTGTGACGACCAGTAGAAATATGCTACTAACTATGCTATTGTTTGGTTTCAGATGGGAACCAACTTTTTAGGTTCAGAAAAAATCTTTTTTGGTTGAAATGCTCTGAACAGTTTAAAAGTTAGGCGTCTGAACCAAAACGGAGCCGGTTGGTGGAAAAGGCCTACTAGAGTTGCTGCAGCAGGCAGTGAAATAGTTGTTAACACTTACTGTACACTACTGTAAAAGAACTGTGCTTGTTAGATTCTAACTGGTGAAGATAGAGGAGCATTTGGCAGCTAAAGAGCCAAATAATTTTCTTGGTGGAGACCAAAAACAGAGCTAAAAGAAAGTGAATATTTGACTTCGATTCGAACCCAGCAAATCCAACACATCAATAATGCTGCTACGTAACGTAAAAAGTGTCTATCAGTTACTGGTCTAACAATTTCAGCATGCTTACATTATCCTGTTTGAATAAACAAGACTTTACAGCTTACCTCAAAATCTTCAGAGAATCCATGTTGGTTATTTGAGTAGAGTTCAGAGATGTGTTTGATGAACTGCTTGACTGATATGGCTTCCATGTCATCTGCAGAGAAGAGACAAGACCAGGGTTAAACCAGCTTCACAGGAACAGTAGCTTGCCCTGGAGCATTGCACACCATGAACCCCTCCCCCAACTGCTGATACTGAACAACTTCTAAATTTTACCCGCCCTTGACGAGGCTAAGTCAGACCATTGCCATTGTTTTGTCAAATCAATTCAACCCTTAAAGAGCAGTCTAGGGTTACAAACAGATAGCACACCTGTCTGTTTGTCTCTCTCTCTGTCTCTCTCTCTCTCTTTCTCTCTCTCTGGTACTGTTGGGTCTCTGTAAATAATGTTATAAAGAGTTCGGTCTAGACCTGCCCTATTTTTGTGTCCTGAGATAACTTCTGTTATGAATTGGCGCTATACAAATAAAACTGAATTGAATTGAATTGAATTGAATTAAATTAAAAATGACCTTGCCAAGCCAGACTACCACTACTACTACAGCAACTCACAGGCTCACTTTTCATTAAAAGATTCTGGTAGCTGATAAATGTCTCATCATCACATGTACGGCAGACAAATCTGTGATGTGACTCACCTATCTGAACCCCTAAACCTTGTAAGCAAGTATATAAAGTGTTTCAGATATCAGCAGCTACGTGGCCCATTTATCCAATTGGTTGTTGGAGAAAAATGGCCTGGACCAATGACAGCCCAGCAAGTATGTCAGACCTGATGCCTGGCTGAAGGAGAGTTATTTGCTCCATTTAGCAGATGTTCCGATTTCAATTGCATCACACAATCTTACACAGCAAATGGAGCTCCCCAGTTGCCATGAAATTGTACTGTTCAAATGGATGAAAATGGAAATGTCACTTTGCAGAAGATTAATTTTTGACCTTTGAAATGTAGCTTTTTCTGTGAACCTTTTGCCTGCTTTTAATCCAACATGAGCAGTTCTTAAAGTGCTCAAATGGAAATGTAAACATGTACAATGTCATGACAATTGGGCAAACTCCATTCACTGTTGTGATGTCAAGTTCCAGCTATACAATCAATAACAACTATAAAACTGGATTTTGAGGTGAGATTGTTTTGTCAACCACTGTTTCCAAGGTTAAGACTCAGACTTTCACTCTCCTTGTAATTAATGGACTGTATTGTAGAGTCTCCTAGAAATTACCCCTGCCTGCAAGAAGTGCCTATTAAAGGTCCAGTGTGTAATATTTAGGAGGAACTATTGGCAGAAATGGAATACAGGGGGAGCGTGTTATCTTCTACAGAGTCTGCCATATAGAACCGCCATGTTTCTACAGTAGCCCAGAACCAGAAATTGGCTCAGGATAGGGGCTTTTGTGTTTTTTGAGAGTTTCGCAGCAACCATAGTTTCTCCTATGTTTGATTGAGGCTATGGGTTTAAGTTTGTTGCAATTTGCTTCACCACTACATGCCATTACATCCTACACACTGGTCCTTTAGCCTTACTAAACCACAAAAGAGCAAAGGTTGTGTGCTTTTGTTATGATGATAAATGCTGATGTGGATATGTTTTGAATATAAACATGTCAAGGCAAATTAATCTGAATTCTTATTCAGTGTATTTGTTAATAACACTAGATCCTGCATAGAAATAGATTGAGACAAAGCAATGAATCACATTGCTAAGGTTAGTGGCAAATGCTAATACATGCATTTATAGTTCTAATTGGTGCTTTGAGTAAATCCATTCCTGAGAATGGTCTCTGCCAAGAATAATGCAAGCTCAGTAAAGTTTCAGTTTCACTGCTAAGCAATTAAAAACACACAAGAAAGCTTGCATAAGTCATTTTCTGTTGTTGTGATGTTCTGTTGCTTGTGGGGGATTTTAGCAGGACAGCACAGGACAGGAGTGCATGTGTCATCAGACAGCAAACACTTGTATACAAGCAGTTGCAAAGTGGTAGTCATTCTTCAGACACCGGCATCATAAAGAGCTGAACTCAGCCCAGATGATTGGAGCCCGTGTTCAGTAAAGAGGATGCAAAACATTACACAACAGCAAAAAGTCTCTTGCAGCTCCCTACAGCTTAGTCTTCATCAAATATTAATACGAGCATACATTAACTCACTCTCACTTTGTGTCTTGCGAGACGCTCATTTAGGTATGCAAATATTTCAGAATTATTTGTGTCAGTAAGCACAGCAGGCTGCTGAGTGTTAAGAAGAGAGGGTCAGAGAGCAATCTTTTTTTATTGCTTTAACTTATTTTACAGACAGAACCCAATCACTCTCACTTTTGCATGAGCAGTATCTAATGTATTTGTTATTTTGTCCCAGAATACATGCAGAAAACAGCAGAAAACAACCTGGTTTCTTCAAAGAATTAAAATCAGTACACCTAAAGCCCTCAGTAAAGTGCCCTACAACTGCTGCAACTAAAAATCATTTCCATCATCAGTTAGGTCTGTATCAATGTATCATTTAGCAAGTTTCACGAAACTAAAACTTTAGCTCAAATTGATGCTGACTCAAGTGACATCACTTGAGGACATTTATCAGACCTCCCACAGCTCTCTCAGGAGTTTGTTTTACAACTTTTTACACATATGCAGTAGAGCTGTCCCCAAATGTTCAACTAAACTATAATAAAATTACTGAACTATTAGCTGACTCTACCTGGACTAAGAGCTCAAAGGATGGGGGTAGGTTTGTTTATGCTACTAGCATAAAAGCTTTGGACTGCCGGGAGGAGGACATGAAAATTATTTATTCCATGTTTTCTATGTTGCAGCAGTACACCTGGAAACACATTCTGATGGTATAAAATCAGTGGAGTTACCCTTTAATGTGTCAAACAAATGTAATATGCAGCGTTTGACTACAAATATATTGATACATTTATATTGATCTTCCCATCGTCCTAAAAAAAGCATTTGTGAATAATATATAATTATATATGTGTCTGTGGATGTATGTGTGTGTGTGTGTGTGTGTGTGTGTGTGTGTGTGTGTGTGTGGGTGTGTGTGTGTTAAGTGGAAGGTTCTGTAATAAGTGGCTGCTGCATGCAGGTTTTAAATCTAGCAGAAGGTCTTAAAGAGGATTATGGGATGTGCGAGGCTCTAGGTCTGAGCTTATTGAGACAATTAACACAGCTAACATATGGTCATACACACATCCCTGTTTGCTGCAGTGGACTCTGATGTCCACACACTGTGGCTGTCATGTGAGCAGTGGGGCTTTGTTCTGATTTTTAGCCTTTGAGGGTCTGTACAGCTTCCAGTGGTTATCATACGTACCATACCACAGTGATGTGAATCCAAAGCAGGCGCTCAGTGAGCCTGTGTTCCTGCTCAGGGTGGAACAGAGGCTCAATGGCAGACCCCCTTTTTGACTGTGCTAGAGTCTGCCATGCTGGGCACACTGGCCCTGGTGTGAGTGGAGGACTTTGGACTCAGCCTAAGCCCATTGTAAAGAGGCCCCACAAGTTTTTAATTGATTTGACGGGTTTGGATCCAAATCCCGGACCTGAGGACTAGAGTTGGAACAGTGAGAGCAGTTGTCAAGCGTTGTAGAGGTTATTTGTGTGGATTTTTTGCAATTGGTGCCTGTCTGTCTCTCTAGCATACATTTTTTTGATACAACACAGTTTGTGATTGACCGAAGGCACAAATAGTGTAAAGATCTTCAAAATAAAACAAAAAGCTTGTTCTCAACAATTCTCACAATTGGTTTTCCCCTAATTAAAGGTCTAGTGTGTAACATTTAGGATGATCTATTGGTAGAAATGGAATATAATATTCATAGGTATGATTTCATTGATTTTAATTGTACAATCACATGAAAAGTGAATTGTTTTGTTTTTGTTGCTGCCACTAAATCCTAAACACTGGACCATATTGTATTGTATTGTATTGTATTCAATTAACTGTAAGGTCACACCCATGCGAACGACATTATCTTTGAACATATAAATGTGAACAGTGAATAGACCAACCCATATATTGCTCTTTCTCTGCTCCCAAAGACTGGTAAGTTATGTTCCATCTACTTAGACTAACACGGATACGTATGTACCTTGTTCACTCATGTATCCAGCCCCAGTTTGAATTATTGCTGCTTATCCAGAATGTTTGGTCACTGGAAGACAAGACCAGTAGGGTCTTCATTCTGGCTTGTGACCTTTGACCTCTGCTGTAGGAATAGCCTTGACCTACAACCCCAGAGTGTATGACTACTGAGGGCTCAGTGCCTTGCTTCAGGGCTCGTCAACAGAAGTGTTATTCTTTCAGCAAAAGTGGTCAAACAAACAAACAAACAAACAAATACATCTGAAATCTCTTGCCCTGGCCAGCACATCAGGCCAGCAGTTTTGCATGGATATCATAAATGTGAGAAGTGCTGTGGTTGGTTGTTACCTGGAATAGTGATGACAGGGATTGTCTCATTGGTTACCACTCTGGGTGAATTGCTGTCTTCCACGTAGAAATGGGCTGTCTGGAAACAGCGCCTGAAAGAAATAGATAGAAATTATATTTTAATGTCTCTTATTTTCATAATAAGAGAGTTTTACAAACTCCTGAGACTAATTAGGGCCCGAGCACTGACCGTGGGAATGCCCTATTGTAATTGCAAGGATTCTATGAGTATGGCAAAATGGGCCCATAAACTGTACCACCTGGGGCCCCTTTCACCGATACGCATAAAAATCGACACACGGGTAGATCTTATCCTGATGTACAAGAAAAGCCA
>NW_026136711.1:4012454-4257454 GCF_905237075.1 Dicentrarchus labrax | reverse complement strand
CTCTAAGGAGTTCCGTCCAGACCTGCTCTATTTGAAAAGTGTCCTGAGATAACTTCTGTTTTGAATCGGCGCTATACAAATAACATTGAATTGAATTGAATTATATGAATCCACAAAGACTTCAAAGTTCAAACTTACAGGGCAAACAAAAGTTTGTTGTTATAGCACCACTGTATGGCCCAGTTGAATCAAATTAGACACTACTCTCCCTTGGGTACTCTGTGTACCCGCCAAATCTGATGCATCTTGAGACATGCAAAGGACAGACATACACAAACAGCGATTCCTTTTAAGAAGTGCTTGCTCAGAGCGTGCCTTTCGGAACGCATGGAATGGGCCGACAACAGCAGTTTCAGCTTCCAAACTTTGACTCAAAGATGTCTTTGGCGCAGTCTCGGGGTACAAATTGAATATTCAAAAGACCCAAATACTTAGTTTTAACTATAGGCCTAGTCAGAATATAAGCTCCACTTTTCAACTTAACTTGGACCTGGACTATTTGAGATATTTAGGGGTAAACATCCCTAAAGATTCAGAAAAGTTGTACGATTTAAATTTCAACCAATTAAATCAGAAAATACAGGAGGATATAAAGGTGGAATTTAATACCAATATTGCGTTTTGAGTCACAAATTGAATCTGTGAAAATGAACATCTTACCTAGAATACTCTATGTGTTCCAGACTCTTCCAGTTGAAATAAGTGATACAGTTTAATGAATGGGACAAATTAATGTCAAGATTTATTTGGCAGGGGAAAAAGCCAAGGCTAAAACTCTCCAATTAGCTAATCTCATGCTTAAAAGATTATTATATTTCAGCCCAATTGAGGATCTTGTTTTGTTGGTGCAACTCTGAATACCAGGCGAGAAATTGAAGAAAGAATCAGGGACTATACCAATTCAGGCGAGGTAAGGGGATAAAAGATTGATTAGAAACTTAATGGAAACAAACAGTGAATGGATTAATTTAAGTCTTAAAACCTGGCTAGGTGTAAGTAAAAGCGGCTTGCAGAAAGAAATAAAGATTTTGAGATGGTGCTCACATGACCCCGACTTTATCCCAAATAAACTAGATATTAGCTATAAGAGATGGGTTAACCTGGGTCTCTCCTCATACTGCACTTTTTTTAGTCAGAAGACAGTGAACAGTTTTGGAACTAAAATTGCTTTTAATTGGGACGAACTTCTCTTTCGTTTTCTACACTCAACATCTGCAAATATTAAACTTGTTTGGTATTTTGAGCGTAGCTGCTAGAAAAGCAATTACAAAAAATGGCTTAACATCTACAGAGGAATGGTATGACATTATTTATGAAATCTTTGTAATGGAAAGAATTACCTTTTCTTCTTAGTATGATTTTTTTTGCCATTTTGAACACCCAATCTTCTGTTCATATTTGTATATTTAAAAAAAATTGTAAAGATGAATCACTGTATAATTCTATCAAACTATGTTGAATGTGTTAAAGGGGAACTTGGCAACTATTTCAACTTAATAAATCCGTTTAGGAATCATTTGGATGGTTAAATTGCCTGTTCCGGTGAAATTGGTGACTTTCCCCACTCCCCCCAAGCCGAAGTATAGTGAGAAGCTCTTGCGAGCGAGAAACACAAGCTGCTTTACGGCAATTCCACATAAACGCACACACCCCCCTCAATACCGGTTAGGCACGCCGGCTATAAGAACAAGCGACGATGAATGTATTACCCACCTCGGTAGACATTGCTCCACACGAAAAAGTTTCCCGGCAACAAATGCACATCAGCAGCGGTAGAAAGGGGGAGGAGGGTGCCGCAAGTGAGTGTTTTTACGACAGTGTTTTGAAATATACATCCCAGAGCTGTAGGGGGAGATCATTGAGAAAACATGCAATGACAAAAGTGAAAACCAGCGAAGAAATGACTAGAGTTGCCAAGTTCCCCTTTAAGTTCTGATATGTGATTCCAAATAAAGAGAATATGAAAAAAAAAATCTAGCCACTGGAAGACTGTAATGGGCAATAAAACTGATAAAATGTCAAAAATGGAAGCAAGTTGTGCTTATTACAAGCAACACAGACTCAGTTATTTAAAATACACTTTCTTAAAATAAGTATTTTGGTTACTTATTTGGGCTGAATTTAAGAATTTGTGAACTTAAAACAATGAAAAACTAAACCGTTGCTTCATTTTAAAATAAAATAAGTAAAATAATCTTGTGCGAACCACTGTTGTAACTTGTTGCTAGTTAAAGCTTAAAACAAGAAAAAACGTATGCTGTTTTGCATTAGCAAAGTAATCTTAATACTTGACAAGATTATTTGTCCTTTTTGACAAAAAATAAGACAAAGCTGTTTTACTTTCTTGAGATTCCTTTTTTGCAGAATGGAAAGACATTACAGACATGTTTAAGGAGTACCAGGCCTGTCTGGTCAAGTGGGAGTTAGCTGCCCAGAGCCAGAGCCAAACTTGCTGAAGCAACCTTAATACTGCGCATCTCTGGAAGACTCCCTGTTGATCAAAAAAGTAGTTAGGCTGTATGTCATTCTTGTTTTACACATTCAAATATATATATATATATATATATATATATATATATATATATATGCAAAGTGTCTCAGTGCATTATCATTGCACAAGAAACTGAAGATATATCTAGAAAAAAGAAATAAATTACTTTTCTTCAGGTACAGCATATGCACATGTGCCTCTAGTGTATATTTTTAGTTTCTATTATATATTCCACTTTACTTTTACAGTGTGCTTATTGTCATGACCTCCAGGCCTTTGTCTTGACCACAAACCTCATTTCAGGTCTATTATGGAAAGACCAATGTAGTAACCAAATCATGTCTGAGTGCGCACATGGGAATCAACATTTTGGAATTTTACTAATCTTTGTAAGATCAAATTTCAAAAGAAGAAGTTGAACAGGAAGGAAATTTGGAGTAATGGTGCAGTGTGTATGTTGGTGCATATGTGGCACCACATACCACCAACTGATCAGTGATGATGACGCAGGAGGTGTCACCCTATAAAAGAAAGCTCTGGCCCAGAAGGGGGGGCAGGGGGGTCTCAGTCAGCACTCGCCTTCAGCACACCGGTAAGACCAAAGCATCACATTAACATTGCATGTTCTGTTCTATCTCCAGTAGGTTTGATGATTTGATGATTGTGGTTAAGGTTCTCAGCCCAACCATCAGTGTGTGTGTCAGCATTAAACTGATTTAATTAATGTATTAGTTTTCTCATGCATGTGAAGACTATGTGACAAATAGTGGTCAGACTCACCACCAAATAATATAGTTTAGTGGTTAGACCATGGTGATTTGGAAAGGATCAACAGTCATAATGGAAAGTGCATAATCTACTGGAGGCTGGTTCAGCAGCGTTACATTAGAGTGTGAGTTAAGAGTAGCTGTGGCTTGGAAGAAAATCAAGGGCGAGGCAGGAAGCCGTCTTCACTCACTTAAAATCTACAGTAATCCTAGCAGTTCTGTGTGGTTGCAATGTAAAGAAAACTGAATATTGAAATTTAGGTTTGATCCTAAACAATTGTGCTGAATAAATGTAATAATTCCATAGGGTGAAGTCAGAATAATCGTCTTTTGGAACCTATTCCATGTTGTGAGCATGAAAGTGTGAAAATATGTATAATAGTGAGTGAGTGAAAGGTTCATTGTGCAAGGATCCTGTAGGCAGAAAAGTCACATTTTAAAAAATGTATATTATATTGGACCATGCGCACATGGTGGGTGTCAAAAAAAGTTGGCTAGAGAAATGCAAGTCCTTGTGCTTTCTGAATATTCAGGCTGAAACTATTTATAGTAGGGATGTCACAATACCAGATATGTATTAGTCAATAGCAATCGCAGTGAAATTACATGTTTCTCAATACACATTTCAATACCATGGTAAAAAATATGGATCTTGCGATCAAGTTTTTTCCCTGGACCCCCATTTAATTTTGAGTATCTGCTGATACTGAGGTTAAGCAGGTGACCCTACAAGAATTTTCAGAACATGCAAGAGGAACCCAGCTCTACATAATTGATTTATTGTTTCTGTTTCTGTTTCTGTTTAAAGGACCAGTGTGTAGGATTTATTGGCATCTAGTTGTAAAGTTTCAAGTGGGAAACTCACCAAAAAGATCACCCCACTGTAACCCATGCCTACAGGATCTTTTCTTGAGTAGCTTTAGATTTCAATATAAATATCGATGTGACATTAATTTCATAATTTCAACTAATAATAATAATAAATCAGTATTAATATTTATTGTTATTATTGTAACAAACAAACTTCATAGGTACATATACACACATTGCTGTACATTTGAAACACGACCATAGATGTAAACAGCAGGCACTGATGAATTATTGATCAAAGAATTTAAAGTTTTTAATCTCTACAGGGTGCGCTGGTGTTGAGGTCAGAGTGACGTGCTCCCCAGCAACCAGTGCCCAGCAGCTCAGTCAGCCTGTGTGTGTCCATGTGACAGAAAAGGGAGAGGACATGGAGATGTTTCAGTACACAAATAATCCTAATTATTTGATTGTGACCAGTAAACGTTTGCTTGAACGTATGCTCTTAAACTGGCATCAATAAAATCTTAAATCTTTTCAGTAGCCTTGCTATAGTAAATCTATGGTACTGCAGAAGAAGGTAAAAAGTGAAGAAGTGCATAATACTGTCCGTAGAAAACTAACTCAGTGAAGTTTGTTAATCAAGCTGCCTACCCACATATATGAGGTACGAAAGTTATCATGATGTCTTAACTCCATTTGATGGTATTACAGTATATTGCGTCATCAAACGTTGCTGCATGACATCAGCAAGTATGTTATGTGACACCATGTAAAACAGTCCTACCAGTGTGTTGTCACTTTGAAGGAATCAATAATATTAATTTAATGTGATTTATGCAAAAACATACATACAAAATAATCAATATTTATTCAATGTAACATATACATTCTATATGATAAATGGTAAATGGACTGTATATAGTGTCTCTCTAATCGACCAACCACTCAAAGCACTTTACACTACATGTCACATTCATCTATTGACATACATTCATACAGTGATGGCAAAGAACAGAAACTAACTAATTCAATAGTAGGCACATCTGTCTGCATCATATGTTTACAGGACTCTTAATGATAAAACCTTTACTACAACCTACATTTTAATAATTTCTGTGTACTTGCAGAGGAATTTCAGCAGGTCTGTCACGATGCCCCGACTCATTGTCGCTCTGATGATAGCTGCTTTGTCAACAGAGATCTACAACACCAGCATGATATCCAGCTACCACAGTAAAGGTATAGCCAAAGTTCTGGAGGCTTGTAAAATAACAGACAGCTGCAGACAGTCATCGGTGTCTACACTAAATGTATTAAAAGACAATATAATTTGAATGTGGGGATAACAGTGCACATTTTCAGTCAGTCCTTCCTTCTGTGTACACATGAAAAGAGAAAGAAATACAGGAAAATAATAACAAAAGAGGGACACCCTGGCTACTTTCTCACCTGCATACGGCTGACCAATCATGACGTTAACTTGGTGTGAATGCCACATGTGAAAGTTACAGAAATGGGTTCATAAGTTCATACAACCTGTCTTTTTTAGCCTTTCTCCAGTGGCTCTGTGTGGCTTTGACAAAAAACTAAACTAAAATCTTAAAACTTTTTTTAAATTTTTAACATTTTTATTTATAATTGCTGTAGGCCAAAAGTGATAATTAAATGATCCAATTATATACAAATGTTTTAACATTTCACCAGCATTACTTTACATCCTGACCTGGTGCCTTTTACTGTCTGTACCGTGTGTTTTTACACCTCATGTTTTTATTTTCTATGCTGCCACTTTATTTAATTTATTATGATTATTTTCCTCTATATTTCTGAGAAACCTCAATAGCAGTGACTACTAATCTTGAGTCTCCATAGCAATGCTAGCTATAGACTCCAAATCCAATAAAAGAAAACTCTAGGAGGAGAAAAGAGAAACATAATGTGTTGACAGATTTGTTTGCTTTCCCAATTCACCTTATAAGGCTCAAATGCATTTTGCTTCTCTAGACAGTCAGGTTGCTGGTCCCTTGTCTAGCAACTGTGTATACCGGTACATCATCATGATAAGTTTAACACATTGCCTTCATCTTTAACTTTTAATCATTAATTCTGGTTTATAAGAAACCCACTGCATCTAATCAGAAACAGTGAGTGCATAATTTTTCATATTTTACAACAACATTCCACTTTCAAAGAATTAGCCTTTGTACATATTTAGTCTCATTTATTTTTGTTTGAGGATTTATAGATGGTATAATAAAACTTTCTTCTTTTTAAATTAATGTAAACGAACGGAGAGTTTTTAACTGGTTATGAAACAGTCTGAATTTAATACTCTATATGACCAACAGCAAGAGGATGATATTTCAAAATAGTTATTCTTAATACCTGCTATCCGGTCATAATTGGTAGAATTCTCCATGAAATTAATTAAACGAGGCGGCAGACACACTACTGTTTTTGTCCATAGGGAGTCAACAGAAAGTAGGAGTTCTGCATTAAATATTTTTGTTGAAGGTGTTGCTCTACACAGTTCCCAAGTTTTTAGATGAAAAATTGCAATTGTTGTGTAAGTTATCATTTTAATGGGATCAAGTTGCAAAACGCATGAACATCTAGAACATGGTCAGGTAGTTTTTATTTGTTTAATTAGGATAAGAATTAGCAATTCAGTATTGTACATCTGTTTAAGTCCTGATAGGGTTTGTCTAGATCCTACACTTCCCATAATGCAACTTGATGCACTGTTTTCATGAGACTCCTTATGCCTGGTACATAGTAATAATATATATATAATATATAATTTCCCTTCAGGGATAAATAAAGTATTTCTATCTATCTATATATATCTTTCAAAATCCACACCTACAGATTGTAACACAGAATTTCTGTTCTATAATAGTCTCCAGTAGACATCACTATAACATGGTGGACATCAGGGTTATTTTGTCTTTTTGACTTGGAAAAAAGAGAAGAGAATTACTGGAAAGAGAGGTGACAAATTAAGTAGAACATTAAGTTTTCTACATTTTTATAACAAATTTTAAATATTTATTTATTATTTATTCATCTAATTTATAAATAAATTGACTAAGTCAAAAATGTGGAAGTCTGATATTTGTCTTGGTTTTTTTTTCAGATCAGGTAATACTCAAAGCCCTGAGAGATTTAAGCCATGCATCAATACTGGCATCAGCAAAGAATTCCGGGAATTTACCTGCTGATAAGGTCCATTCAGCTGATGGAAAGTTTCCCAGGTCAGAATGGTTGATCTCAAAGCTGGTCCTCCCTCAGACTATCAAGAAACGTCAAGATGTGTCCTCATACAACCTCAACTCCTTTGGTCTACGTTACGGAAAGTGACACAAGACCTGATGTCTGTTGTTATTCTGTGTTAGAGCTGATATTTTTATATATTTTCTTTGTACATTCAGAGTGGGAAAAGAAAAGTGTAATGTCACTGTTGAAAGCTCAATAAAAATGTTGGTTAAAGATTATTAAAGGATCTGTTTCTTTTGTGTGAATCTATTCAGAAGAAAGGGGGAACTAATCTGTAGATTCATGCGCAGCCAGGATTTTACAAAGTTCAGAAAGAGTGTGAAATGGGGTTCAGTAAAAGAAGAAGAAGAAGAAGATGATATACTTTATTGATCCCCTAGGGGAAACTGTTCTTTTCACTCTTTTTTATACACACACACACACAGGCTGAAATGCACACTTCATGCACTTGTGGATATGCAAAGGGGAGAGAGATGGTGGAGTAATAGGGCTGCAACGTTAACAGCGCCCCATGAGCAGGTTTTTGGGGTTAGGTTGCGTTGCTCAAGGGCACAGGAGGTGAAACTGGCACCTCCCCAGCTACCAGTCCACACTCCATATTTTGTGGTCTGTGGGACTTGAACGGGCGACCCTCCAGTTCGCAAGCCACGTCCCTACAAACTGAGCTACTGCCGCCCCAAAAGCTGAAGTAAATGCAATAGAATAAAATAGAATTAGAAAAGAAAAAGTTTTCCTGATGGATTTTTCCTACTTAACCATGACCCTATCAAACACAAACAAACCTCTGGTGATATGCAACAAAGCAAAGATTTTGTGTTGTTCAAACAAAAGAACAACTTCCCATGTCTGCACTTGTAACATTGCAAACGCCAATTGCCAACTTTTGCCCCTCCTTCGATGAGTGCCAGATGTAGGCCGTTGTCCGACGTAACTGTAGCTTACTTATTGGGTGGGGTGGAGAACTCGGGTTAGGGTGATGGACTTTGCTTTGAACTTGGGGACTTTGATCCTGACACTGACAGGGGCATGGAAGACATTAACCTTCTGTTGTGCCTACTTTGTGTATCTTTTCACTGATATTGGCAGCTCCGCCCCATAAGCACCCAATGAACAGAAACTGACAACACCTCAGCCTTGCTTTAATTCAATTCAATACAGTTCAATTCAGTTTTATTTGTATAGCGCCAGTTCTTAACAAAAGTCATCTTAGGACACTTTTCAAATAGAGCAAGTCTAGACTGTACTCCTTATAAAATTATTTTACCACCTACTTGTTGCTTGTTAATGTCCTACCACCTGAAAGTCATGGAAATATAAGATATTTAAATAATTTGTTTGTGTGAGTATGTCTCCTAATAACACTATTTTATTGATTTCTATTCTCTGGATCACTGAGATCATCATGGATCAGCAGGTAAAAGTGCATCAGTGCTAGCTGTAGGCCTGCTGCTTCCAAAAAAAAATAAGTAGTAAAAATATTTCATAGGAAAAGGGTCATCAGTTTACTCTGATAGTAAAAAGGTTGTGTAAAAAGGGAAAAAGGTTGCGAACTACTGGTATAATCAATAATGACGAGCCATGTCTTGATTAACCATTTCTTTAGGTACACTCAGCCAGAAAAAACTGAATAATTGTCAAACGGATTGACTGATAGCACATCAACATATCGATATGTTAAATGGTAAATGGTAAATGGACCTGTACTTGTATAGCTCCTTTCTAGTCTTCCGACCACTTTCTAGTCTTCCGACCACTAGTCATGTGCGAATAGGGCTTTACTTGGGTTTGGAAGTACCCGGTGAACAGGACATTTTAGTAATGCCACCATGCCAGAGGCTTCAGAGCGGACGGTGAGTATGCCGATATGCAAATTCTATGCAAACCACCCTCTACTTGCCCCTCCCCTCAAACCCCTCCTCTCAACGCCAAAACAGTGACAGAAAGTTGAAACTGAAAATCAGTGACACTGAAAAAAGAGTGACATGAAGAAAAAATCTGAAGATTGTCATTGAAAAATACAAAAAAATCCCAATAAAATAAAATAATAAGATTTTAATTATTTTAATTAGTTTCTTTTTCAATGCCAAAACAACTGTTTTCAATACAAATGTTCCAATGTCAATGTTTAATTTTTCAGTACTGGTTTTGTTTTCAATGCCAATTTTTTTTTTGGATGCCAAATTTTAAAGTCACCGTCCTGGCTCCATAGATCCCCGGCTTCTCCCGCTGCATGTTGAAGTAGAATGTGAATGAATGAGTTAGTTCGATCTGCTTTGCCATCACTGTGTGAATGGGTGTGAAAGGGCGAATGTGGCATGTAGTGTAAAAGCCCTTTGAGTGGTCGGAAGACTAGAAAGGTGCTATACAGTATATAAGTACAGTCCATTTACCAACATCATTTCATTTCATTTTTTTTTGTTGAGCCAAAACATTTTTTTTTATGTATCATTTAATGACCATTTTAAGTAACAAAGACTAGATTTTTCTGTTTTATTTTTTGTTCTTTATCATTCATTTATGTCAAACATTTAAGCTCATACTCAAAATAGGTCTTGAAGTACATTTATTAAACTTTTATTTAGAATGATATAGGAGCAATAGTACACATTGCTGCATAGGTTTTACTGGTTATCATGAAATCATCTGCTCAATTTAATGTAACGAGTGTAATGATGGCTCCATGAATACAACCCGTGGAGAATTACACAGTATATGAAACTGCTAGACAAACTAGGGAAATATATTGTTTCCTAATTCAGCAAAACAACAAGAACACATTAAGAGGTTTAAATAAATCAGTAAATGATTGTAAAATGAAATGTGAAACAGATCCTGTACAACTGCAAGATTTTTTTAAATTCTGTAAAAATGTTGGGTTTTTTTGCATTTTTTTATAGGACAGCTGAAGAGTGAAAGGAAAGGGGGGGGAGAGAGAGAGAGAGAGAGAGAGAGAGAGGCGATGATATGCTGCAAAGGGCCACAGGTCAGACTCAAACCCATGGCTGCTGCAGCAAGGACTCAGCTTTGGTACATGGGGTGGCAGCTCTGCCAGGTGAGCTCCAGGTAGGAGTATCTTTTAAGCAGTACTACTATTCATTATCATTAATTGTAACCCAATTCATACATAGTACAGTACATCAGCAAAATACATCAACAAAATAAATGACAACAGTTGAGATACTAATCAGTTCTCCCTTCTGCCTACCCACTATTTAATTAACACTGTTACTTAAAGGGCATCGAGCTTTCCATCACTGCAACAAGATGTTCTTCTGCTTAGACCATGGAAGAGCTGCTGGAGAAAAACTAAGAAAAACAAAGGATTTCATTAAAAGCAAAAATCAGTCAAATCCCTGCAGTGAGATAAGAAACATACATCATATGACATATCAAATGAAAGATTTTTTTAAAATCTACTGCACTAAGAACAAAACATACTGCACTGAGGAAAGGGCTATTCACAGCTGACAGCACAAATCCCAAGGCCATGGGGAAGAAGGACCTACAGAGGGAAACAAAACAGTGTAATTGGAATACCTTTATTTTTGAACTATTAAATTAAAAAAAGTTAAATTATATTATTTATTTATTCATCTAGTTGTTCATTATTTATTATCATTTATTCATCTAGTTATTTTTTTTTGAAGCCTTATCTTTCTGTCTCAGAAACACCCTTACAGGAGTTACCTGAATAAAAGCACAAAGCCGTAACTCTCCACCAGAATTCCAATGATTGGCCATCGGCACAGCACCAGAGACACACCTCCCAGGAAGAAGAAAGAACCTCGAAACTTTTGCCTTTGGAAAAAGAAGTGAGCTGTCCTTCTGAAGCCAATAATGAATGTCACACCACTCAGAAACAAGATCTACAAGGGGGGTAATCAAATCAAGGAATATTAAAACACATTCTCACATTATCTTTTTTTTTTTTTTTTTTTGTCTGGTTTCTCCAAAGCTAAATCTTCTTACTCAATCAAAAGGACAATAAGAATCTGTGCAGACGTTCCTGTCTCTGGCAAATATGTTGTTTACATGTGTTTGAATTATTCTGTCGCTGAATTCACCTTTAAAGAATTTATTGGTGCTTTGTCTTCTGACTATGTACTAACTATATGGCTTAGAAAACTGGCAGAGGCAACTGTATACTGTATTGTATTATCAACCTTGAATATTGTACTCACATGCCCATGTGTAAATTGAAAGAGATATTGGGTGCCCTAATCATTTGTCCCATACTTTCGGTAAAGAGACCCTCTCCTAATGGTTTTCCAATATGAGATAAAAGTTAAGTTTCAGTTTCACCTCTTAGTCCATAGCACTCAGCCTATCTCTTAATCACCCATGTGGTTTTTCTCTCTCACTCTCATTCTATTTCTCTCTGTCATTTCTTCTTTTCTCTCTCTCAGGGCTCTATGGCTCAGGAAGTAGAGCGCGTCATCCACTAATTAGATGATTGACTCGTCCTTGAGCAAGATACTGAACTCCCTCACTTCAACCTCCTCAAGTGTGAAGGAGAAACTACATTGGCCTTAAAATGCTTGAAAAGCGCAAGCCAAATGCAAATTAAAAGTTTTTCCCTGCACACAGCCTGCACAGTAATATATGAATAATAATAAATATGAAGTACACAACATAAATCATGTTTAGTCTAACATTTAATGGAAGACTAGAAAGGCGCTATACAAGTACAGGTCCATTTACCATTTACCATTCAAGTTCAAGCTTTGAGGAACTAAAACAGTCAGACAGTAAAACTTAACTAGTTACTAATACTACATTTTCATTAAATTTCAAAGAGAAATAAAGTATTGTACTTTTTCCAATATACATTTATTTGACAGCAGTGGTGCACATGCACAAAAAGATAATTTGATTATTTTGACAGATATTGAGATATGATTCACAATTGGTGGGAAGTATCCTTTTTGCTTCACAAATTTCACCGAAATATGAATTCACTGAAAAAAACAAATAAATAAATGTTTGGGGCTCTGTTCCAGACAAAACATATTTTCTTAAATCTGAAGAGCCAGATTTGTAGGCCAGGGTATCTCTGTAGCACTAAAATTCTCTCATTATAATGCTTTTTGTCACACATTTTACCGTCATAGAAAATTACAGATTCTGATCGATCAATCGATTTCAATAATATTTCGATTGATTTGTAGCCCTACTTGACAGCTGGAGATACTAGTTACTCTGAAGATTAAAGTTGCACTAATCAATTCTTTATGAAAAATGTATTACATGACTGTATTTGTCATTAATTACCACTAAACTTTTCCCAAAGGTATTTCTTTTTATATGAATGGGTGGATTTGTCTTTCGATGTTAATATGAGCCAATGATGGTTGACACTGAGCAGATGTGTGTAGCATGAAAGATTACTCACATTCCCAAAGGCCAGCAAAACAGAGTCAAAGTACAACAGCACACCAAAGAGCAGGAAAAATGAACCAAATCCAATTAGACCAATACCAATCTCTGGAAAACAAACATACACATGGGGGGTAAGAACATAAAAGCAAGACTTTGGTCAATACAAAAATGTAAAATAAGTTGCTTGAGATTTACAATGATTTGTATTTTCATGCAAAATGTTAGCCATATTATAACTTGACTTTGTGTTTTTAATTATTTTTTTTTGGTTTAAGATAGTCATCAGGTCTTGGTTGGTTGTAGTGTTTCATCAAACTGCAAACAACAAGGCACAAATCAAAACTGAAATGTACACCCTTCACACTGAATGACTTAGTTCAAAATCAAATGTTATATTTAAAAAAATAATCTAACTTAAAACTCATGATGGTTTTTTTTTCATATATCATTCCCAGCTCGTTATCAAACTTTTTTCTACTTTACTTCCATTTGTAAATAAACATATAAAGCAAAAAAAAATCTTAAAAATAAATAATTGGTTTTTTTTGCCTTACACACAGTTAGTCAACATGTCAGTCCCAAACACGCAGTGGAAAGTAGATTAATAACTGTCATTTAAAGGATAAGTCTTACATAATTCCATATTAATCTTATTCAATGAAAAGACCAAAAGCAACAGTATTTCTCCATCTCCATCCATCTGACAGCTGGATGGTGTGTGTGGGATTGAGATGGATAGACACAGTGTGTGGGGATTTATGACATCATGGTTTCAGCATGAATACAATCAAATGACACATTTGTCTGATTGCTCCCCCCATACACTAAGGCACTCTCTTTTAAAGACAGTCTGACTGCCTGACGAAGACTTGATACCAAAACTCAACTGAATTTGACCATGTAGTGACAATAAAGGAGTTTTTCTTGTGATTTTTGTGTCTATATATACCTTTATCCAAAGAACCCCTCAAACAAATTCAGTCCAGGAAGCGCTCCTACCCACACATTTTCTTTTTTTTTTTTTTTACACAAATACATATGTTATGAAAAAGCTGGTTTGACATTTAAATATGATTAAACATATTAACACTCAAGTTACTGCAGTCAGGGTATAAGTCACTTGAGCTTCTTCATACAAACCTCCTCAGTCACCCTTTTTACTACAAATCTGTTGACTCATTAGAGGGGCATTTACTTTATATTAATATTAACACTTAAGAAGAGAGCAACTGTAGTAAGACTTACTTTGGAACTCTGTGATTGCCACCATGGTAATCCCTTATGTGTTCCCTCCTCTCGTACTGTCTGGCTGTGTTTCTCTGTGACGGTCATGAACAAATGAGTCCTTTCCTTTTCACAAACGTGACCTTTGTGCGTTGACGTTGTCAGGTGAACATTAACCAGAGCAGGTTCTCAGTGAGCCACTGTACTGGGGATTCTCAGGTAAAGGGTTTACTTCCTAAGTAATGTCATCAGCCATTCAAAGATATTTAATGCATTTATCCTTTATCTTCTGTTTGGACTCCTAGGTTTACATACAGATGGAGCTGCCTAGAATTGCCGGCACGTCCATGACAGGCCCTTGTTTATCTGAATTGAGTGAATGGATATGTCTGGCTGGCAGCCCAATGTGATGATAATTCTGAGTGGCTGGTATGTATTTGCTTTGTTTTTTTTTATTATATATTTTTCTCTTTCTTTTTTGTCTTTCTTTCTCTCCAAAAGGGAGGAAGGAAAAGTATATATGTAGATAGGATGTAGGTATATGTACAATATGGTTATGTATTTGGCTGTATGTATGTATATTGTATATACACACAACACACATCGTGCATACACATTTTTCTTTCTCTACATTGCCACCAGCTCAAACTCATGTTGTATTCCTCTGTTTGTTTCTGGCCCCTGTTTTTGTCGTTTCTCAATTGTCTTACTTTTTACAGTCTCTTTTGACTGTTCATGTTCACTTTATTGCACAATAATACCCAAGTATACCATAAAGATATGCTTCATCTTTTTTTTTTAACCTTTATTTATTTAGGGAAAATTCACTCCCAGGGTATTTCAGTGGAGGTAATGAAGGAGGGAGCTGCACCTTCACTTTCCCTCGTCGCACACCAATTCCAGGAAAGGAATGTAACAACTGTCAATCACAAAAAAATTTAATTTAATTTAATTAAGAAATGTAAACTCATAACAAGGATTTTTATACAACCTGGATCTTATTTTGGTGTTTTGGTCATCATGACTTCCAATTTGGATTTTATTTTATTTTACTTTGCTTTGTCAGACCACCATGCACAAGTTCATAATGGCTTCAGCGTTGACACACTTTCAACTGGTTTTTAACACAACTGATATTATTTCTCCATTCATTCAAACATGAATATGGCAGATATGGAGGCTGGCTAGACGGTTTCTCAATCTCATCAATTCATCAGACACACTTATTTTTAATGCATGTGCTTGTTAGTTTTTATTTTCATTAATTTATATTGACAGTAGCTACATCGTTACATACATTGCCATTAATTCGGATCTGGTATACAGGATTTTTGAGGATTTGAGGATATGTTCCATAAATCACAACATGAAGATGACGTGTAAGCATCAATGACTTCCCACATTCTTGAATGTATTTTCATTATGAGTTTCATTATGAGTTTCATTATGTGCCAGATAAATTAATCTGAACTTCTCAGTCTCTGATCAGTCTCCTGATTGAATTAGGTAGCCAGCTTTGTCTATCAGGAAAGTTCTTACTTAAAATGTCTACAATTTGGGCGGCTGTGGCTCAGATGGTAGAGTGGATCTAGTGATTGCAAGGTTGCTTGTCCTTAACCACTGAACCCCAAATTGCTCCCGATGGCTGTGCCATCTGTGTGTGAAGCAGTGATGCAATTGTTTAGTTCAGAGCACACCTCCCTGCCCTTCCATGTGCATACAAAAGTTTAAGACAAGGAGAGACATGTATTAATTAGATACAATTATGGGTTGCAAAACGGCTTGCAGAGAAAGCAGCAAAGATAGGCTGGCTAAAGCAGCTTTAATAAGGCGCCCTGAATGATATTTGCCAATTGGATGTTGAGGGAATCAGCTCAGCAGTCAGCTGACTGTGTATAGTTTTCCAATAGGAAGCTTAGGAGGAATCAGCTGAGCCATCAGCTGATGTGTGTTTACGACTAGCTGTGATCAGCGGATGTAGCTGGAATTTAGAGCTCAGCTTGACTTCGTGGCCTGCCTGAACTAACACTGTGCTTAATATCTCAAACTTTGAGAAGGCATGTGTCTTGTCCTCATGTGACACTGACATCACTAAAAATAAGTATAATGGGTGAGGAAACAAGAACAGATAACCATAGGTTACAGGCCAACATTTTCTCAACTTAAAGATCCCCTCCATACATGCATTACGATGTATATACAAATAGTCTGTTTGGAAAATACATGTGTTTTTGAAATGTAACAACAAAAAGGGAGGATTTCCATGTAAAAATCCTTAAAAAGGCATCTACTTTCACCTTCCAGAATGAATATGCAAATGTGGTTCATTTCAAAAATATTCCTGCTGGACACAAGATGTCTCTTACTTCATCCAGTCAGTCTATGAAGAAGAGGAGGTTTACAAATGTGGCTACACGAGCAGATCCAACGTCACCATTCCTGGCTTCCAGACGGTTCGAGCCGTCAGGGACACCACCACGACCGGCATGAAGAAAGGAGGGGGACTTGCCATCCTCATAAACAACAGGTGGTGTAACGCCGGGCACGTCTGTGTGAAAGAGCGTCTGCAGCCCGGACATTGAGCTCGTCGCCGTCGGACTTCGTCCATGTTATCTGCCACGGGAACTTTCCAGTGTTATTGCCATCACTGTCTATATTCCTCACAGTGGTCTTCATCACCATCACTGTTTACATTTATGATGTCTTAGTTATTCTCCTGTACAGCACTTTGGTCAACTTTGGTTGTTTTTAAAGTGCTTAACAAATAAAGTTGGATTGGATTGGATATGTGGAAACATCCTTCTAGGGTCAAACTCTGCACATACACAATTCTGTTTAGAGAAGCTCTCTCTATATATGTCTCAATGCAATTCATGATGACGTTTTATAAATCTCAATTTTATTGAGATTACAGTGTGCAAACTATACCATGGCTTTCAGGGGAGCTTACTTTTTGTTATTATGGGAACACACAGACTGACTGAGACTAAGATAGTTTTTTTTCTCACAAATCATGTTTTTGGGTGAGCTCATTATTATTAAGAGATACCAAGCTTCCCATTCAATTAAATTAGTTTTGTTGTCTAAGATTTGATGTGGAAGAGTCCAGTCTGTCTTTGTTTTTGTACTTTTTTATTCAGACATACAGTTTGATATAACAAAGCCTGTAGAATATCATCAGCGAGCCTATTAGTAATGACCGGACTGGGCAGTTAATCTCAGGAGTCCGTTTGGCAGTGAACTTCATCATCAACGAGTGGATTAAAATAACAGCAGTATCATCATTCCAGGCAGCCAGACATATTTTATCATACAAAATACTGTGATGAATTCAGAAGCATCTAGAGAAACACATATTTGTATACATTCACTTTATTGCAAGATTTTCTGAAAGCAAGCGTATTATTTGTCTCTTTTTTAACATTTGCATAGTTCAAGCAATTTGTCTATTTTTTTCTCAAAGTAGCAATGGTTACATGTACTATAGGATATACTGTAACTGAAGTCCAAAATATTAAATACATTGACCAATGTATATAATGTATATATTCTTTATTTTTATCATCCACAAATGCTACATCTAGTATCAAATATTGGACACCACCTTTTGGCTGTCATGTCAATAGATTCCAATTAATCTAAAAATATCTATGTTCCGCTCCTTCAAACAATCCTCAAGAGCAATAAAATAAAAACAAAGTCTTTCTTGTGAAAAATGCTAAACGCAATTGAGTGTAAAAATTTAACCTGTCATCAAGTATCAATGCATCTAAAAAAATATGTACTCCCTCTTTTGAACTTATTCCCTTTCTTAATATAACTTAAAACAAGAAAAAATAGAAGTATTCTCTTAAATCCTTGTTTTGTTTTTGCGTAGTGAGATCCATTAACTGCTTTCCACATAAAATTCAATTTTCTGTAAAATATTCTCTGAATCTGAGTATGGTGTTACTACAAAGACAGGTCACTTGAACATCAAAGTGTGTAAGCATACATAACACATACATAACAAAGGGGAGGTGTGTATGGTCACAGCATTCAAATCTGGAGGAAGTTGTAATGAAGAGGCATGGCCTAAACTAGAGAGATCCCTAAAGATTGTGTTTTTAATCCTGTGACAACAAGAAGTTTGGACACATCCTAAGATTCTAGTGACTTTTTTTTTAATAATACGGACCATGATGATAAGTATGTGTAACATTTGAAGCTAGAATTGTTTAGTGTATCATTATAGATAGTATAGACAATACTAAAGTATAATCAGGGCTCCAAAATACCAGCAGATGTAGTCAAAAACTCCACATCTACCTGCATACCCTTTCTATTTAATTAATGCCTTAAAGTAGAATGTTTTAAAATGAAATGTACTGTAATTAACTAATGTATTATTTACTTTATTCATATATTACATTTATTTCAAAACATATTATTGAATTATTTAACCTCTTTTAATTTATATATATTTCACTTTGGAGTTCCACTTTACACAGCACATTTTGATAATGTCTAACCTTAGCAATCCCCATTGGTGCCATCAGTCATTGCATTTCCTCCAGATTTAAACAAATTTTTTTTTTTTTAGGTCATGTCACTTATGTCCATTCATCACAGCATATAAAACACACAGACATGTTTCAGACTTATGGCACTGCATGATTAGATGAAATGTTGTTGGGATATGTTACATGACAGTAATTTCCCGTATATAATTCCTCTCATATAACTGCATCATTAGCTAACTCCTCTTTACACAGACAAGTGTTTTTCTAGCAGTGTTACACTTCTAAGGTCACTTCTATTTTACTTTCAACATACAGTGTAACATTTCTAAACGCATATCCAACATACCTACTGTACATACATGTAGACAATCACTGTAAGAATTTCAGGAAAATGCAGGAGCTGCACACAGTGGTTGGTGGTGAGGTGACTGTGTTGCTGTTTGATGCAACTCTGTCTCATATGAATTACATTCATATGCATCTGTTCTGGATAAGAGATTTACACTGAGTGCAAACATTCTGTGCCAAAACAGTTCAGAAGTGTAAGGTTCATATAGAGCAGTGCACAGTGATGGTGTGGAGGCCGAGGTGTAGGATGGCTATATCCAATTCGGTTCAATTTATTAATTTAATTTATTTGTATAGCGGCAAATCATTACAGAAGTTATCTCAGGACACTTTTCAAATAGAGTAGTTCTAGACCATACTCCTCATAAAAATATTTGCAGAGACCAAACAGTTCCAATATCCCATAAGTGTATGTCTTCAACAAGAGTCCCAGGTATTCGTCAAATTTCCTACAAGTACTCTGTGCTAACTTGTCTAACCACCAGATGACCACCATAAAGATTAGAGAAATCCTTTGCTGATATCCTAACTGCAGTTTGCCATGACCGTATGTTGAAGGAATACTGAATTGAAAAATAGTATTCCACTACAAAAAAGCTTCTGGTCTATTCAACCTTAAGCTATTTCTGTCTCTCCTTTTAAGCTTCATTATTGCCTCAGACAGATGCTTCTTAACATCTGGGGCAAAAGATTGTGTCCTGGCCTGCTGTGTTTTTTATTTCCTTCTTACACAGTCTAGTATGTGCATCCATTTTTATTATATCAGGGACTTTACGCTCCTACAAGTAAGTGAGTAAAACCATCACAGAAAATATGAGAGGGGGTCCTCTTGGTATCCTCCTACCAACACAGGTTAGTAAATTAATATTGTGTTTTTGAGGTAGGACAAGATGTGGTCTTATGCAGGTTTTTAAGATGGGTCATGATTTCATCTTTTCATCTTCAGCTCTGTGTCACAACAAGCTCTGTGCTCTTGCGTGTTAGGTGTCAGAAATAGGTGATGTACTGAAGCAAAACATAATCCAGGTGACATTACTTTTATACCAATGATGATGGAAAACAGGCATCACAGTGAGTTCAGAAGAGTACTCCGCTTTTTACAAAGTATGGCGGCTTCAGTCTTGACAGTTGTCTCAGTGTGGGCAAATACAGTCAGACTGTCACTAAGCCCCATTCCTCACTGGGCCACAAGCCATTGGTGTTTTTTCAGGGTTGATATGGAGATCTAAGAACATCTTCATTTGGCTTTTTATTGTCCAGAAGCATGTTCAAAGGCTTTCTGTAGGTTTTAGCGAGAGTCTTGTCAACTCGTTAACCTCAGTGACGTTCATGTGGCAAAACCCAAACTCCTTCTCTGGATTCATCTCTGCTGCTGTTTTTTTCTTGTTCATCTTCAGCATTGGCCTCTCATATGCAGTGTTACTGTGTGAATTCACATCGAACCTCAATCTCACCATCAACATAGTTAATCAGTAATCTCTATCTCTTAGTAGATACGTCCTGAGCTAAATTATATAGATATATTACACAATTTGAAGCTGGTAAAAGTTGGATGAACTGGAGTTTGGGAGGGTAACCTTACAAGTCTTTATAGCTTCTATTCAGGTTTTAAATTTGCCCTTTCCTCTTAGGACCTCCTTCGCTTTTGTCATGTTGTTGTTAACTGCTAAATTAAATAAAAGTAATTTTTCTGGGGCCATTTTCATTGTTCATTTCACTGATACCTCAGAAAGATGCTCCATCAAATTTGACAGCAGCCAGGGCTTGAGCTACAAACAAAAGAAGAAGCAAAGAAAGACAAAGGGTAAGAGTGATACAAAAGTCATTTCAGATTACCTGGGAACTGAGTACTGTTCACTATCAGGGGAAATAAATGGAAATCTATCTTTGTAAGCAATTTAAGAAATATTTATATGTAATCACTGCTACAGCACAATGTGACTTTTTATACAGGAATTAACTAAGTGAACTAAGCTACAGTGGATGGTATCTACTTGATAGTGACAAACAAAATCAACAAAAGGTCCAACTTGCTTGTTGTCCGAAGCTTTCAACTACATATCTTGCCATGTGAAATGTTTTCAGAAAGTTTGACCTTTTGAATTCTGAGAATGGACCTTCAAGCTGAGTAAAACCTCTCCAAAACAAGACACACTTTTCCCACATCATGTCCAGGTAGTTCATTTCAAACCAAAGACAAAAGCAAATAAATTTGGCTGGATCAAACATTTGTCATCAGCATCTTAAACTTATAGACATGAACATTTTTATTTTTATTTTATTTTTATTCAAAACCTATATTGGTCCAATATAATGTACCACATAATAAACCTGAGTAAATGTAAAGCAGTCCCAAAGAGAGAAGCAAGCAGAGTGTCAAAACAGGATAGGGGAAGAAGGAGATGTGGTGTGGTGAACGGAGACTCACCTTGTGTGACTCAGACCTTCATGATGTGGGCAGAGTTGGGAAAGCCAGCAGAGGAAGGGGGAGGTGCCAGGCTGGTTGGGGAGGTGGAGGGACTGGGGGCACACTGGGCTGGAATGAGATGGAGGGTGGTGGGAGGGGTATCAAAATGGGAAAAACAAGTAGTGAACCAATCAAAGGGAGAAGTATGGATAGGTAGCAGGTGAAGAGGAGGGGCGTGTGACTGAGCATACTGGGGACTTTGAGGGTAAAAAAAACTGTTAATTCAGGTTTCACTGGATCACTGTGTAACCTGTAAATACAGCTCTGCAAGTCTTCAGCGCTACTAAAATATAAGTTGACTTGACAAACTGAAAAAGTCACAAGTCAAATAAAGGAGCTTAAAGGTAATATGTACAGGACTAAGAACATTAATATAGCAGCAAAAGCGATTTGCTATGTCAATATACAGTATACCGATCAGCCATAACATTCAGAGCATCTCCAACACTCTTGTTGGGTGTTCCCGGTCTGAAGTGGTCAGTACCTATCAAAAGTGGTTCAAGGAAGGAAAAGACTCATTGACGCAAGTGGGGAGCAAAGGCTGTAGCTCAAACTGCTGAAAAAGTTAATGCTAGTTCTGATAGAAAGGTGTCTGAACACACAGTGCATCGCAGTTTGTTGCACATGGGGCTGCATAACATGTCTTACGGCTGATCGATGTATAGTGGAGTAATGGCATCCTGAGCAGATAATGACGCCACACTCCTTCCTTCTGTGTTATTTATTATTAATACAGTGACTTTACAATGGCTTTGAGGGCAGCAACTGAATTAGCTGTTTGTTTTCTCATGTACCTCGTTGACTTAATGATTTATTTTTAATGAAAAGACTAACAAAGACAACGTTTCATTTTGTTCTGACCAGTTTCAATGAAGATGTGTTTTTTCTATGATCTGCAAGGTAAAATATTTGTAATTTTTTTTCGTCAATGGAGTCTGGTGGCGTTCAATAGCGGTATAACTGGCTGTTTCTGGTTAAACAAAAGGTCTACCACTGTAGAGATTCTTTCTATAATGTTGTCAGACATTAGGATAACAATCTGTGCCTGTCAGTGGCAAAACCAAGCACTTGTGGACGTAGTTTGAAGGGGACATTTGTCCCCACGCTGCTGCCGCCGCAGCCCATTTTACATATATTTTCACATCTAACTTGCTAAATGAATTAATTGGTAATAGAAAGACTAACAAAGGTGGTTTTGGTGAGTTTGATTTTATTATGTCCAGCTTGAATAAGGTTATGATGTAACAAGGTTTTTCAAAGTAAAATTACTGGTTTTGTCAATGGTGGACCATAGTGCCCAACTGCTTTGGTCTGTTGGTGGTTTAGTTAGACATCTAGTGGGAGTGGATTTTGTATACCAGTATATAACCTTTAAGTATAAATTTTTGCTAACTGTCAAAAAAAAGATGAAAGGTAGTGGACTCAAACTGAACCTCTAAGGCTGTGAGTGAAATAAAGTCATATTGACCTAAACTAATAATGCACCATATATCAACTATTTCATTGTTTCTTGTAAAATATTATTTTATGTAGTATTGTATCAGTTCTTGTTTATCACATTTATAATATATGTTCAGTGTTTCAGCAGTGTTTCAAATGGTAAATGGACTGTACTTACATAGCGCCTTTCTAGTCTTTCAACCACTCAATACGCTGTACACTACATGCCACACTCACCCCATTCACACACATTCATACACTGATGCAAGGTGGCAACTGCTCACCAGAATGGAAACTAATCATTCATACACAGTCACACACCGATGCACAGCAATTTGGGGTTCAGCGAGAGGAGTCAGGGATCGATCTGCCAACCTTCTGATTCGTGGACAGAGCGGGTGCTCTACCTCTGAGCACAGCCGCCACAACTTAACATATAGCCAAGGCTGTAAAAATTATGGCATCATACTTCAAAATGTATATAATGAAGTACTCACAATCTTTAATTGCTCTGGTGTAGATATATTATCATATATATTTGTGAATTAAGCTGTTATTATTGTTGTTGGGAAGATAACCTTCCAAAATGTGTAATGAAGGGCCACTACATACACAAAGTGTACAAACATAAAGAAAAATATTTTTTATTTTACTTGACTCAGCCATTTTCGCATGAAATAGTGCATGTGCATGTTGGCTCACTATGTGAAAACGGTGTATTGCTGAGATCTAGGGACACAGCAAAGAACAAATTTTGAGGTCAAACTGAAAATGAGTACACCTGTACAGGATGTTTTGAAGGATTCCATGTTCATGCAGTGAAATAATTTGGAGACCATGGCCAACTTTAAAGTCGTAGTATTTAAGGTTCCAGTCCTGGTTAATTTGGTGATCACAATGTTTTGTTGAAGAAGTCAGTTGATAATTATTGCAACAACGGGCTGAAGCTGTCTGCTCACCTCACTCTTCATATTCTTGTACTAAAGAAGACTAAATAGATCCTGAATGCCCAGGTCTCAGCAAAGCCATGAGTAAAATGTTATCATAACCAACAAGAATAATGGCCAAGAAATTACCTTTAAAAGACTTTCAGTTTTATATTTTCTAAAAATAACAAAGCTCTATTCAAAATGGATGTTAATACGTTTTTGTCCGTATAGACATCCTTGCGGGTTAAATTTTAGTTTACACAACCTTGGCAAAAGTTGTATCTTAAACGACACACCAAGATCAGTGATTTCACATGAATTAGGTGAATCATGTATGTTTGTGTGATGAGGTAGTGTTGAGAGTAAGAACTGTGCTTGTCCTGTCTTGTGTGATCATAGAGCGCAGTTAGTGAGAGAAGGTTAGTGACGCTGTGATGGTGTCGGTGGCAGCTGCATTGAGAGAGTCCTCACCGGAGAGAAGGCGGCTGCGACGAGAAGCCTCAGCAGCCAGAGCACAGGAGATCTCAATACGCTTCTCCTGCTCCTGCAGCTGCTGCTGGGAACTGACTGGGGCTCCGCCCTCCACTGGGCCATCCAGGAGAGGAACCATGTTCTGCAAACTGACAGTGAGACAAAACGAATCAAATTAGACCAATAGGTATGGGTTCATAATATTTTTAAAACGTGTGAGCAGCATAGACAGCTGACTAATAAAGCTATGTGTGATTCAAAACAGACTTTGATTTGGCAATGAGGGTTTTGATCCTCTCCAGTTTCTTCTGCTTCTCCTTCTGTTCCTCGGGGCTCAGAGGAGTGTTATCCTCCACATCCAGGTAGCGCTCTGGGATCAGAACCTTGTCAGGAGCCATCAGCTACAATAAACATGACGCACATAAATAAAAATGGATCCACACACATATAGCTTACATGCACACAAATGAACTGATACACCAATGTAATATGCCTTTCAAAGCATCTAACAGTGATCCAGGAAGACTTTTTATTAGGATATTATATGACTTGTGTACAGGGGTCAAAGTAATGAAATTATGATGATGTAAAACTGTCTTCTTCTTTTTTTGTACTTTTCTTAAATTTTTTAAATTTACTTGGAACTTCTTAACACAAAGATGTGTCACATAAAAAAGTTCTAATAAGCTGTGCGAGAATGGAACAGAAGAAAAGGAGCCAAATGAGCAGCTGCAGCAGAGAGGAAGCTGCTGATGTGTCTGCAGCCCCAGAGGGGCAAAGCTCCAGGGAGCTCAGTGTCCAGAGAAGTGGCACTCTGCACTCAACTGATATTCAAGAGATACATGTTCTACCTGTTTATATTTACTGGCCACAGGGGGGTGTGGGGGGTACGTATGCACCGGGGCTGGGACTTGCAGTTTCTAAGAACACATGCACAATGCACAACTATGCAAAATTAACGATGACGTCATTATTGGTTATTAAATTAACAATGATGTCATTATTGGTTATGGTTAGCATTATTATACCTCACCATAGAAAAACCTACCCTAATAAATCACTGATTTAAAGTGCCACCCAGCAAGCAAGATAACTGATCCAAATCAAACATACCCTTAATGTTGCATGACCAACAGGTGAATGCTGGGTCTGGCTTAATGCTAAAATGCTCATGGTGGATCCTCTAGCGGTGATTTCTGTATTTGCTGAGGAACTTTTACCTTCATTGAGGGTCCGCTTATAGTAGGACAGAGAGACTGGGTGAACAGCTCATATTATTAACCTAGAGCAGACTGTGGCGGACTTCTGGACTTCTGCCTAGCAACACAGTGAGGCAGGTGTCACCAATGATATTAATTGAGGTTCCATTTAGTGTAGCTGTAGAAAAGTCTACTGTTTTCTGTTTACATTATTTTAATTGGCATTAAGTACATGTCCTTATAACATCCATGGTGTTTTGCCATGTGGCCGTTTTTAGTACTGCAGTTATACTAGTTGGCCACAAGAGGTCTCAGTTGACCACAGAATAGTTCATTCATATCAGCAACTGAGTTGCAGTGAATTATCAGTGACTGTAACATAGACTGTTTTCTTTCATGTAAAGAATGTTTCAGTTTAATTCAACAAGTCTATTTTATTTCATCATTAAAGAATAATATTATTAGGTTAATAATGTATGAAACTATGTATATCGAAGACCAATACTGTATTGTTTATGTCTTTTGTTTATTTTAGAATCGCACACACAACTATGCCCACACATCCATGAAGTGTATTTGCCCATCATTCAAGTTTATTTGGATTGAACTCTCCATGCCCTACTAACTCTTTGATTGGAGTCCCTGTCTTTAAAGTAGCTATCAAGCCAGCAGCCCAGAGTAACTAACTACACTGATCAGCCATAACATTATGACCAGTGACAGGTGAAGCGACAAGGTCATGGGGGCCAAGGCTCATTGATGCACATGGGGAGTGAAGGCTGGCCCATGTGGTCCAATCCAACAGATGAGCTACTGTAGTTTAAACTGCTAAAAAAGTTAAAGCTGGTTCTGATAGAAAAATGTCAGAGCACACAGTGCATCAGTTTGTTGCGTATGGGGCTACATAACATTATGACCACCAGCGTACCCAGGTGGTCATAATGTTATGGATGATCAACAGTTGCAATTTTATTATTTCATTTAGTCAAAGCTGCTCAAATATTTGCACACCATGTTACATGAAAATCTTTTTACATGACATGACATGTGCACAGAAAAATGGCTCAATAGCGCCACCTACAAATTTTCAAAAACGCAGCCCCGTCGTTTTGCAGAGATGTATGAAATTTGGCAGGCATATATATCATGTCAGGACGTACAAAAAATCCTCTTGGAGCCATATCCAAAACCCAACAGTCATTTTGGATTTAGCTGTAATTTTCGGCGTTGTATTTCAGCAACCTCCTCCATCGGATCGACTTCACATTTGGACACTGCAATCTAAAGGCATTCACAATTACAAGTCGTGCTGTTTGTGGCTGTTTGTTTGGTGTCCAATTTCGATGACTCACCATGAAAAAAGAAGCACAAATCGTGCGAAGGCCCTATTGTAATTGCAAGAATTATTGGGCCCGAGCACAAATCGTGTGAAGGCCCTATTGTAATTGTAGGAATTATTATTAGGCCTTTTTGGAGGCTTTATCATATTCAAAAAGTCAGTTGTGGAGGAACTTGGCAAATTTATGGGTCTCGGCCAAATGCGCAGAAAAAATCTCGACAGCGCCCCCTATTGAGCAGCGACACCTATGAGTATGAAAAGTGGTAGACGTGTAAATCACGTTCCGACATCCTCTCGGAGCCATATCCCAAACCAAACAGGAAGTCGGCCATTTTGGATTTATCTGCCATTTTTGGCGTTATTTTTTAAATACTCCTCCTAGGGAATTGATTGGATCGACTTCACATTTGGACACTGCAATATAAAGACATTCATGATTTAAAAGTTGTGCTGTTTGTGACTGTGCATCAAATGTGGCGCAGCGCCAAAATTTTACGTTTTTCCATGAAACAGGAAGTTGTCACGAGTTCAGTGTACATGGTCCAGTCTCAATGAAACTTCAACGCACCATACCGTCCTGAACACGTCTATGTGATAATATCCAGTAAAAGTGGTAGCACTACTTGCTGGTAACCAGAAATGTAATTTTTACTGAACTGTGTTGCCATAGTGACACAGTGAGCGTCACCTTGTTGTTTTAACATCTGATCAATTTTTGGGGGCTAAACATGCCCGAAAACTCATGAATCATAGAGAATTTATCAGATCTACTTCAAAATTGATCAGTACACTCAAATTAAATGCTGTGCTATTTGTGATTACGTTAAAGGGTGTGTCTGTGTCGTGCTGTCAAAGTCGGCAATTTTGACTTTTGTGGTGATTTTCGGCAATTTTTTTCACGTTGTATTTGAACAAACTCCTCATAGGGTATCAATTGGATCTACTTCAAAATTGATCAGTTAAAGGGCGTGTCTGTGGCATGCCGTCAAATTCGGCCATTTTGAATCGAATGTCAAACTGTATCAACTGTGTGCAATTTCAGGGCTACTATTTTAACAAACTCCTCCTAGGGAATTGATCAGAACAACTCCAAATTTGGTGAGCACATTCTAAACACCTCCAGAATTTAAAGTTGTGCTCCTCATAAATATTCATTGAACAATGTGTCCGTGGTGTGCCGTCAAATATGCATTGATACGCTTCTATGATGAGATCTGACAGAGAACCCAAGGACACACCACAAATGAGGTTGAATGAGATAAGATCGTTTTGTCTCTGATCTATGTTGAGGCTCCAGAATGCTACACAGGTTTTTTTTGTCTTGGTAACCTACCTATATTTAATAAGTGAAAACATTCCAAGTTAAAACTGAAAGCAGTGATTAACGGGCCTCGCACTCTGCGCTGGCATAACGTGTCGACATGAACACTTCACGTAAACCAGATCAAAATTGCCACACAGCGCTTACTTCCTGTTGCCAGTAGGTGGCACCATCACTATATCTGAATATTGTCATGTAGACGTGTTCAGGGCGGTACTCTCATCAAACGTGAAGTTTCATTGAGATTGGACCATGTACACTGACGTTATGAGGTCATGTTCAGGGTGGGACTGTTACAGAATATGTGAAGTTTAGTGGAGTACTATCTGTTTCATGGCGAAACGTAAAAAAAAAACACCACGGGCACGCCGTTTGAGATACAGTCACAAGTAATAATTCCAAATATTATTATTCCTCTTAAAAGGAAGTTTTTCCTTGCTGCTGTTGCCAAGTGCTTGCTCATGGTGGGAACTGTTGGGTCTCTGTAAATAATGTTATAACGAGTACGGTCTAGACCTGCTCTATATAAGTGTCCTGAGATAACTTTTGTTATGAATTGGCACCATACAAATAAAACTGAATTGAATTTAACTGAATTGAAATTGAATATGAATAAGGGTCCAGCCCATTACCCTGTTTCCAGACACCTGCCCTTTTGGACATGGACCCTGCTGTTTTGTTTGACTCAGACATTGTTTGCCAATGAGCAGAATGAGTGAAAGAGTTAATGAGGGAGTGATGCATCAGGTGACTGATCTCACCTCTTTGCTCATGTCCAGGTCAAAGTGTTCTGGTTCAACCTGTAACCGTCTCAGGCGTGCAATCTCTTCCCGAGGTGACTCCTGCCCCTGGCCCCGAACCGCTGCCTCCAAGTCTTTGATGTCAATCTCATGAGCTGTCAGTCGCCTACGGATCTGTCCACACACAGAAATACAAAAATCATCAAATCATCCACAAGCTAAAGGATGAATCACCTTTTCAAAAAACTTTTTGGCGGGGATTGCTTCTCTTATTATTTTATCATTTTAGACTTTTGAACTCCCTGTCCTTGTCACTGCTAACTCAGCTGTTGACCTATGGGCTGATATTTGTGTCAGTAGAAACTGAATCTGAATTGCCCAACTTGAATAATTGCATTAAAAACCTGAATTTGAATTGCATAATTTGAATTTGTATTGTTAAACTTGAATAACTGTATTGCAAAGCTGAATCTGAATAGCATAATTTGAATTTGAATTTATTAGTTTGAAACTGAATTTGAGCCTCACTAAAAATTCAACTTTTTATGTTCTTTCAAATTCAGATCTCGAAATTCAAATTCAGATCTCGAAATTCAGATTCAGCTCTCAAAATTCAAATTCAGATCTCGAAATTCAAATTCAGCTCTCGAAATTCAAATTTGGCTCTCTAAATTCAAATGCCGTAATCTCAACTCAATTTCAAACCACTAGATTACACTTTTAAGGTCACAGACGGGTCAAGGTGTTCAGTAAGAGCAATCGAGTGCAGATGCACAGAGCTCCTTTTTGGCTAAGCAGCACGTTTGCTTTGACCATTTCCTGGACCTGTAGACATTGGCTAGAGAAAAACATGCTTAAAGGATTATTCCCCTTTTCAGGTTCATAATTGTATTTTTTAATTTTTTTTTATTTGTTTATTTTGGTTTCGTGTGTGAACCACTTTGTATCGGACTGTTTTCACAACCTCGGTCAGTACAACACTGGACTGGCTGAAAGACTGTTCCTGAAAGAGGGATTGTACCAACTGTCTGTGGAGAGACGGCAGAGGAAGTAACTAAGTATTTTTAAGAATTTATGCTGTTTTTATTGTTGGTGTACCGCTAGCACATGCTAACAGTTGTTAGCTACAGGAGCCTCAGTGATGCTAACATAGTTATTGTTTGTTAAATGTTTGTTAAATGTTTGCAAGATAAACATGAAACTTATAAGGTGAGGTTCATTTATTAAGCCAGCTGGTGCAGATGTCTCCATATTCTCCACTGCTGATATTTTTTATAGAGATTCACACAAAGTTTATTATAAGTTTATGCCGAGAAGGACCAAGTGTGTGTCTGTGCTGCTGTATGTAAATGTACCGGAGGTAAAGATAGAGCTTCCGTGAGAGAGAAATAGTCAAACTGTGATCAAGCCTCCTTAGAACGTTAACAAAATACGGGGAGTAAGTTATGGTGATTATTATTTATTATTAGTAAGTTCATGATGCTTCTTGTGTAACTTTATACTGACGTGCTAACATTAGCTCAGCTAGCGTTAGCTTTGTTGTTCTTCTGCTTCGTTCAGGGGTGTGTGTGTGTTACTGCTATATTAATTATATATATATATATATATATATATATTAACCTCTATCTATCACATAATGTTAGTGTTTATGCCTTAACTGTGAGAACCAACACTGTGTTGTATGTGTCATGGCTCTGCTCCCCTCCTGCTCCCTTTGCTCCTCCTCCTTCCCTGTGTGTCTGATGAGGGTGCGGCCCCCATTCTCCTCACCTGCTGTCTGCTGTCTCACCTGCTCTCAATCATTCATCATGCCTCAGTCTTCAAGAACCCCGGTCTTCCTCCCATTCATCGCCAGATTGTTTCAGCCTATGTGGTGGTAACTCTCGTGGCTCCCTTCAGTATTTAGTTAAGCAATTCAAGCTCTCTTGTGATTTTCCCTGTGCCAGTCCCCCAGCTAACCATTTCTCTTCTGTGCCCCAGGGTCCCTTTGTGCAGTTTGGCTTCCTGTGTCTGCTCACCTGTGTCTCTGGTCTCTTTCGCCATTTCACCCGCCCATTCCTGCTGTGGCCGCCCCTCATCCCCCCTGTGTGTGTGTGTGTGCGTGGAATAAAACCCCTTCAAACCTTCCATGCTGTCTGGGTGTCTGCTCCTGGGTCCGGTCCTAACACCAGCCGTGACAGAACAATCTGGCCAATATGGACCCAGCGTACCCAGACTCTGTCCTAAACGCACTGGCCTACCAGGGACAACGAGTGGGCCAACACGAGAAGGTCCTCGACAAGATCGTGGCAGCCATCCAAGACCTTCGCTGCAGTGTGGCCGCCCTTGGTTTCAAGCTCGATCAGGTCTCCACCTCTCCCACAGCTCCCACCACCGCCACTGAAGCAGCTACTCCCTCTGCCTCTCCAGCCATGCAGCATGCGGCTCCCCCCGCCCCGGGAACCACACGTTCCTACACCTGAACGGTATGCTGGGGATTTGGGGTCTTGTGGGCGGTTTCTGCTTCAGTGCTCGCTAGTTTTCCAACAACAGCCGTTGACCTACAATTCAGATAGCGCCCGAGTGGCTTTTGTGATTAGCCTATTGTCAAGGAAAGCAGCTCAGTGGGCAACCGCCCTGTGGGAGAAGCACTCCCCTATTTGTGATACCTTCCAGCGATTTTCTGATGAACTAAGAAACGTTTTTGATCATCCAGTGCAAGGCAAGGAGGCAGCTAAGCATTTACTGAATCTTCGTCAGGGATCTGGTTCGGTAGCTGAGTACTCAGTCGAGTTTAGAGTTTTAGCGGCGGAGAGTGGTTGGGGTGAAGAGGCGTTACAGACTATTTTCGTGCATGGGCTGTCTGAGTTTATGAAAGACGAGTTAGCGGCTAGGGATAGCGCTGCTAGCCTTGACGAGCTAATCTCACTAGCAATTAGGCTTGACAATCGTCTTCGTGAGAGACGGCGTGAGAAGTGGGGGCGCCCACAAGCCTCTCCTTTCCATGCCCTACCCAGAGCCACCGCCTCGGTAGGTTCCCAGCTAGCAGCCCCATCCAAACGCCCCTCGAGCCAGGTACCCCCTGAGCCCGTAGAAGAGCCGATGCAATTGGGTCGCACCCACCTCACTCAGGCAGAACGCCAACGCCGGATGAGGTCCAGGTTAGGCATTTATTGTGGCCAGCGCGGTCACATCTTGGCTGCCTGCCCCCAGCTGCCAAAAAGATTAGGCTCACCGGAGAATGGTGGTACTCCTGTGGGCCAGGTCCCCACTTCCACCTCAGCCCCTCTTAGTCGCTTGCAATTAAAAGCTTCCCTTCGCTGGCAGTTAAATTCCCTAGATTAGTAGATTAGTTTACTGGTTATTTCATCACCCAACATCATTTTCATCATCCTGTTGTATTAGGTTACCCCTGGCTAAAACTTCACAATCCCCAATTCGACTGGTCAACTGGCTCACTCATTAGCTGGAGTGCTCACTGTCATTCGCATTGTCTCCAGTCCGCTAGTGTAACACCTCCCACTGTTCCCAAACCTCCCGAGCCCCCTGATCTACCTGCCGTCCCTGTAGAATACCACAACCTAGGGGAGGTTTTTAGTAAGCAGCGTGCCGTCTCATTACCTCCTCATAGGTCATATGATTGCGCTATAGAGCTGCTCCCTGGTTCCACTCTGCCGTCTAGTCGCCTGTATAACCTTTCCAGACCTGAGCGCGAAGCCATGGAGAAATATATAGGTGACTCACTAGCGGCAGGGCTTATTCGACCCTCTTCGTCTCTGGTAGGGGCAGATTTCTTTTTCGTAACTAAGACAGACCAGTCCCTCCGCCCTTGCATTGATTATCAAGGGCTTAATGACATCACCATTAAGAATAAGTACCCTCTCCCTCTCACTGATCCGGCATTTGAACCCCTTCAAAAGGCTAAAGTGTTCACGAAATTAGACCTCCGGAACGCATACCATCTTGTCAGGATCAGAGAGGGAGACGAGTGGAAGACTGCCTTTAACACCCCTTTAGGCCACTTCGAATATTTGGTGATGCTCTTTGGATTGACCAATGCGCCAGCTGTGTTCCAGGCCATGGTCAATGACGTGCTGAGAGACATGCTGAACAAGTTCCTGTTCGTCTATTTAGATGACATACTCATCTTTTCTCAGTCCCAGGAGGAACACGTTCAGCATGTCCGGCAGGTACTCCAGAGACTCCTTGAGAACAAGCTCTATGTGAAAGCCGAGAAATGCGAGTTCCATGTGACATCCGTGTCTTTTCTGGGGTTTATTATTGAGCGGGGGCAGGTTAAGGCTGACCCAGCCAAGATTCAGGCCGTGGCTGATTGGCCGAGACCCACCACTTGCAAACAGTTGCAGCGCTTCTTGGGGTTTGCTAACTTTTACCACCGCTTTATTAGAAATTATAGTAAGGTAGCAGCCCCCCTGACTAAGCTCACCTCGGTGAAAGCACCGTTCGCCTGGTCCCCTGAAGCAGAAACAGCTTTTCTAGCCCTGAAAGAGCTATTTAATTCTGCCCCGGTGCTGCGGCATCCTGACCCCTCCCTCCAGTTCGTGGTGGAGGTGGATGCCTCTGACACTGGCATTGGGGCAGTTCTCTCCCAGCGATCCCCCAAGGACCAGAAGTTGCACCCCTGTGCCTTCCTCTCCAGACGCTTGTCCCCAGCGGAGAGGAACTATGACATTGGGAACCGAGAGCTGCTGGCGGTGGTGGTAGCCCTTCAGGAGTGGAGGCATTGGTTGGAGGGCGCTGCTCTCCCGTTCATCGTGTGGACAGATCACAAGAACCTGGCATACCTCCGCTCAGCTAAAAGGCTCAACTCCCGTCAGGCTCGATGGGCTTTGTTCCTTGATCGTTTTGTTTTCACCCTCACCTACCGACCTGGGTCCCGCAATGCCAAGCCAGATGCCCTATCTCGCCAAGCCGACCCCGAGATGCCGGGGACTGAACCAGAGACCATCCTCCCGGCTTCTCGTGTGGTGGCTGCAGAGAACTGGCGGATAGAGGCTCTGGTGAAGCAAGCACAACGCTCACAACCTGACCCAGGTAACGGTCCCCCTAACTGGCTTTTTGTCCCAGACTCAACCAGGTCCCAGGTCCTCCAGTGGGCTCACTCTTCTAAGATCTCTTGCCATCCTGGTTACCAGCGAACACTGGATTTCCTACGGCGGAAGTTTTGGTGGCCATCCAAGGCGAGAGATACAAGAGTCTTTGTAGCCGCCTGTTCTGTCTGTGCCCACGGGAAATCCTCCCACCAGCCGCCAGCTGGACTATTACACCCCTTGCCTGTTCCAAGTCGCCCCTGGTCCCACATCGCCCTGGACTTTGTTACTGGACTGCCTACCTCTGAAGGTAATGACACCATTCTCACTATTGACCGTTTTTCTAAGTCTGTCCATTTCGTGCCTCTGCCCAAGCTCCCCTCATCCCTAGAGACTGCCAAACTCCTGGTCACCCATGTGTTCCGCCTACATGGAATCCCTCAAGACCTAGTTTCAGACCGTGGTCCACAATTCGCCTCCCAGGTTTGGCAAGCCTTCTGCCAGGCCTTGGGCGCTTCTGTCAGTCTCTCCTCAGGTTACCACCCACAATCCAATGGCCAGACAGAACAGGCTAACCAGCAATTGGAGGCTGCCTTGCGCTGTGTTGCCGCCCGACATCCGGTCTCCTGGTGCACATTTCTTCCGTCGATCGAACATGCACATAACTCCCTCACCTGCGCTGCCACAGGTATGTCCCCGTTCATGGCAGCTTATGGTTTTCAACCTCCATTGTTCCCATCTCAGGAAGGGAGGTGGCGGTCCCGTCAGTACAGGACCACCTGCGCCGCTGCCGGCGGATTTGGACTGAGGCTCGTGCAGCCCTGCTATGGACAGCGGCTAGAAACCAACACCTGGCGGACCGCCACCGACTCCCTGCCCTGGTTTACACTCCTGGTCAGAAGGTTAGGCTGTCTTCCCGAGACCTGCCTTCTCAGGGAGAGTCGCGAAAGCTGGCCCCACGATTTATTGGACCTTTTGAAGTGGACAGAATCATCAATCCTGTGGCGGTGAGGTTAAAACTCCCTCCATAATTACATGTGCATCCTGTGTTTCACGTATCTCTCCTGACGCCTGTCTCCTCCAGCCCTCTGTGCCCTCTGGCCGACCCTCCCTCCGCCCCCCCGGCTCATCGACGACAGCCCAGCCTACACAGTTTGCCAGATCCTGGACGTCCGACGGTTTCCAGTATCTGGTGGATTGGGAAGTGTACGGGCTGGAGGAGCGTTCTTGGGTCCCCCGGCACTTCATCCTGGACTCCTCCCTTCTTTCAGACTTCTACCGATCCCATCCTGACAAGCCCGGTAGGCCGCCAGGAGGCGTCCGTTGAGGGGAGGTACTGTCATGGCTCTGCTCCCCTCCTGCTCCCTTTGCTCCTCCTCCATCCATGTGTCTGATGAGGGTGCGGCCTCTATTCTCCTCACCTGCTGTCTGCTGTCTCACCTGCTCTCAATCATTCATCATGCCTCAGTCTTCAAGAACCCCGGTCTTCCTCCCATTCATCGCCAGATTGTTTCAGCCTATGTGGTGGTAACTCTCGTGGCTCCCTTCAGTATTTAGTTAAGCAATTCAAGCTCTCTTGTGATTTTCCCTGTGCCAGTCCCCCAGCTAACCATTTCTCTCCAGTGCCCCAGGGTCCCTTTGTGCAGTTTGGCTTCCTGTGTCTGCTCACCTGTGCCTCTGTGTCTCCGGTCTTTCACCATTTCACCCGCCCGTTCCTGCTGTGGTCGCCCCTCATCCCCCCTGTGTGTGTGTGTCTGTGCGTGGAATAAAACCCCTTCAAACCTTCCATACTGTCTGGGTGTCGGCTCCTGGGTCCGGTCCTAACACCAGCTGTGACAGTATGCTTGTCTTTACAGGTACAGCAGTGAGCAGTGACTTACAGTCTACACAGCCCAGTGAAGTTAAACATATTATATATTACATAATATTAACAACATTAGTCAAGAAATTGTTTCTAGTGAAGAAACAGCCAGTAAATGTACCAAAGTAATCAGAGTAATAGTATGATTACTGTAACCTCCCATCTGTTATAGTCTTCATACACATTAGTTTATTGAGACCATGGAAACTTACATAATGAGGCAGAAACCTGCCTGCAATACTTGATCCTGTACAACATGTCAACATAACTGAAGGAATTACTCATCTAATAAAGTAACTTGTACTGTACTGTATCCACATTTCATAGTCTGATATTTTAACTTGAAAGTATTATTACCAAAGTTAACCTTCAGATATGTGTAAAAGCTGCAATTATGTTTTACGTTTTATATCATATATGATGTCATTTATCTTCCAACAAAATAAAGTTTGAATGTGAGACAGTATTGTATTGTGTTGCTTACAGTCATTAATAGCAGTTTAAATTTCACATTTTCATATTGATAGATGTTACACGAACCAGGTTTTCAACTCTTGTACATCCAGGAAATCTTCATAACCTCTGTGAAATAACATGTTATG
Organism: Dicentrarchus labrax; assembly: GCF_905237075.1. Classification (NCBI taxonomy): domain Eukaryota; kingdom Metazoa; phylum Chordata; class Actinopteri; family Moronidae; genus Dicentrarchus; species Dicentrarchus labrax. The sequence goes on along the minus strand of NW_026136711.1, from coordinate 4,221,258 downwards.
TTGTTATATAAAACCACACTTATTACTGAATTTAAAAATGACCAACTCTTCTTAAAAGTAAAACACTTTATTTATATTTCATTCATATTCCAGTTACATATGTTGTAAGTAACAAAGCTATAACTTTTATGTAAACTGTGCAGATCATGTTCTCCATCAAGGTTTATGGTTTCTAGTATATTGAAGTGTGAGCTGGTAATGGAGCTCTGCATTCAGTGTTCATCTTCATGAGTCTTCCTTTGGATACCCAGACTGTCCTGAGGCTGCAGCTGTCTCTGTCCTCTGATGGGTCCAGGAACACCTGAGCTTCATCAACTCACCTGTAAAACAAGGCAGATTCAGTGTTACTTGTAAGGCAGCATATAATATACAGTATAATATAATACAAGTACAACAGCTCATTGTGGCTCACAGTAGTCCTAAGTTATAAACTAAAATAATAAAGCAGTGTCTCTGGTGGTTCCCTTGTTGCTCTTGTGAGTTTGACTATTTCTCTTTCACAGTAGCTCTATCGTTAACTCCGGTGCACGTAGATCAAGTTAATTTACACACCGTAACACACACACACACACACACACACCTTATAAGTTTCATGTTCATCTTGCAAACATTTAACAAACATTTAACAGCTCCTGTAGCTAACAACTGTTAGCATGTGCTAGCGGTACGCCAACAATAAAAACAGCACAAATTCTTAAAAATACTTACAGTTACTTCCTCTGCCGTCTCTCCACAGACAGTTGGTACAATCCCTCTTTCAGGAACTTTCAGCCAGTCCAGTGTTGTACTGACCGAGGTTGTGAAAACAGTCCGACACAAAGTGGTTCACACACGAAACCAAAATAAAAATTAAAAAAAATTAAAAAAAATACAATTATGAACCTGAAAAGGGGAATAATCCTTTAAGCATGTTTTTCTCTAGCCAATGTCTACAGGTCCAGGAAATGGTCAAAACAAACGTGCTGCTTAGCCAAAAAGGAGCTCTGTGCATCTGCACTCGATTGCTCTTACTGAACACCTTGACCCGTCTGTGACCTTAAAAGTGTAATCTAGTGGTTTGAAATTGAGTTGAGATTATGACATTTGAATTTAGAGAGCTGAATCTGAATTTCGAGAGCTGAATTTTAATTTCGAGAGCTGAATTTGAATTTTGAGATCTGAATCTGAATTTCGAGATCTGAATTGAATTTTCGAGATCTGAATTTGAATTTCGAGATCTGAATTTGAAAGAACATAAAAAGTTGAATTTTTAGTGAGGCTCAAATTCAGTTTCAAACTAATAAGTTCAAATTGAAATTATGCTATTCAGATTCAGCTTTGCAATACAGTTATTCAAGTTTAACAATACAAATTCAAATTATGCAATTCAAATTCAGGTTTTTAATGCAATTATTCAAGTTGAGCAATTCAGATTCAGTTTGTACTGACACAAATATCAGCCCATAGTTGACCTACAGATGAAGCGAAACGCGCAAAAGACGCATGTCTCTATCTAGAGCCAGTGTTTGGTTTGTCCCTTCTGGGCTACTATATAAACATGGTGGTTCAACATGGCGATTCCATGGAAGGAAACCCATGGCATCTTGAGATGAAAATGACTCATTCCAAGTTAACAAAAACACAACAATTCTTATTTTCAGCTGATTATACAATACTGAAAACATAGTTACGCATATTATATTCTATTTCTGCCAATAGATCCTCCTAAATGTTACACATTAGACCTTTAAGCTACATCTGAGTCAAAAATGTTTGCAGTTGCAAGAATTATACTTTCCACTCATATCCTTATTAGAACTTATTCTAATTTTAAAACCCTTGTAAAGGGTAACTCAGGTATTTTTCAACCTGGACCTTATTTTTCCATGTTTTGTTGTGTCAGTGGTTAATGTTTTTTGCACTATAACCATGGATGTACAGAACAATCACCTGTATTACACGGATACTGAGTGCCTTTTTTTATGGACCCTGAATTCTGACACTAAAAATTAAGTTGCACTAATTTAATCATTATATATATACTGTTTTCTTTTTTTAAAAAAGATTACATGTCAACGGTTATTACTGTGGAAATTTGGATGCTGTTCACATCTGTTTGGGGTGAATTATTTGACTGTTAAGTAACGCTTTGCACTATCCCTCCACCAGCTAGTGCACTGACACACAGAACACCTGACTTACAGAAACAATAGCCTGGAGTTTAAGTGGGTCTCACTGAGACATATACTGTTTCTGATCAAAGTTTCCCAGTTAGAGAACTGGAGAGACAACTCATCTAAAAGTAGCTAGTACCCAGTATAAACACATAGGTTTCTTTTTCTTCTTTCTTTTCTCTACTGGCAATCAGTGTTGACATGTTTGACAAGGATCATCACATGGTGCTACTTGTTAATCAACTACTCTCCGTACCAGCCCCTCAGGAACAAATAAAGTGATTTCATACCACTTTGTAGTTGGCTGGAGACTGGCCACCTGAGAGGTTTAGACTACGTCTCTTCTCCCTCACAGAGCTGCTCTGATTGCGGCGAAGTCGCTCATTCTGCTCCTCCACGCTCATCTTCAACTTCACCTCTGCAGTAAACACAGCGCTCTTTGGACGTTCCTGTGACAAAGATATTCAATTCAATTCAATTCAATTTTATTTGTATAGCGCCAATTCCTAACAGAAGTTAGTACCCAACAGTACCACCATGAGCAAGCACTTAGTCGGGGGCAAGGAAAAACTGCCTTTTAAGAGGCAGAAACCTAGGACAGACCCTTCGGCTCTAGGTGGGTGGTCGTCTGCCTCGACCAGTTGGGGAGAGAGAGAGAGAGAGAGAGAGAGAGAGAGAGAGAGAGAGAGAGAGAGAGAGAGAGAGACCAGAGATATGGCATTGAAACACAGTTCAATGCAGGCAAGATTGCAGTCTTCTATTGGAACTTAGTGGTTCCCTTGACACAGTTGACCATACCATACTACTAGATAGACAAGTCCTATTTCAAGGACAGAGGCTATTTTGTCTCACTCTGCAACTATGCATCTGGGCAAACCAACATGACATGTGGAGTTCCACAAGGTAAATCCAAAGTTATAGCATATATAGCAATATAGGTGAATGACACACAGAGCCGCACTTTTCTGAGCCCAAGCAGATCCTTAAAACGATATCAAGCAAATAAAACCATTGAAATAAATAAAACCAGCAAAAGGACAAACAGTAAAAATCAAATCATTAAAAAAGTATGAAAGAAGTCATATTTAACAGAAAGGAAATGATTTAACATCTACTCACATCAAAAACAGCAATCATTTTGGCAGGACCTCCATGTCATTGTTTGACTTTATTATTATCTTTCATATTGGTATCTCAAATATCTGAATACCAACATCTCAACATGCCCTCAGCTACCTGAAGATGTGTTGTTATGTTATGCTTTTTATTAAAGTCTTAATTTGGTGGTAATCAGAATGTTGACTGTTTCTATCTTATATGTATCTAATTTGAAAATACTAGTATATTAACTCAAGCGATCAAGAGTTAATGCAATGCCAATTACCTGATAATGGTAACACAGGAAACACAATCTCAGACCATAAATGTGAGTATTGGGACAGAGTCACAGTTTGCTCTATCATAGGGTTCCTGTGTACACTTCAAAGTCCTTGGATGGTTAGATTTTCTTGTTTGAAGAATTGAAGCTACATGCTGTTGTTTAGATAGATATTTAGATATTATCTATATGTAATTTAGGTTGACATACCCTAGAGATACCATTAGGCACTCTGCCGTTATACCGGGAAACTCCAGCAGAGCTGCTGTGGGATTCATCAGTGGGAGACTTCGTTCTAGGAGGAACAATGCCAACTGGCAAGGGGCACAAGGTTAACTCAAAACCATTGGGAAGAGGAAGGAACAATATAAAACAAGAGAGTTAATTGCTGGATTATAATCATCAGTTAAAAAAGGATCAGAAATATTATCACATGGAAGCTTGAGCTTATGTTGTTCTACCTTTATTCATGGTGGATTGTCTGTCCTGGACCTGGTCCTGGACATCACTGATATTGTTCTCTTCTCCAAACCTTGGCTGCAAGACAAAGAACTAATATAATTTGTAATTTAATCAACATTTAACCTGAAGGTAGTATTAGATTAGACAATGCACTGTGGTGGACTGATCTTAAAACAACTGGTACACTTGTAATGGCAGAGGCAATACATTACTTATATCAGCATGTATGAAATTTCAGATCAAAATCTTCTGATTCAGTGAATCAGTAACCAGGAGATTTCCCTCACTGAACTTTTACAAAGACTTCAACTTTGGTAAACTTTCTGAGCATAAACTCCTCCACAAAAGAGATGCAACATGGTTTGTAGCATATCATGAGAGAGGAGTGGGTGGTAAAGATACATCCCCTTAACTGTGTTCAATCATTTCAATTGTTGTCCAGTTAAAGACTGAGGTCACTAAAGACTGAGGTCACTAAAAAGCTTCCAGCACCACTTGGGCGGCTGGCTCAGAGGCAGAGCGGGTCGTTCCTTAATCGGAGGTTGTGGGTTCGATCCCTGGCTCCTGGTGCCACATGTCGAAGTATCCTTGAGCAAGATACTGAACCCCAAATTGCTCCCGATGCCATGCATGAATATTAGTTTCTGTTCGATGGACTTTGCCGTCACTGTGTGAAAGGGTGAATGTGGCACGTAGTGTAAAAGCGCTTTGAGTGGTCGGAATACTAGAAAGGCGCTATACAAGTACAGGTCCATTTACCACTTCATGAGAAACATGAATGTCTTTCACTGTTCTGTCTCCTGGTGTGACCATGTACTAACTACCATGAGTACAACACTAGCAATACACAAATAGGTACAAAGAGAGTTTGACAGATGATCTGTGGCTGTTGAAAACTCAACACCAGGTACCAGGACATAGTGGATGCTGCTCATCCTTGGTAAGAGAGGGCTTTCATACCAAATCACCTGCAGCGCATTTTAAATTGAACTACTATTGTACTACTTCAAAAAAACATACAGCTGACATGGATTGTAGTGGCAGAGGCATTAAAAACAGCTGAGAGACAGCAGAAACAAGTGCTTTGGGAGCTAAAACAGGCTGAAATGGAGACACAGAGGGATAATCAGAGGCAATGAATGGATGAAGTGCTTGAACAAATAGAGGTTTGAAAGGATTTTGGAGGAAGGTGGCTTATGATGTTAAGAATTAAGTTTTTAACAGATGACATTGGATAATGGTTAAGGCTGGATGTAGAGAAGGCTGGATAGTGGCAGGAACATCGAAATACCTTTCTGATGTGAGAATCTTCACCATCAAGGTAACCATCATCAATGCCCAAGCTGCGAAGCCAGGCGGTGCTGTCAAAGGATGGGGGGGGTGGAAGGAGGGAAGGTAGAGGAGGGCTCCAAAGGGTAATAGGACTTGGGGAGGGGAGGCCTTGGGGGAACATTTTCCTAGATCACCGTAAGGGCAGGAGAAAGGGAGCAAGGAAGGAGAGAAAGGATAGGGGGAAGAGAGAGTGCTGCACATCAGGAGGAGTGATAATAAGCCAGGCAAAGTGCAGAGCAGAGAGGATCCATGGGAATGATTATGTGGAATAGGGTCTTGATCTCATGTTAAGGAGTTGGCCAATAAAATACCTGACCTGACAGCTTCTATGAATTTTTAAATCCACACAGTCCATAAAAGGCTCTGTAAAACAGCCACAACATTTCAATTCTCACTGTGTAATTAATTTTGTCACCTAGAATAGTGAGACTAATATAACATTTTAACAGCATTGCATTTCTAAGAAACTGATTAGGTCCAATTAGATCTTTGGATCTTTGAAAAATCTTTTGAGGCATTTTTGTAAACAACGAAGATGGTTGCTGCTGATAAAGACCTGTTTCTAATAAATCCGCAATCACTGGCTGGCATACTTCCTCTAAGATGTATGTCAGTTCCACCTTTCAATACTTTTTAAAACACCTTTTAAAGTCAACTCTGACAGAACAGTGTAATTGTTTTTAACTAGGTGCCCTTTAAGTTGTATGTCTGTATTAGCGTAAGTTAAAGTGTAATGTCTTGTTTGTGTTCTAGTACGTATAGTGTATGTACAGAGATTTGTGGTGTAGTATGTAACCTTTGTATATTTTTTGAAACTTTTTGCCACCAGTCTTGGCCAGGACTCCCTGGAAGAAGAGTTACTGTAACTCAATGGGACTTTTCCTGATTAAATAAAGGTTAAATAAATAAATAAAATTAAAAGAGAACAAACAACTGCAGCTTTTGTTGATAAGAAAGATGTGTTTGCTTTACTTCTAAATTTACCAACTATGTTATTCTGATTGGTTGTAGGTCCATCCAATCACGTCCAAAGGCATTTTAATAAACTAATTCACAAATATAAATTAGGATATGTCATTGCTGTTTCAAAGAGAACTTGTACTGCAGCACTTAATCCAAAACGTAACAATTCAACTGGTTTCATGCTCTGGTACCTCCTTAAAACAAACAAGTGACAATTGACAGGGTCTAAGGAGATTGCAAGCATTTTGATACTTATTTCTTATTCAGAGACATGCTTATCTATTGCCCAGAGATGGTGACTTATAGACTGCATGGCTGAGGAGACATGGTTCTCTATACTAGAAATGCTCCAAACAGATAGAATGTTGGCAACAAAATAAATTAAAAAAAACAAATCAATGTCTCTGCAGACTTATCATTTGAGTTACACAGGGTTTAAAATATATGATTTAGAATCTAGAATTTGGACCAACTTCCAGGTCAAATTTTAGGTAAGGTTCTGTCTGCAAACCAAACTTACAGCACCAATGGCTTTAGAAAATGGGACACAAATTATGTCAATACCTGGACCTGTATATATCCTGCTAGTATATTCATATATACAGTGGGAGCAATACATATTTGATCCCTTGCTGATTTTGTAGGTTTGCCCACTTAAAAATAATGGAACTGTGTATAATTTTAATCATAGGTACATTTTAACATTGAGAGACAGAATATCACAAAAAAATCCAGAATAACAACATCGTATAAATTTTATAAATTTGTTATCATATTTTTGCATGAAATAAATATTTGATCCCCTTCCAACCAGCAATAATTCTGGCTCCCACAGACCAGTTAGTTTTCCATTAAGAAGCACTCACTACCCAAAACACCTGTGTCAAACCGTTATAAAGACACCTGTCCACACAATCACATTCCAACGTTTCCACCATGGGCAAGACAAAGGGGCTGTCTAAGGACATTAGGGACAAAATTGTAGACCTGCACAAGGCTGGGATGGGCTACAAGAAAATAAGCAAGCAGCTTGGTGAGAAGTTAACAACTGTTGGAGCAATTATTAGAAAATGGAAGAAACACAAAGTCACCACCAATCTCCCTCGGTCTGGGGCTCCACGCAAGATCTCGCCTTGTGGAAGATCAATGATCATGAGAAAGGTCAGGGATCAGCCCAGTACTACACAGGAGGAGCTTGTTAATGACCTGAAGGCAATTGGTAAATGGTAAATGGACCTGTACTTGTATAGTGCCTTTCCAGTCTTCCGACCACTCAAAGCCCTTTTACAATACACACACACACATTCACTCAGTGATGGCAAAGCCCATCGAACAGAAACTAACTCATTTATACACATTCACACCGGGAGCAATTCGGGGGTTCAGTATCTTGCTCAAGGATACTTCGACATGTGGCACCAGGAGCCGGGGATCGAACCAACAACCTCTCGATTAGTGGAGATCCTGCTCTGCCTCTGAGCCACAGCCACCATAGTCACGAAGAGAACCATCAGTAACACACTACACCGTTAAGGATTAAAATCCTGCTGCGGGCACAAGGTTCCTCTGCTAAAGAAGGCACATGTACAGGCCCGTCTGAAGTTTGCCAAAGAACACCTGGATGATCCGGAGGAGGCTTGGGAGAAGGTGATGTGGTCAGATGAGACCAAAATAGAGCTATTTGGCATCAACTCAACTCACCGTGTTTGGAGGAAGAGAAATGCTGAGTACAACCCCAAGAACACCATCCCCACTGATAAGCATGGAGGTGGAAACCTTATGCTTTGGGGGTGTTTCTCAGCTAAGGGGACCGGACGACTTCACCCTATCGAGGGGAGGATGAATGGGGCGATGTACAGGGAAATTTTGGGCGACAACCTCCTTCCCTAAGTGAGAGCACTGATAATGGGTCGTGGATGGGTCTTCCAACATGACAATGACCCAAAACATACGGCCAAGGCAACAAAGGAGTGGCTCGAAAAGAAGCATATTAAGGTCCTGGAGTGGCCTAGCCAGTCTCCAGACCTAAATCCCATCGAAAATCTGTGGAGGGAGCTGAAGCTTTGAGTTGCCAGGCGACAGCCATGGAACCTTAAGGATTTGGAGAGGATCTGCAAAGAGGAGTGGACCAAAATCCCTCCCAAGATCTGTGCAAACCTGTTGAAAAACTACAACAAACGTCTGACCTCTGTGCTTGCCAACAAAGGTTTTAAGTTAAGTCCCATTGTTCTATGGATCAAATACTTATTTTATGCGGAAATATGATAATAAATATATAGAATTTGTACGATGTTATTCTGGGTTTTTTCGTGATATTCTGTCTCTTAATGTTAAAATGTACCTATGATTAAAATTGTACACAGTTCCATTCTTTGTAAGTGGGCAAACCTACAAAATCAGCAAGGGATCAAATAATCATTGCTCCCACTGTATATCTATAATGTTATTTTTTATTATATATCACTGTAAAGTGCACATTACTCTGCACTTTACTGCTTTTTGCACTTCTGGTTAGATGCTTAACTGCATTTCGTTGTCTTAGTACTTGTACTTTGTGCAATGACAATAAAGTTTAATCTAATCTAATCTAATCTAATTTCATCATGACCTTTAGCAATGACAATGTAAAATATTTATGATTTGGTGAAAAATATTGTCCCTGTATTAACAATTTTACATATCAGAACAGATGGAATTAGGAATTATCAGAATCAACGATGAAGTGATGGATACCCTTTTCTTTAAAGATGGGTCTGCATGAACACTTTACCTGACAGATAATTATGTGAATCAGATTGTGTTATGGCACAGATCACTGGAGCAATGCCCAGTCCCCTTTTGATTGAAGTGATGGATACCCTTTTCTTTAAAGATGGGTCTGCATGAACACTTTACCTGACAGATAATTATTTGAATCAGATTGTGTTATGGCACAGATCACTGGAGCAACGCCCAGTCCCCTTTGATTGCTGGGGTAAGTAAGTGGCCTAGCACTGTGTTTGGTTTCAGGACTAGCACTCTCAGAACAAGGGACTGAAAGTGTTTTAAGATCTTTACGGCAGCGTAATGATAAAACATCAGTCTGATTAGAGTTCTGGATCAGGATCTGGGATTCAGGCATAGAAAAGAGTCTGTTGGGGGACAGGCTTCTGAGGCTGTCATTGGAGAAGTAATATGGGTGGGAGTCTGGATAGACATCTTTTCTGGGGCCAATCTTGACTTCTTGGCTGCAAACATTTGAGGTTAACGAACTAACTTGCTGAAGGTCAGAGTGGGTTTGGACTGAATGCTGACTGGTATATTTTGAGTCATGGAATTGTACTTGAAGAAAACTAATTTGATCTCCTGATATGGCTTTGGCTGGATTTATAGGGTGGTCAAAGTTTGACTTGGTTCTGCAGTTGATATTTTGGTCTGTTTCCTCTATCACAGGATCTAATCTACCCAAGGACCCCCTTAGGTCTTGGAAAGCTAGGGAGAGCTGACGAAATGTGTGTTCATGGGTTTCAAAAGCTAAGTCACTTATATTTTCTGGATGCAGGCTAGTGTCAGGCTCTGTGTAACTTTTGGGTCTACACGTAGGCTTAAGGTCAGTTTTAAAATGAGGCACTATACCTGACTTGGGACGGGGTTTAGGGCTTGGTCTTTTACGCATTTCAGGGTTGGTTCTAGAATCTGAGCATGGGCCTGTGCCAGGTCTCGGATTGGGGTTAGTCCCCAGCTGGGTGTGTCCGGTGCTTACCTCCGGGCCCAGCTGTTTGGTGGGGGAGGCCTGGGAGCCAGGCACTGGGGAGAAGGGGCTGAGTGGGCTGGTGAGGCTTACTGAGCTCAGGGGACTGGCTGGACTATTGGTGCTAAAGGAGCCTGATGCACCGCTGGTCACTGTGCAAAAGAAAGACAGGGAGGTTAGGGTAGCAGGTCATTAAAATATAAATGATATAGACACAGATATTTCCACTAAAAATGCAATTATTTTCCAGCTTAAGTAGGTTACCTCTGTGCTTGGCTGTGTCAGTGCCTCTGGAGGAGTGATTCTTGTGCAGTCCCTCTAATACATCCTGTACTCTCCAAAACTCTTTCTGGATGTGCCTACGAACCAGTTCACTCTGCAAAAAGCCAGAAGAGACAAAGTAATATGAAAGAAGGAAGGTGAACTATAATTCATTCTAAGATATAAAAACTGCTGAATGTGAGGTCTATGGATTATCTACGATGATTATCCAGAGTACATTAGGTAGGAAACTTTGCTGTTGAACCTCCTAAATGCAAGTTTTCAGTTCTGTGAGTCATGCAGTGGGTCATCCATTAATCAGGAGGTTTGTCATTTAAACCGCGGCTCCTCCCACTGCATGTCGAAGTGTCCTTGAGCAAGAGACTGAACCCCAAATTGCTCCGGATGCTATTAATTGCTGTATGAATGTGTGTGAATTAATTAGTTTCCATTTCTAATGAGCAGTTGGCACCTTGCATGGTAGCCTCTGCCAACAGTGTATGAATGTGTGCAAATGGGTGAATGTGACATGTAGTGTAAAGTGCTTTGAGTGGTTGGAAGGCGCTATATAAGTGCAGTGGCACTGCAATGGCTGACGGTTGGCTTATAAGTTTGCTGGTGTATCACACTCAAAACCACATTTCAAACATATTTCCAAATATCCATTTGGATCCATTTCCAATACAAATTACAGCTGGGCTTTAAAGACAAGCAGGAATGATAACTTTTTACCTGCCCTCCTGCATTAAGCTGCTCCCATAGGTCTCCATGAATGGCACTGGCCTCATCCTCTAATGCTTCAAACTCCATACGAGTGGTGGTTAAAGCCTGAAAGAGGTACAAATAAAGGCAGAAAAGAAACAAATAAAGACAGGAGAATGTTTCAAACATCTGTGACTTACATACGGAAATCATGCCTTTGTAATGCCTTTCACTCTTAGAGTATAAATGAAAACAGGTAAAAGTTTTTCTCACAACCTGGCCCCTGTTTTTGTAAAAGTGTAAAAAAAATGTTGATTTGTTAGTTTGGGGGGGGGGGCTGACAAACAATGCTTATAATGGAAAACAGAAATATTTAATCTAATATTTTTTTAAAGATTTGAAACAAAAATGTAATAAGGGGGGTGCTATGTCATAGTCATACAATGGGAGTATGACTTAATATTGTTGATGTGTTCAGGGCGGGACTCTTATCAGACATGTGCATTATGGTGCAGATTGGACAAAGTACACTGAAGTTGTGACAACTTCCTTTTTCATGACGGAATGTCAAATCTTGGCGCCACGCCAGAGACACACCCTTCAACGCAAACTCGCAAATAGCACAACTTTTAATCGTGATGGTGTTTACATTTTACTAACCAAATTTATAGTCGATCCGACCAATTCCCTAGGAAGAGTTTGTTAAAGTAGAAATTGTGCAAATCGCCATGAATGACTGTGGAATGACCTTGGATCTTCAAGAGGATTTTTTTAACACCAGGACGTATTCTACATGTGTACCACTTTCATACTCATAGGTAAAACGTGCTATTGGGGCTGCTTAATAGGGGGTGCTGTTGAGCCATTTTTTCCACACATATGTTCGAGACCAATTAAATACATAACTGACATGAGTTTTGGGATATGATAGGGCCTCCAGAAAGGCAATTACATAATATGAATAATAATAATTCCTTAAATTATAATAGGGCCTTCGCACATTTAAAAAAAAATTATATTATCATTCTATTGCTATTGCATTAATTAAAAGTTAAATACAAATGTATGTATTTTTTATTTTTTTCAGACTTTAAAACATGTCCAGGCCCATTCTGTTTTTGCTGTACTACATGACTCATGAATACTGTCAATATATGGCAAATTTATAAAAACACTATATCTGTCCAAAATATTAAGACAGGTCATCTTTCCAAATTGCAACTATGTTATGTTTTTTTTTTTATCACAGATATCATCTGACTGTTTTTCATTGTCTTACACTGGAGGCCTGGGAAAGCTCTCCTCTAATGTTGATGAGCTGGTTCTGCAGGGTTTCCTTTTTGAACCGCAGCTTTTCCATGGCCAATGGCTGGTTATGGTACAGCTCCATCTCCTGATGAGTTTCCACTAGAGCATCCTCTAGGCTGTCCTAGGTACAAAAAAGGAAGAGTTTATTGGAAAAGCACATTCCTGCTAATTATGTCTTTATTCTAATAATATTTGATATTAGGACATATTAATAAAAAAAATCTGCCTGAACAAAATTAATCAAAACAGGATTCAGTGTTGAAAGTTTTTTGGTTTTGGTTGTTTTTTTGCATTTATTTAAGCATAAAAATAATGAGTGGGAGAATGTTATCATAACATACATCCTGTACTGAATGACCAGAGAAAAATAATCTATTTCAAACAGTAATGTGATCTACAGTCCAACTCGGAAACTGTTGTTGATGTCGTGTTAGATACGGGTTGATTCAATTCTGTGGGCATTAACAATGATGTATCAGTGGCGTTGAATTGGACTGTGAGAATCAAACTAACAGAAACAAGATCCATACAAGAGCACCACAAAGTGCAGCCTCAAAAAGACTGTAACTGAACCACTACACTAACTAATATTGCATTGATTTAAACTGTCCTATTTTTTTCTGGTCAAGTATCTTAACATATGGTAATATAAGCTTTAATAGTATAAAGAGTGACCTGATCTATATGAAAAGTGTCCTGAGATAACGTTTGATTTGGTGTTATATAAATAAAATTGAACTGACATTTGAATTGAGCTGTTGTAGTAAAGAGCATTAAATGCAGATAAATGTTTGTTTACAACAGAAAATATTTCTTAAACAAAGAGTATAATGCTGTGTAGGAAATGATGTACCTTGTCCATTCTCAGTCTGTGGACAACAGCCTCGTGGTCTTTCAAAATTCGGTTCTGCTCACACAGTCGACCTAAGAGTTTCTGTGTCAGACAGAACAAAATATATTTGATAGAAACCAAGAAAAAGAGTACAAGAACGTATCTCTGTGAGTACATGCTTACAGTATAGGGCCAAAAGTATACACCTATCAGCCATAATGACCTTGGTACCCTGGTGGTCATAATGTTATGCAGCCCCATATGCAACAAACTGTGATACACTGTGTGTTCTGACACACTTCTATCAGATCCAGCATAAACTTTTTCAGCTACATTAGCTCATCTGTTGGATTGGACAACACACGCCAGCCTTCGCTCCCCACGTAGATTAATGAGCCATCACCCCGTCTCTGGTTCACCCCTTTTCCTTCCTTGGACCACTATTGATAGGTACTGACCATGCTCTCACCCAGTGGTTGAGCCATCACAATTTGGCCCTTGTCAAAGTCGCTCAAATCCTTACGCTTGCTAATTTTTCCTGTTTCTAACACATCAACTTGCTGCCTAATATATCCCACCCACTGACAGGTGCCATTATAATGAGATAATCAGTGTTATTCACTTCTGGTCATAATGTTATGGTTGATCGGTGTATAAACACCAGAACATTGCGCCCATATGTGACAGCTGAATACATTGGGGCGGCTGTGGTTCAGAGGAAGAGCGGGTCGTCGACTAAGCGGAAGGTTGTTGGTTCGATTCCCGGCTCCTCCCGCCATGTATCAAAGTATCCTTGAGCAAGATACTGAACCCCAAATTGCTCCCGATGCTGTACAGCCACAAAAGTATTAGTGAGGTCCAACTCTGATGTTGTGGGAAAAGGCCTGGCTCATAGTGAGCACTCCAAAGGTGGGGTTGAGGTTGAGGTCAGGGCTTTGTGCAGGCTAGTCAAGTTCTTCCACACCTAACTGGGAAAACTATTCCTTATGAAGCTGGCTTTGTGCACTCTTGTTGTTGAAAAGAAGTTGGAGGGACACTATACTTATACTATACACTGTCTGAAATATATGGTAACCGCTTATGTATAAGCATTCTGATTAGGCCCTAGACCACAGATCTAAATATGTAGACAGGGTTGTTCACATACCTTTGGCCATGCAGTGTATTTGAAAAACATGATAATCTTCTGGGTGTAAGAGTGTGTTTTTCCTTTCCTTACACTGGTTTCAATTTCATTGAGCTTCAGTGTGGGATGTAATTCTCTGCTGTATACATCATGGAAAGGAAGCACCTGTGAAAACAAAGATTGAACAAATCAAACATCAACCAGACTCAATGAGAGGAAGAAAAAGTTTTATGTCAATGTCCCAATATTCTGTTCTTTATTCTGGGGAATATAAAGCCTAATTTACTCAGAAAGTCATCAAGATTTATTTTGCAAGAGAGGACATCTAAATTAAGAAACCAACAAATAAATGATTATTTTGCTGGCTGGGTTTTCATGCTTTCTGCAGTGGATGGCTGGTGATTAAGTTTCTACAAAAATACAGTAGGTAACATCTGCCAGCAGTTAAATGGGAAGAACTCTATGGAGCCATTCTTAAGCCTTATATAAACATAATGTTGGTATACTGATAATGCAACCCTGTATGTTTCCTCATCTCTAAACATCACAGAAGCTCTTTGGTTTATGTATCAGAATGAAATGAAATAAAGTCATGATAATGTCCCATTTTTAAAAAAACACAATAGAAACCGAAATACATGATTCAGGAGGCTAAGATAAAAGTTAAAGTGTTTTTACTTGACAAATGTACAAGGATATAACAAAAGGATTCAACAGACAACAGAATAGTAATACAGGCAAGGTCAGAAACAGAAAAAAACTAGCAAGCAAAGACAGGACGCTGTAAGAGAAGCAGCTCTGATCCAGTGTTGCTAGCTGAAGTCGGCCTCCCTGCGGTGCTCTCTCTTACTTGTACACAGAGCTTTGCTGTTGAGGATGATTGCTCCAATATTCGGGTAACCATGCCAATTAAGTGGCTTCCCTCAAGCACCTGAAAATTTAGCTCAGATTACAGAGACCTGACAATACGCTTATGTAACAGGATGCCTGGAACAATACTGGAACTTTTACTACTTTAAGGATAAGCTAATAATATTTTTTAAAGTAGGCAAGAAACTATGGAAGGAAAGGAGAAATAAAGGAAAGGGAATAAAGGAGAGAAGGAAGCTCACACGCAAACACGGTTAACATTGACTGGGAAACAGTGTATGAAATATGTAATGGCAAACAATACTGTGTTTGTGTGTGTGTGTCCTCTTACCTGATGGTCTAAGTAATCCAGATTGCGCTGCAGTTGAAGGTCTAATATGTCCTCCTGAGCCAAGCAACAGCAACAGTGATAGACATGGAAATCACACAAACATAGTGTACAGATAGACGGCTTTCAGAAAAGACTGCAGCAAAGCAAAGCACCACAACTAATCCGCCAATCACACTGGAGGCCTACAGCTTCTCTGCAATGATCAACTGAAACACTATATAGAGAATTAAATAATTGCTTATGTCTGGACATGTTTTTGACAAATAAAATAAAATAAAAGATCTCAAATTTCATCTCAAATCTCTATTGCGAGGTTGTTCCTTCAGAGGCATCAGTCTTAATGAGCCTTCCTCAGCAGACAGAGTTTGATCAGTTGTCATGGAAATCGTTTAGTTGTTATTTTCCTCTATATTTGACAGAAAAAGACAGGGTGATGGAAATGTCTTTGTTCAAATGGGGCCTCAGATGTGTCAGATGGAAATGTCCTCCTTGTTCTTTCTCTGGCTACTCATTGACTTCTGATCCATGACCTTTGACCTCTTCTCAGGATGCTGTGAGAGGTTTTGGTCTGGTGTTCATGTTCTGATGTTTTTTGTTTCCGCTTGTTTTGTTACTGCATTCAGTGTCTTGGAGCACAGAGCAGACTGTATTGGCAGGAAGTCAGGCACAGAAAGGGCATAGAGAATCCAGTCAATTTTCAAAATAAAATACCCCCTGCAGACACTTGATTGAAAATCATGCTTGTATCAACATTGTGGCACCAGGCCAAAGTCAATCAGCCAGAGGCCAGTCAGAGGAGTATTGAAGCGCAGAAACACGCCGTTTTGTATCATTTTTAAGGACAAAATTGTTCCGCTTCTGAAGCACTCTTGATAGGATCGGAAGATTCTACGGAGCCAAACCGTCTTGAAGCCGTGCCCGATTAGGAAGTGAGTTACTATATTTACTTGCCCAAAGTGGTATTTTACTTTTGGTATTGTTTTTGTTGAGACCTGGGTCAAGGTCACTTTCATGCTAAAACACAGCTGTTTACTCATGTAGCTCAGTGTAAAAGTACAGGGGTTAAAACAAGTTAATTTGTAATAAACATAAAAAGATGGAAATGATTCAGTAACGCAATTAAACTGAAAAAAATGTAGGTTACAAGTAGAGAAAACTGAGATAACTGAGAGATTAGCATAAATTAATAAATAATAAAGTAGAGTGTAAATAGTTGATTAAGTAGTTACAATAAACTGCTCTATAGTGGAGGAAAAGTGTGTGGTAAAATAATAATTGTATTTAATAATAATCTGTCTTTGGTTCATGCTGTTTCATTTGCTTGGTTACTGTAGGTATCATTCGTTGTCACCTGATGGTAATTCGCTGTAGGTAAGGAAGTTAACAGAAAAGGGGTGGGAAGATAAAAACAACAACAAGCAGGACGGGAGAAACGTTGAAAAAGAGAGAAAAGAGAGAAATACGGAGCTGAAGGAAAGTTAGGAGATAATGACAATATGGTAGATAGCTTGTGAATGTTTAAGTAACAGAAGAAGCTGTAGCTGAGGACAGTAACGAGCATTTCTTGCCTAAACACAGTGGATTAGGGCGTTTGAGTTCTTTAAGAGGGACTGCTAAAGCCAGCAAGCTGCTAGACCAGAGGCTTGTATTAAAAAATAAATTTCGCCTGTTAACATTTTTATGTCAATTCCCAGTTGTTTAGGACCCAACAATCAAAATGATCCATTGTTGCCTTTTTATCTCTGATCTGGTTTGTGTTCACACTGACTGATTACAAAAGAACCAAGAGGTTTAAACATGAGGACACCATTGCTGAACGGGAAGGACGTTTGCTTTCTTCTTTCATCTCTTCACAAACTGTTTGTCCAGTTTCTTATTTTTACGTGCATGTGAGAGTGTGCGTGTGGGCCCACTGTTGTGTTTAGAGTTTAGTTAAGTAGCATATTTGATTTGAGTCTGATAAGTATATGGAAATAGTGTTACATTTTGTTTGTTATTTAAAATATTAGTACGTTTGAATAGAGACAGTTTTGTTGTTTATTTATAAGGTATTAGGCTATAAAAGGTTTCACACAAAACGTGTAAAACTTAGTGGTAGCTACCTTTATAAATCAAACCCAAACACCCCGTCATTCAAGTCCAAGGTGATTTCCTTTAATTTAGGCATTTACAGAGTGTTGGTGTAATTATTTTGGTGCTACACTCACCAAAATAATTATATGTATTCTTGAGGTTTAAGAAATATCCTGAAAGCATGCCCTTCCACATAAAACCTACGAATGAAACAGGGACCTGCATATACGTACTATAACAGTAGTGGTCCACAAGGTATCTTCAAAGAGACCACATGTTCAATTTGCAAACATGCCTGCCCATGTATTTTTTTAATTGGTAAAATTGAACATACAACATTATATGCACTCCCGTCTTCTGTACAGTCTTCTTATATTTTCTTATCTTTCTTATCTTTATTTATTTATATTTTTAAAAAGTACTTTATTCTTGTGTGATTTTTGTGTGACTTGTATATTTTTGTGTGATTTATATATTTTTGTGTGACTGTATATTTTAAGCACCATTGCACCAAGACAAATTCCTCGTATGTGTAAAAACCTACCTGGCAATAAATCTGATTCTGATTCTAATTCTGATATGTGCTGTCACATTTCCACTATAATCAAGTGGCTTCTGGTCTCCCATGTTAGAACTTGTGGGACTGCACTTTATTGCATGACTATATTGGTAGACCCCATGTAGCTTAGGTCTCTCTGTCATTCATTTATATTAAATATTTGTCTAATGTATAAATTCACACACATACACTCATACACATATGCACACAAAATTGGTGCCAGTGGCATGTTAGGGACAGGAGATCAGAGAGGAAAGAAAAGGTCCAGAGAGAGATTTATGTATACAGAGTTAGGGCAGGTAGACAGATGTGTGGAAGAAATCCCACAGCTGGCTGCAGCTGCAAAACAAAGCTACACATACCACTGTTGTGCCACGACTACTGTAGGCTATACCACCACAGGACTGTGTGTGACCGTGTGTACCGGTATTATCCTTGTATTACAGTACATTACCACACATACCATTTTATTGTGGATGTAGGGGGATTCAGGGTAGTTGCAGTGGTATAATCCTTGGCTTAAGGACCTCCTATCACCAGGGTAGTCATACTGAAGGAAGGAAGGAAGGAAGGAAGGAAGGAAGGAAGGAAGGAAGGAAGGAAGGAAGGAAGAAAAATGAGGGAAAGAATTAATGAAAGTTTTTAGGGTGGAGTACAGTACAATGAATTATGGTTAAGTCATATGAAAACCAAATATTCATCTCTTATTCTTTCATTCATTCGATAAAGGTAATTTACAGTCTTTATATTCTGGAAATAGAGTGGGAATTCTAAAAACCTGTTAATATAAATTTTAAAAATTCTGACTTTTTATTGTATTCGCTTACCTAAATCAAAAACTACATTCAGTAGAATTATGAGGAAAAACATGGGATAAAAGCTTGCCCCCATTAAATTAACATGTCTGATTTCCCAAAGTAACTGTCATAGTAACTGAGTTGTGGCCCGGAAAAAAAATGTCAAGATGAGGTTGCGGTCACCTTTTATCCACTATATAATACTACAAACAAACACACACCCACACACACACACACACACCCACACACACACACACACACACACACACACACAAAAAAACTCGTTGTTTCACCTTCGGTGAACTGAGGGATCTCCTCAGGCTGTAGACAGATGGATCAGCATATATCACGTCATCCCTCATCCTCCCTGTAAACCGGTCAAAGCGGGCAGATGGTGATCGAGCCGGCGAGGCAAAGTTGTGTGGCACTGGTGAGTAGGGCCCCCCCGATGACGAGGATGGTGACCTAGGCACAGACCTGGAGCGTGGCTGGATGGACAGACGCCTCATGGATGTTTCCATTCCCCCATAATACTGTTGCCCCCATTGGTCCCTGGGCACTGGGGGTCCATACATCTGATGTCCGTCCCTTAGTGAGTGGCGCTTATCCTCAATAGTCCATCGTCGGTCGTATCCACCGAAAGCAGAGACAGAGCATATGCTGTCAGGTCGGACCCCTGATGTGTACAGAGGGTACTCCTCCACATACTGGGGGCCACCAGGGTAGCCATAGTAGTCAGCAGAGACCCCACGGCTCACTTGGTAGTAATGAGATGGGCTGTAAGGACAGGAAAAGATGGAGATGGAAGTCTCTTAATTTTGTTAATTTTGTTTTGATAAGACTTTTTTCTTCTTAAAATCTAAAATAAATATCACCTTTGTTTATTATGCACATGGATATTAATTTTTAAAAAGGTAAATTACGGCCATGAGCTGTCCTGTACTGGTCATGGTTATGATGAATGACTATTTGAAATAGCAAATATTTAAGGTGTGCTATAGTTTCATGACATGAGTACATTTGGTGCGCAGACACAACATCCAGTTTGAGATGTTTATGCAAGCAGCTTATAAATCCAGTAGCACCAGCTGGACCAATCCTGTAACCTTGCGAGGCAGCTAGGCTGCAGATCATGAAATCACAAAATCATCTAGGCTTCCATTTATGCATTTGTCTGAGGAAGTACTGGTAGCTACGGAGAGAGCGTTCATGCAGTGAGAAGATGTCCTGCCATGTGTCGAAGTATCCTTGAGCAAGATACTAAACCCCAAATTGCTCCCGATGCTGTGCATTGGTGTGTGAATGTATATGAATGTGTTAGTTTCTGTTCGATGGACTTTACCATCGCTGTGTGAATGTGTGTGAAAGGGTGAATGTGGCATGTAGTGTAAAAGCACTTTGAGTGGTCAGAAGACTAGAAAGGCACTATACAAGTACAGGTCCATTTACCATTTACCATTTACCAACAATACAGAAGTAGACCTGTAGAGAGATACAGGTGCTATATTTCTCCTCCTCTCCACTGATTTACCTGTTGATATCCTCTTGGGATGCCATGCCCCGCCGCTGGTTGACCCACTGCTGCAGCTGGGCCATTGAGCTCTTCCTCTGGGCCACCCTCTCTGGAGCTGTCCTGGGCACAAAACCCCTCCTCAGCACCACATTCTCCTGCTGCTCCTGGGGGACATGCGACGGGCCCCCACTCTCCTCCTGGTGTTCCTGAGGGGTGCGATGCCCACTGTGACTCCTGGATGGAGGGGGTTTGCTATTGTGTAGCATTTTGCGAGGGCCATAGTTGCTGCAACCATTTGGATGGTAATCTGAGTGAGGGGTGTAGTCTGGACCAGATCCTCCCCTTTCATCATCACCTTCTCTTCCACCTCCATGCCTTCCTTCATTCTTTTTCCCCTCCTGATTTGAGAGGGGTGTGGAGGGTGGGGGTGTCTCAAAGCCGTCAACACCATTTATCTTAGGGTAGGGGGGCTGGTCACTGTCAGTTTCATTGTGTGTTTGTGTGTGTGGATGCTCTTGTGCTTGTGGGTCGGGTGCCTTGGTCACCATAGTATGGTTGAGATCAGCTTTCGTGTCCGAGTTATTTCTGTGAAATTTGAAGGAAAAGAAAGCATGAGAACAGAAAGGAAGGTTTGTATTAAAAAATAAATTTCGCCTGTCATTTATTATTTAATTCCCAGTTGTTTAGGACCTAACAATCAAAATGATCCATTGTTGCCTTCTTATCTCTGATCTGGTTTGTCGTCGCACTGACTGATTACCAAAGAACTAAGAGGTTTAAACATGAGGATGCCATTGCTGAACGGGAAGGACTGTTTCGCGCTTCCTGAGGAGGACTTTGCTTCTGCTGCCACTTGCTTTCTTCTTTCATCTCTTCACAAACTGTTGTCCAGTGTCTTATTTTTATGTGCATGTGAGAGTGTGTGTGTGGGCCCACTGTTGTGTTTAGAGTTGAGTTAAGTAGCATATTTAATTTGAGTCTGATAAGTATAGGGAAATAGTGTTACATTTTGTATAGTATTTGGTATTGCCTAATTTTTTACAGTGATCTGCTAATTTTGGTAAAGGTAATTCTGTTTAAAATTGAGTATTTCAACTATAATATGAGTATTTCAACTATAATATTATATTTTAAAGGAGTCTTATTTGTGTAATTGTGTTATTTCCTTTTTTCCCTTATAACTAACAAAGTAAATATTATTTGTGTTACACTGCATAAAACTGGTCAGTAAAATATTATTTGTCTTGGGTCAGTTATTTAAAATATTGGTATGTTTGAATAGAGCCACTGCGAAGTCACTGGACAGTTTTGGTAACAGTCTTCCTTCATCATCAGCACACAGAGAGGCAAATCAACTTCCACTGACTGACTGTCGCTGTATGAATCTTGTGCAGTGCTTGAATTGGGACAGTACTAGAATAGTGTCAGAATGCATACTGTTTTTCTGTTTTGTTTTTCTGAGAACATATGTAAAGGTAGTGTGCATCCAGTTTGGCTCTGTGCATGTGTGTGAACATCACCTTTGTCTTAGCTGAATGTTGACCTCTGAAGCCTCGCTCATGGCTCTGATCCACTCTTCCTGCTCCTCATGGCTGTCTGTGCTAAAGTAGTATGTCCTGGTCCCAGCGTGCTCCGCCTGCATGCAAAACACAACAGGAGCTTTCAACTCCCCGTCCTCACCCTCCTCCTCCTCCTTATCCAACCGCACCTGCAGATGGAGATGGAGACAAAAGACAGAGGCAGCACATAAGTACCACAGTCAGTGTTATAATCGTGGACTTAAAATCTCCATAATCTTCATCAGCAGTAACTTCATCTACTCATGCAGTTAAGAGGCATGGTGTTATGGAACTCCAAGTACAAGGTAATTACAGTTTATTACAACTTTTATTTTTTGATTTTTGATTTGATTTATTTTTGCATTAGACATGTTGGAAAGAAGTCAACAGTTTATCCAGATTTTCTAAATCACTTTACTGGTCAAACTTAAAGTGTACAGATTTTTTCACATTTGTGATATTGCTTCCTTTCTCTCTCCCAAATAAGTTTGTCTAACCAAGAGGTTTATTTCCAGCTTGTCTGATTGCACACACTTCTTGTCCTAGCTTCTTTTTACTGTGTTGCAAACTGTGTTTCCTGATCTCGACAATTAATGGACATAAAAAAAATAAGACCCAAATTGTGATGGACCTGAATTATCCTTTAATGATATCCATGCACATTCCTTTGATTGGCTGTGTTACACTCACTGATCCTGCTTTACTTTCAAACAAAAACTCTTTCCTTAAATTTCCTCCCACCTCACTTCTTATGTTTTTTATTTTTAACAATTTGTGACATCGGATGCAATTACAAAATCACAGGACGTACATTTGAACAGTAGAGCTGACATGGACTTAATAACTCAACAACCCAAAAAGAAAAGAAAAAAAGAAAGAAAAGACAAGACTGCTATGCATGAATCCTTAGGTATCCAACTGACATGCAGGAATGCAGCACAAAAGACATAAAGACATAATCATGCATCCTTTGCAGACAGGACAGTTAATAAAAAGAAGGGTGGTAAAATATCAACACTGTACCTACTGTACTTTCTACCACAACAGGAGACAGCGAGGGCCAGCAGACCTCACAGGGGTGGACGGAGGTGGGAGGAAGAACAGACAGTGACAAGGGAAAGGGTTAAGGGTTGTGGTGTCAAAGCCAGTGCTGATGTTAGGCTGTGAATATGTATTCTTTGAGGCTGTGGCAGACTATAGTTGGAAAAGGAAAGATGTTGAGAACATCTGGAACCTCTGAAATTCTTACATTACAAACACAATTCATACAACCTATATGAAGAGGCTACTGAAGTCTTAAAAAACAGGCTAAAACAGTTCAGTTTTAGTGTTTATGGCATTTAAAACATCAAGAACCTTGATAATCTTCTAAAAGTACTCACTGTGAAGGGACACACAGCTTTAAAAAAAACAGATCAGTCTGTGTCAACACCTCCACATGAACAACTGACAGTTGACAAAAATTAGCTAACATCTTCCTATGGATACTAGTTGTACATAAGTCACTAATGAAGGCAAGCCCTTGTATGGGTAGACAATCATGTCTAGAACCATATTAATGTGACCCTGAACATACTGTCCTTATTCCTCAAAATAAAATGAAATAAAACACACAAATAATAATAATAATCATGGTTGAAAAAAAAACAGGAATGTACCACAAGAGGGCAGCACAAGCAAAGAGGTTGGACAAGATACCGTTCACTGAGCATTTAGCACTATAATCCTTAGTTCTGGCTTTTTCTCTAACTGATTCACCAATCACCAAGTGACGAAAAGCTCCTACAAAAGACATTGGAATCAAAATACAAAGTTCAAAAGTAAAGATCTAGAATAATGACTGCACTTGAGCTTCAGACAGAACATGTTTCATGAAAGACAATCAATAGATTGTGTATGAAAAACCTAATTCTGCAAGACTGCAAGAAAAAGTACAGAGTGAAAATACTGAGGTACTGGTACCTCAAAATAGTATTTGAGTACTGGAGTACAGTTAATATACATAACGACCAATTTGACCTAAATTGTACATGTGTTTCAAAGTGTCCTGGTGACCTGATATCCAATATGGAGCATTAATGTTTCAACTCTTTCAGACAGGTTGTAGTCCTAAAACCATGAGTTCATCCAAAAAATTTCCTTGCAGAAGCATAGTTTATGCAGATAATAATTTATATTTTTAAAATGTATGCGGTAAATTGCTACAAAGCTTATTGCCATATTGTTCATATTTGTTCCTATTTCAAAAACCCAATGCAGATGATCCATGGTGATCTACACAAACACATCTTATTCTGATTCATTTGATTCTGAATGGACCCTGTTCTGCTCCTACTTTTACCAGCTCCTTCCCAAAAACACTCTCCTGATATAGAGGATGTAGATATATATTCTATCAGAACACGATAGTGAAGATTGTATAATAATATTAATGATATATTATTATCAAATAAAATAATGAGAAATTGGCCTGTGTGTGTGTCTGTGTGTCAGTGGTGAAGTGAAGGTGTATATTCGACCTTCTTCCTGCTGAGTACAGTAGTAGTGAATGCAGACACTGTGTGTGTGTGTGTGTGTGTGTGTGTGTGTGTGTGTGGTGTGGTGGTGTGTGTGTGTGTGTGTGTGTGTGTGTGTGTGTGTGTGTGTGTGTGTGTGTGTGTCGGAAATGATGTCACTGACAACAGGAGTCATTTCCTTCCACGGTGGAGCACTGTGAGGCTCCTCCTTCATCAGTGACACAAGGTAATGCAATTGGCTGAAATGGCTGTATAGTAAGAGGAAGCAGTAACCTAGCAACAGAGGCGGGGCTGTGGGAAGAGGGAGTGTATGTGTGTGTGTGTGTGCAGCCTCCCTCCTTTGTTGTCCTTCCTTTGTTCATTCATCCAACTAGTCAAAGAGAAGGATGGATGAAGGAGAAAGGAAAGGTGATATTAACATTATCTCTCACGCTTCAAAAATAAAATTATTATGATCATATATTATTATTTTATAACTCAGGAACAAACTGAAAATCAAAGAAAACCACGCTATTGAGAACAAAGCAGAAAGGAGGAATAAAGGAAAAGTAAAATAAATAGATGATAAGATAAGAAATATATTGTTTAGTTGAACTGAATTAAAAGTGAATAGGGGGGACACAATAGATAAATGGAGGAAGAAGGGAGGGAAAGGAAGGAGGAAAGAAAAATGTTGAGATGAGGGAAAGACTGAAAAAAAAATTAACTACTACTTCTCTTGTTAGATCTTAGTGCTACATTTGACACGATTGACCATCATATCATATTAGAGAGACTTGAGCATTGGCATTAAAAGAACCGCACTAAGCTAAGTCTTACTGATCAAGTCGATCTCAGTTTGTACATGTTCCACAAGGTTCTGTGCTTGGATCAATTCTATTCACTTTATACATGCTTCCTTTAGGCAGCATAATTAGGAATCCCTCCACTTCCTTTAATTGTTATGCAGATGATACCCAGTTATATCCATCAATCAAGCCTGATTAAATTAATCAATTAGCTAAAGTACAAGCATGCATTAAGGCCAAAAAAACCTGGATGATCTGCAATTCTCTGATGTTAAATTTAGATAAAAATTGAAGTTCTTGTAATTAGCCCCAAACACCTCTGAAACTGATTATCTAAAGATATTGTTACTGTAGATGGTTTTACCCTGGCCTCTAGCACCATCAGGAATCTTGGAGTTATCTTTGATCAGGATATGTAATTTAACTCCCACATAAAGCAAACCTCTAGGACTGCCCTTTTTCACTTACGTAACATTGCAAAAATCTGACAAATCCTGTCCCAGAAAGATGCAGAAAAACTAGTCTGTGCATTTGTTACTTCTAGGCTGGATTACTGCAACTCCTTATGCCCCTATAAGTCCATTGAGACGCAAGAATTGACTCAGAATGCCGCAGCACGAGTACTGACAGGAACTAGAAAAGAGATCATATCTGTCCTGTACTAGCTTCTCTGCACTCACTCCCTGTAAAATTTTGAATATAATTCAAAATCCTCCTCCTCACCTACAAAGCTCTTTATGGTCAAGCACCTTCATATCTTGAAGAGCTCATGGTACCCCACTAGAACACTGCACTCTCTGAATGCAGGGTTACTTGTGGTTCCTATAGTCTCCAAAGGTGCCAGAGCCTTCAGCTACCAAGCTCATCTCCTGTGGAACCAGCTTCCAGTTTGGTTTCTGGAGGCAGACACACTTTCCACATTGAAGAGTAGGCTTAAGACGTGGGATTTTCCATGATGCACTGAGCTCCTCTCTTCCTCTCCCTCTTTACCTGTACATATTCATGTCGTCATCGTAATCGTCATTAGTCATTTCTACTGGTATAGTTGTTGCTGTGCACTTTTGTCTCTGTCTCTGTTCTTCTCTCTTTACTGCAAAGCTGCTGCTGCCAGCTCTACCTTTCTATACTGAGTTTGTCTAAGACATATTTTAAAGATGTAATTAAGAATGTAATCAAATAAAAAAAAAAATTCATTTACCAGGGACAATGCACATTAATTAACATTGCAGTGTACTCATCAATGTAAATGTTAGCAAATAAGCACATTTTCATCCGTAGTCCTTGGGCAGGTTATAACAAATTAGTGCCTAATGTCATCAAAACAATGCCTCAATAAGTACTACAAAACTGGGGCACCCAGATAGCTCACCTAGTAGACCTGGTGACCCATGGACCAAGGCTGAGCTGCAGCGGCCATGGGTTCAAATCTGATGATATGAGGAAAACACACAGTTTTGTTTGCATGCAGGTGTAAACATGAATTGCTTAACCAGTCAGATACACCCAGAATGTGGGTGCAGTTAATTTGTTTATGGCTTGTTGTTTGCTTTTACCATGTACACAAGAAGTGAGTCAACAGCATACATTTACATGTTGACAGATGGAAAGACTTAAGACAAGTCAATAATATACAAGCTAGTTTTGACAGGAATACCTCATCGCAGTGTTGCTTCT
Source organism: Dicentrarchus labrax (assembly GCF_905237075.1). Taxonomy (NCBI): domain Eukaryota; kingdom Metazoa; phylum Chordata; class Actinopteri; family Moronidae; genus Dicentrarchus; species Dicentrarchus labrax. The sequence continues at coordinate 4,194,331 of NW_026136711.1, read as the reverse complement.
TTACCTAATTACCTAATAAACACCTATTTCACCAGCTTCATCTAATTTAACTTTACACTTTAGAAAGTAGTAGTTGGCTTTGTCTGTTTTTGTTTTATGATTGGAGTGAAATCCAACTTGCATTCGGTGCAGAGGGGTGTGGTCTGTGTTCAAATGACCACTCAGCTGCTTTGCTAACCATTTCTTGGCCACCTTGGACTACGGGTAAAATATTGATGGGTCTGTAGTTTCCCCACTGTTGTTTTGTCACAACAGCTGACTTCCAGGTGCTTGGAAAAAGTCCTTGCTTAATTAGCAGACTAAATGGGGCAGACTAAGGCATCCTTGTGGGATTTATAAGATAAGATAAGAAAACCTCTATTTGTCCCGCAATGGGGAAATATATTATTATATGTGGTAAAACTAAGTGATATGGGAAATGCTTTTTCCAGCAGGCCTCCAGAGGTTCCATTATAGGTAAGACTCTCTAGAGCTTCCTGCTAGATGTGTGTATATGCTGCACAGTTATACACACAGTTATACTACGGGATGTGTGTGTGTGCCTTTGCCAAGTGAGTTAGCTACTGCTACACTGTACCTGTCCATAAGTGTGTGGATGGATGAAATGTGTGACACACACACACACACACACACACACACACACATATATATAAATATTGTATGTTATCTCTCTCCAGATGTCCCTGAGCTTTTTATGCTTTTTAGTTTTATGACACTCATTCTAAAGCCCCATTCGCACGAGACTAGTATTACCTGGGGACTTCATGTGATTTAGTAATTACTCCACCACGTCTGTGTTTCGTGCGGCGCATTCACACAGGATAAGCAAAGTCTGTGTTGTAACTCGAATTTACTGACATTATCCCCCAGATATGATGTCAAGGCTCTGCGTAACCTATGCGATATGATAGAAACATTTTCCTTACCGCATGCTGCCATGCATGTAATCCATCTAATCATCTTTCGAGATTTCGCTCTTCTGATGGATTTGAGCTTGCTCTTTCTGCGAATGGGTCTCCATGCTGTGTACCTAGATGAGTGTCCTGAATTTGCACCCAAAATGCTGTCAAAACGCAGCCTCCATAATTCTCGACCGGTAAAAAGGCAGACATAAGGCACGGAAAACACAAAAAACCTTAAAAAAAAAAAAAGACCCCAAATCACAGACATGCCGATTCGCACGGGACTTATATTATCACATGACCTCTGTGTTTGGCGAAATATGGTAGGTAATTTGCGGAGGAATTTTTACTTTACAAATTACGTACATGGCAGATTTGCACGGGATTAAGATCACAGACGACCTCCGTAATTATTACAAATTACTAGAGGTCCCCAGGTCATACTAGTCCCGTGCGAATAGGGCTTAATACTATAATATGGTTGGAATACAATTGATAGTAATATTTGCAACTGATTGGCTGACAGGTCAGGGGTGTTTCAAGAGGGGGTGCCTGGGGTAGCACAGGCCTGAAATCGGATTGGCCACCCCAATCCTGCACGTTGTAAATATCTTTCCTGTACAGTTTGGATCTTTCTATCATTATCCTTATCTTTATTTATTTATATTTTAAAAAGTACTTTATTTTTGTGTGATTTTTATGCACCAATGCACCAAGACATATTCCTTGTACGTGTAAAAACTTACTTAGCAATAAACAAGATTCTGATTCTGAAGTGCCACCCCATTATCCTTACCCGTTCCACGCCACACTGTCTTTTAGAGGTTCTTGTGAGCTCTGTTTTAAAACTAGAGTGATACTAGTATCATATGAAACTAGATGGCCTAACGCATTCATTAGTATCATCCATATCATGTTGGGAAAGAGGATAAATAACGCTCCAAATACATGTTACATTTTCAAAAGATTCTCTTGACCTCCGACCTCAAGGTATCTGAATGAAAATGGGGTCTATAGTATCCATAAATCTCCTCCCATTTTATGCTTATCCCATGTAGTTTTGGGGCAAAAACCAGAGCTGGTCCCCGCCCCCTCCTCATGTCAAGGCGGGTGTCAATTTTGACTATTTTGATGAGTCTGACTATTCGTCAGAAAAAGAGGAAAGTGAATTGTGGAAACAGCAAAATCAGGTGAACTTCCAATGTTGATGTCAGTAAATAACAGTAACGTTAAGTTGATGTGCAGTTTGCAGCAACTCTTTCTACTCTGTACTGTCTGTTCTGTGACTTTGTTCCTGATAAAAGTGAGAGTGAAATACAACTATTTACTACTATAACGCAGCGTTTATTAATTGCAGTTTGGAAAAAATAACCACATTTTCATTTCATTTCATGCACATGCATTTATATGCATGTGCATGAAATGAAACTTGTGGTAATGTCTCTTCGCAGCAGTCCAGACAATTTATGTACATGATAGCACATATAGACTTATGTTTACATTGTATAGCCAAAGCTAATTGTATAGTACTGTGAAGACTGGCCAATTCTCAGTTTTATTTTGTAAATGTTGTTTTCACCTGGTATATTTGAATGTTTCTGCAGACTGGGGTGAATGGTAAATGGACTGTACTTGTATAGCACCTTTCTGGTCTTCCTGAAAGCGCTTTTACACTACATGCAACATTCACACAGTAATGGTAAATACCATCACAAACATAAACCTACTCATTCATCCACATTCAAACACAACATGCACAGCATCAGGAGCAATTTTGGGTTCAGTATCTTGCTCAAGGACACTTTGACATGCAGCAGGAAGAGCAATGGATTGAACCGCCAACCTTCTAATTAGTGGACAACCACAGCCACAGCTGCCCCTTTAGGGTCCCTTACAGTATTAGAAAAATACATTTGAAATTAATGGAAAGCTGAGATAAAAATGTGATTTATATTTTAATCCACCCCGGCATAAGTCAGTGCCCCTCTTGTGCCATCCCAGTCAAAAAAGTCTAGAAACACCCCTACAACATGTTGCAGGTTTAGGCAACAAAAAGGCTTTGTTTTAGAAAGATTGTGGTTTCATTTAAAAGGTGAAATAAGTATGAATTTGCTACCTGTGGAATTCATAGTCCACACTAAAAGTGGGCCAGTATATCACCAGAGTAACTGCAAACTGCTGCTAACTGAAGTGTCTGAAGGGTCAGCCCCATCTTGGTGTTGTTGGACTGAGGAGAGAGTGGATGCAACAGTCACTCACTGTGGCCTCTTGATTTTCAAAGTGGTATTAAAGACAGGACAGGCAGAAGATCTTTATAGAAGCCAAAGTTAAAAATGGACCATCTCATCTGTGTGGAATGTGTGCCTACTATTACTACTACATCCTCTAAGTTCAGAGTGCTAAGAAACCTAGACAGATTGTTCCCAGTTCCTCAGTTGTTTTATTGACACTAGGAAGGTGGCACAATTCATTTTAAAGATATACACTGATGTCAGAACTCAAGAGCAGCATACTACCACAGTAAGTGTTGGCTGTTACCACTGAAGGGATTTTATAAATGAAAACTCACTTGTGTAGCTCATAGTAAATATCTATATTATTTCATGCCCCCTTGTAAGGCTTGTGGTATACTTGCCTCGTCTGACTGAAATATATGGGTCTGTTATCTTCTACCTAAATGACATGGTTCACATGTTGCCCTGGCAACTATGCATCCATGTGGAATTGTTGTAGTTAGGCGCTATGAGGTCATTTGCATTATTTATGTGGTCTTCTTGATGTCATTAACATCTATCAGAAGTGCCATCCTGGCAAGAGAAAAGAGAAAAGTCACTATATGTAAGGATTTGTAAAAACCAAAATCTAGGTCATGTTTCTTGTAGATTTAACATTAATGTTAATGTTGTCACAATGCACTGATGCTGACATTGTGCACAGAGCTTCATCTTCAAGTTCCTGTTCTGAATATAACGTGTGAACTTGTGTTAGTGTGTGTTTGCATTTGTATGTGTGTGTGTTCACCCTCTTCCAGCCCCCAGGAAATGCTCTCAATACATCCATTCAGAATGCAGCAGCAGTCACTGTGAGCTATTGAAATGCTTCCCTGGCTGTCACACACCAAATTTTCACTGTGCAGGTAGAACACATGACTGCTACCACAACTATACTAATTCAGCAGTCATCAGTTAACTTAACTTTGAGCTATTGACTGTATGCAATTTTACAACCTCTAAAATGATGTCTGAATACACCTTTAGACAGAACAACCATTTCAACAATTCAGATATTCTAAAAGCCAAGTTGATCATGGAGTGTTAGAGTAATGGATAGAAAGGAAGGACATTTTATGGTAAACGTCTAATTAGATTTTGTACAAGGAAGAATTGTAGCATAAATAGTGATAGTTACCCATGGTTTGTTACACATAACCATCCGGGAAGTTGTTATTGGAACTGTTTGGAAAAGGGCAGGCACTTTAAAAAAGTCAGCAGGTGAGTGGATGAACCATCTGTCTATCACCGTCTATCATAGGAAAACTTCAATCAATCCGATCAACAAACCATGTAACGTAGTCAAACTCTTAATTGGTCGGGAGAAAAGTGAAAACATCTTTTCCATTAAGAAAAGCCTTTAGTGCTGTTCTCAAGTATCCTTGAGCAAGATAGTGAACCCCAAATTGCTCCCGATGCTGTGCATCTGTGTGTGAATGTGTATGAATGTGTTAGTTTCTGTTTGATGGGCTTTGCCATCGCTGTGTGAATGTGTGTAAAAGGGCGAACACATAGTTTGAAGCCTGGTAAGATGGATTCTCCGGTGATCTCAGTCCAGGTGGGACAAAAGATGGTTTAATCTGTTCATCTCTCGCTTTGTTCCAAATTGTTCTGAAATTTGATTATTTTTCATCCTGACATCCTGGCTTTCTTATAGTGCCACCATTAGTCAAAAGAATTCCAACAAGACATATCAAACTTTATTCCAGATAGCCACGAAACTTCCAGTAAGTTCAAACAAAAGTCATTTAATCATAAAATGGCCAGATAAGTAATACAGTAAGCATACTTAAACACAATGATGAATCTTTGAAGATATTTATAATTCCATGGTAGCTCAGTTGTTTAATTGCAGCAAGTACATTCTGTGTTCCATCTGCATGTGTTTTTTCCCACAGTAAAAAAATATGTGGATGATGGATGTGTGCTCCCCCTGTGATAAGCTGTTGATCAGTCTGTGTTGGCTCCTGCCTCTCACCAAAAACAGGATAAGTTCATATAGAAAATGGATGACTGGACAACTCGAATATTTACAAGAGACTTTTAGGGTGGGTTCATACCTTATTATACCATACATTATTTAAATTTTCCAACTCTGCCAGCAAAACTCAAATGGTCCAGCCAGAAAATGAAAACATGAAATGTAAATCTCTTTCTATTATTGGTCATACAGTTGGTGGGTAAAAAAGCAACAAACCCTTGCCATTTCATGTTGGTGTTGAAATGGAGCATGTCAGCAGACTTTAGAGGAACGTGTATATGAACAGCAGTAAGTGAGACAGTGTGCGGAAGTCCCTCATTGTTTTCAAATTGCACCTTCCTCAGAAGCACCTGTCACAAATTCAAGTGTGCAGAGTTTTTTCTATATATTTTGGAGGAAGATGTTCTGCCATCAGACGGTCTTCTCACAAAAAATGTCTAGCACTGATGACATCCTACTACGACTTTTGGTAGCAAACATGCTAGTAGTTTACCAGTCACCATAACAAGAAGAGAAAACCAATAAAATAACATATAATTGTACGCTTCCAGTGATTTGTTCGAACACACCAGAAATTAAATGCTCCATCCACTGGACAGCGGTCTGAGACCATCCCTTTGGATGGACCAGAGAGCAGATGTTTTGTCCGCACCAGAGTTTGCATCAGGTATTCGAACTGACCCAGACAAACGGCAATAGGGGGATAAACACAAGGTTTGTGACCCGCCCTTAGCCTCACTACTAGACTCTACAAGTAGTAGGTCTTGAATGTTAACCTGGTTCAATTTATTGCTAAACTCTATTTGAGTATCGTAAAACTTCTAATAATAGCCCGGGTGTTTATTTGCTTAAATCACTGAACTCCCCCAACCTTTATTGGGGACAGGTGTCTATTTGGGATAGGCATTTTATTCCTTAAGCCGGTTAGTCTGAATGAATTATACTTTAGTGCTCATAGTTTCATAAAATGAACTGAACGGTTGAATTGTGGAGAATCTAACTGATCTAACGATGTGTAAAATGTCCATACTGGCGAAAGTTTAAACATTTATTATCATTTGTGCAAATGATCTAAACGGCTTCAAACTCACTCAAGCGGACGACCCGGTGGGTTTTTAAAGGTTTTATGCATCAGAATAATTTCTATAACATCCAGACCAGGCCTCTATTGGAGACCTGTGTTTATTTGTCAAAACGTGTAGCCACACTAGGCTTTTAAAAGAGACCTGTGACTATTCAGGTAGTTTTACGGTAGCCCTGTATTTGAGAGAGGATGAGGTAGAAGTGGACACAAGAATGGAAAGAAAGCTGCACAAAAGCCGTAAAGGAATCAACACTTGTCATCTGATAGTTCTGTTGAACTGTCTGCTGTCAGGAAGGGTGAGGCTTAAGCTCAACCGCACATATATCACACATACACACACATTGTAACCCTATGACTCTGACTCTTGAGTCACGCATACATACACACACATACACACGGAAAGCCCGTTTAATAATTTACCCTGCAGTATGAGGGGGTAATGAGAGCAAGGTATTTAAGGCTGTGGTTTAAGAGCATACATATGGGGTTTTGAAATGTTTAAGGTGCTCAACACACACACAATCTGCAGGCATATCACCCTCATACAGCCTGAGTAGTATGGTTCTATTTCAGCAGAAACAAACAAAATTGTACTTTTCTTTGCGAACTGAAACATCCAAAAGATGTGAATTAATATTTGTAATGGTAACTTTCACAACTTGTATTACAACTACAGACCAGAGTTTTGGTGTGATTTAAAGACTGAGACATAACAAAACTTCAGTTGGACAGAGATTTCTCTCCTTGCTGACAGTCTCCTGGCTACAGCCACACCTCTATTGAGTCAGGTAGAAGAGCTGCAGGTAAAACAGGTTTCAACAGCTCTCTCACTGAGCTGCTGATTGAAAACAACACTCTAAAAGAGCAGAGATCTCTTCCATTTAGGTGAACAAGGCCGTTTACTGGATGAGATTATTTACAATTTGACATAAGAAGAGGACTTTCTATTTTCGTGAAACAATATCAAAATGTAGTCAGAGTCAGAGCTACTAATCTGCCAAAGATACAGACCCAGTCAGACTGAGCTGGATAGAAGATAAAAGATAAAGAGTCTGATTATGAACTTATTTTTTTGATCTGACTATTCATTTCTGTGACAAGTTTGCTGTCTGGTGATTTGTAGTATTCTTTGGTTCTTAACCTTGCTAGGTTGGTCTTTCCACCAGTTGGTCCAGACTGAAATATCTCAACAACAAGGTATTGGATAGATTCAAATTTGGTATAGATATCCATGGTTCCCAGAGGGTGAATAGTACTCAGTTTGGTGATCCTGACTTTTCCTGGAGTGCCACCAGTAGGCCACGATTTTCACTTAATCTGTGAACATCTACTAGATGGATGGACATGGGCTGCACGATATGGCAAAAAAAATAAATGCTATTGTGATTATTTTAATTAGTGGGAATGAGCATTTTTGCATCACAATAGAAAGAAATCACTGTGTACGTAAATGTCTTCCATTAAAAACCTTATATCCCTGTCAGTGTTTTTATATATATATGTATATATATAATTCAAATGAATTAATTAAAATAATATTTTTGTTTTTCTTTCAGCCAAGACACTACAGCCAAGAATGTTTTTGTATGTTATCCAAGCAGAAGACAAACTTCGATGATGAGAAAAAAAATTTAAATTCAGTTAAATGCCATTTAATTTAGGGTACAATTTTGTACAGTTTAGACAGAAATGTATCTCAAAAGAATAACTCTTAGAAAAACCTGAGTTCATGTTGTATATTCAGAGAGAGACCAGCAGGTTCAGAAGCTAGACTCTTCCCCTGCCTGCTTAGTGTCTGTTGTCTATGGGTCATTATTAACTGACACTTGCCATAAACAGAAGTGGTTGGACAGGAATCAGCTTTGAAGGAGGCATGCTATGACAGGACAACAGAGAGTCTGAGCCCCACCTCTACAACGTCCTGAGTGAGCACGTCCAATGAGACAAAACATGAGGAGCACACCTTGGAAAAACACACACTTTGCTTTAACTGGCCAGCATACACAACACTCAACCACTCATGTCACTGACACTTATCTGTCATTATCTAATTCAGTTCCAGTGTGCCATCTGTCTGTACACTCTGAACCACACACTTAAGTAATGATCAAAAGACTCGACAAATTACTGAGCTGAATACAAGAAGCTTTTTCACTGTGAGTTCTACAGAAAACTCATAAACCTGCACTGGATGTAAAATATCTTGCATCTCGAAAATCCTGATAACAGCTAATTGGTACAGATCACAGAGTTTACTGCCCTTTAAGTAGTCTATATATAACGATACAGTACATCCTGGCATGTTGCCACTTTGCAACACAACATCCGGCGATGTAGCCAATCACATAAACATATTTCTACTCTTTACCTTGAAATTATCACAATGAAAGTTTCAATTCAATCCAAAACTGCAGCTGTTGGGCGCCCAGTTAGCTCCGTCGGTAGAACTGGCGGCCCATGTATCGAGGCTGAGTCCTTGCTGCAGCGGCCCAGGGTTTGAATCCGACCTGCGGCCCTTTGCTGTGTGTCATCCCCTCTCTCTGCCCCTCTTTCCTGTCTGTCTTCACCTCACGTTACTATCATAAAGGCAATAAAAGCCCTAAAAAAAACTGCAGCTGTGATAGCTTTCCAGAGTTGCAAAATCCTGCCCAAACACTGCAGAGTGTCTTCACAGATCTTCACAGACTTGACAGCCCCTTGCAATGTTTTAATGGAAAGCTTTTTTCGGCACTAATTAACACAAGTCTGAGAATACTAGATAAAAGAGAATATTGAATGTCTAAGAACATGGGACGGAACGCTGAATTTCCCCGATACTTGTTAAGTTTTCCTGATGACTCTGCGCTGCTCTCACTGGTTGAAGTAGGGTTGCAGTTTATGATGGGGATTCTTAAACTGTTTCTAGTCTCTCGACTCAAAGCAGTTTACAACACTTGTCACAGCAAGGAACTGAGGATGGAATACCACTATTCTCTTTCAGCATTAGAAAAGTATAATAATGAACGATAATGAATAATGAAATGACCAATTAAAAAAATGACCAAGCCTGATGGTGCCATTAGTCTCACAGACAGTGAGACAAGTCAGAGTCTACCTAAACAGCAGTGTTTCCTCTACGTTGATTTTGGAGCGGCGGCCCACTGCTGTTAAATTTCTGCCGCCACGGTATCAGAAATGGGGCAGACGCACAATGTACTCACGGTTGCCTTTCAAATGATCCTGCCGACATAATGCACCCCCGTTTGGCTGCCGCTCACATTGCAATTTAACAACAAGTAGAACTATTCAGACTTTCTTACAAGCCGACTATTAAACTAAATGCTCCACCAAAACGTCACCGTGGTGGGTCCATTTTAATTGGACAATGTTCAACTTGTCAGTTCTCAGCTCAACGTCCTGATATCTGGAAACATTAAAACGGTAAATATATTTGTGTCGCAGCGAAGTGTCAGTTCTGTTTCATACGTAAAACGTTTGCCGGCGTGACGGGACAGGTGGTGGGGGGGAGGGTTGTTCGGACGGGCCTGAACTGATGGGAGGGTCAAGTTAAACATCAACTAAAAATATAAATGTGTCAAAAAATAAAAAAAAGTTTTTTTATCTTTTTGTGTGAGCTGGTAAGCTTATATTAAGTTTAGAATAAAGGCTGGAAGAAGGGCCAAGAGCTAGCCTGGCTCTGTGAAAAGGTAAAAAAATAAACCTACCAATCCCTTGAAATGACATCCATCCCTTTTGTATTTTTTTGTCGTTTTTCACTGTGCCACGTTCTGCTCTGACCAAGCCAGTCACTCTCAGCCTGGCACTGTCATTATATAGACCGATTTCTAACCTTCCCTTCCTCTCTAAGATTCTGGAGAAAGTAGTCGCCAAAGAGTTGTGTGACTTTCTACATAAAAATAGTTTATTTGAGGATTGTCAGTCAGGATTTCGAGTTCATCACAGCACAGAGACAGCTCTGGTTAAAGTTAATAATGACCTTTTGATTGCTTCAGACAATGGACTTGTCTCTGTACTTGTTAGATCTTAGTGCTGCATTTGACACCATTGACCATGATATTCTTTTAAAGAGACTTGAGCATCAAATTGGCATTAAAGGAACCGCACTCAGCTGGTTTAAGTCATACTCATCAGATCGTTCGCAGTTTGTACATGTTAACGATGAATCTTCAATAAATACTACAGTTAGTCATGGAGTTCCACAAGGTTCTGTACTTGGACCAATACTATTTACTTTATATATGCTCCCTTTAGGCAACATTATTAAGAATCACTCCATTAACTTTCACTGTTATGCAGATGATACGCAGTTATATCTATCGATCAAGCCCGATGAAATTAATCAATTATCTAAATTACAAACATGTCTTAAGGACATAAAATCCTGGATGAGCTCCAATTTTCTGATGTTAAGCGAATTTAACCGATGTTAAAAACGAAATTCTTGTACTTGGCCCCAAAAACCTTAGAGACTCACTGTCTAAAGATATAGTTACTCTAGATGGCATTACCTTGGCCTCTAGCACCACTGTCAGGAATCTTGGAGTTGTCTTTGATCAGGATTGTCATTTAATTACCACATGACGTAGGACTGCCTTCTTTCATTTACGTAATATTACAAAAATTAGACACATCCTATCACAGACAGATGCAGAAAAACAAATCCATGCATTTGTTACTTCTAGGCTGGATTACTGCAACTCTTTATTATCAGGTTGCCCCAATAAGTCCATTAAAACACTCCAATTAATTCAAAACGCTGCAGCACGAGTACTGACATGAACTAGAAAAAGAGATCACATCTCTCCTGTACTAGCTTCTCTACACTGGCTCCGTGTAAAATTTAGAATAGAATTTAAAATCCTCCTCCTCACCTATAAAGCTCTTCATGGTCAGGCCCCTTCATATCTTAAAGAGCTCATAGTACCCTGTTACCCCACTAGAACACTACTTTCTCTGAATGCTGGGCTACTTGTGATTCCTATAGTCTCAAAAAGTAGAACAGGAGCCAGAGCCTTCAGTTACCAAGCTCCTCTCCTGTGGAACCAGCTTCCAGCTGTGGTTCGGGAGGCAGACCTCTTTGATAAAGCTTATAGTTAGGGCTGGATCAGGTGAGTCCTGAACCATCCCTTAGTTATGCTGCTATAGGCCTAGACTATCGGGGGATTTCCCATGATGCACTGAGCTCCTCTCTTCCGCTCTCTTTCTGCACTCATTCATGTGCCATTAATGTTACTAACTTCACTTCTTCCCCGGAGCTCTTGTGCTTTCTCGTCTCGCAGGTTCTCATGGATCCTGGTGGAGCCTCCTGCCATGGTCCTGCTTGACTACAATTGCCAATATCACTGATATTAGTGTGGCTACTTAAGTGTATGGGGATATGTGGCTCAATAGAGCTGTGACTCTCTGTCAGCCTGGTTACAGTGCTGAAGAGGAACCTGGGGTTGTTCTTATTTTCTTCTATTAGTGCTGAGTAATAGGCTCCTCTGGCATTACGGAGGGCCTTTCTATGGGTTTTAAGATTATCTTGCCAAATTGAGCGATACTCTGATAATTTTGAAGAGCGCCATTTCCTTTCAGATTTCCTAGCTTTTTGCTTTAATTGGCGGGTTTGGTGGTTGTACCACGGTGCTAGTTTCCTATATTTTATTAATTTCCTTTTTATAGGAGCGATAGAGTCTAATGTTCTTCGTAGTGAGCCTGCAGCAAGATTATCAATTTCGGAGGGACTAAAGCTATTATAGGACTCAGACATGGCATTGAATTAAACACTGAAGGAATCTCCTCCTTAAATTTAGCCACAGCACTGTCAGATAGACATCTGCTGTTGGAAGTTTTGCCTAATGGCTTATAATCTAATAGTATGAATTCAAAAGTTATTAAATAATGGTCAGATAGGAAAGGATTATGTGGGAAGACTATTACATTTTCAGTATCAATGCCATATGATAGAACAAGGTCAAGAGTTTAATTAAAACAATGAGTTGGTTTATTTACACTCTGACAGAAGCCAATTGAGTCTGTTAACGAGATAAATGCGTCATTTTCAACATCCACATGAATATTAAAATCACCTACAATAATTACTTTATCTGATTTAAGGACTAAACTTGATAAAAACTCTGAGAATTCAGATATAAAATCAGAGTACGGTCCAGGAGCCCGGTACACTATAACAAATAGAACTGGCTGCAGTGTTTTCCAGTTTGGGTGAGAAAGACTAAGATCAAGACTTTCAAATGAATTAGAATTTAGTTTAGGTTTAGGGTCCATTAAAACACTCAAATCATATATGGCTGCTACTCCACCTCCTCGGCCAGTGCCTCGAGGAATGTGAGTATTAATATGACTGGGGGAGTGGATTCATTTAGGCTAACATACTCCTCGTGGGACAACCAGGTCTCAGTAAGACAAAGTAAATCAATATCATAATCTGATATTAATTCATTCACTAAAACAGCTTTAGAGGACAGAGACCTGATATTTAACAGTCTACATTTCATTCTCTTATTTTGTGCTACTGAGGAGTTGGTTTTAATTTTTATTAGGTTTTTATGTTTAACTCCTCTTGTTTGTATTTCTTTAAATAATTTAGGTGGTCGGGGGACACAGTCTCTATGGGGTTTTGGGTGGGTGACTGTTCTAAAGAAAGCGCAAATCTCCACATTTAAGAGTAGGCTTAAGACGTTCCTCTTTGATAAAGCTTATAGTTAGGGCTGGATCAGGTGAGTCCTGAACCATCCCTTAGTTATGCTGCTATAGGCCTAGACTATCGGGGGATTTCCCACTGAGCTCCTCTCTTCCTCTCTCTCTCTTTCTGCACTCATTCATGTGCCATTAATGTTACTAACTTCACTTCTTCCCCGGAGTTCTTGTGCTTTCTCGTCTCACAGGTTCTCATGAATCCTGGTGGAGCCTGCTGCAATGGTACTGCTTGACTGCCATTGCTAATATCACTAATATAATTGTTATTATTATTATTATTATTATTATTATTACAGTTACTATTATTACTATTGTCACTGCTTATTGTCCCCCATCGTTGTTGTCGTCGTCATCATCATCTTCTTCTTCATGTTCATCATCATCAGTCACTACTATTAGTGTAGTTGTTGCTACTGTTGTTGCCGTGCACCTGTCTGTCTGTCTGCCTGTCTCGGTCTCGCTCTCTCTCTCTCTCTCACCCCAACTGGTCGAGGCAGACAACCACCCACCTAGAACCGAAGGTTTCTGCCTCTTAAAAGGCAGTTTTTCCTTGCCCCCATCGCCAAGTGCTTGCTCATGGTGGTACTGTTGGGTCTCTGTAAATGTTATAAGGAGTTCGGTCTAGACCTGCTCTATTTGAAAAGTGTCCTGAGATAACTTCTGTTATGAATTGGCGCTATACAAATAAAATTGAATTGAATTGAATTATGTTTTATATTTACCTTCTTTTATTGGTCTTATCTCTATTATTATTTTTCTCCAATATATTTATAGCTTTACTCAATGATGCATTTAGTCTTTTAACTCTGTATTTCTATAAAGCACCTTTGCAGCATGATTTGTTCATATTATTAATATTATTAATGTTAATATTACAGACTGTAGTATAATATTAAGTGCCAGGGTCATTGCAGTATGACACTCTACAGTGAGACTGGACAGTAAACAGTACTGAGTGTCCAGTCAGAACGTTAGCTAACAAGCAGCACCCTAACCGCAAAGCCACACTGAATAAATATACTCCACTGCATGTGTGTGGGTGGGTACATGCACTGGACTTTGCACCAGAGCTTGCAGTAGACATGCAACAAAAGAACAAAAAGGACTAAATGTTCTGAAAAGTGAAGAAAAGTGACAACAACAAACAGCGACTATGGTAAGAGAAGGGGGCACAGAGAGAGGGCGAGATCAAAGAGAGAGAGATATAGACAGGGAGCTGTCACTGTGTGCGTTTTATGTGGATGCTTAAGGGGAAACAAGGTTAACTTTCCAACTTATATAAAGCTGTACTCAGCAGATTCAGACTCAGCTAACCTACATTACATCCTCATATCTCATGTTTATTCAGTTCTGACTAACAGATCTGTCAGGTGGATGTGTCCTGCTGCTGCTTCTGGAGCTCTGTTTATTCCCGAATGTCAGTGATGCTGATAAATAGAGCCTTGATCTGTTTGTCAGGAATGCCAATAATATTATTATATTACCTCCCACCAAAACATTAGTAAATTATGAACTTATTACTAGTACATAAACCACGCATAGAAAAATGCTTCAAATATGGATGGTGCTGCAAAGAAGCTACAAATTCTAAAACGAGGATGGTTCACACACATCTTCAACCCGGCAGCACAGAAGACAATAACTGTGGTCATTACACAACCACTACAGTTTTAAGGTGGGCACCCAAAACAAAGAAATATAGTCACAAGCTCCCCTTCTGTTTTTGAGTTATTGGGTTGAATAATGGCCTGAAAAGTGTTTTTGCAGAACAACATGATGTCACAGTGAAGCTGGCCTTTAACCTTTTGAATATAAAATGTCATCACTTCAATTCAATTCAATTTGATTATTTATCACCAAAAACATGATTTGTGAGGTCACAGAGACCTTTGTCTACCAAGTTCTAATCATTTCATCCTTGGGTCCGAGAAAATGTTTGTGCCAAATTTAAAGAACTTTCCTCAAGGCATTCTTGAAATATTGTGTTGACGAATGGGACGGACTTACTGTCAAAAGCACAAAGCATCTGTCGCCGCCACAAAGGCATATACAACTAAGTATACCACAATTCCAAAAATAAATAACAAAGTTCATATGTTGCTCATATCTGAAGTTGCTTCTTGCTATGCATCTTGAAGTTGCATATAGCTATGTATGTGTGTGTCAGCCACTATCAAACTGTTATTGATGCATGTTTACTCTAGCAGCTCTAGCCATGTCAGTCGTTTCCAAAACAACTCTACTTCATTGGAGTAGTCCATGATGTGACTGCAAAACAGTTCATGTTCGATCCACTGTTATATCCAAATATTGGGTTCCCAAATAAATACAAAGGGATGGTGGTGTATAGTTTAGGAGAAATTAACCAAATTATGACATGAATCAATATCAGGAGGATACATATCAGAAAACACATTGGCGGAGGTCCCACTTCAATGTTGCCTTCTTAACCTCTCCAAAAAAAACATCAACTCTCCACTCTGAAGAGACGAAGGCTGCAGGTCCCATGGGGCCCTTTAACAGTCATAAATAATATCATGTGACTTCATCATTAATCCAGTCAGCTTCTATCAATCAGTCAGAACACAAGGAGCGCTCAAGCTGTAGCAATGCTTCTGCACCCTCTGTCCCTCTACCAGGATGTTACTGACCTTAAAGGCAAACTTGCGGGTGATGTTATCAGAAGGCTCAACTCCTCCAATTTGGAAACTGAGCAGAGGCAAACTTCCTAACACCGTGTCCTCCTTATCATCTGTGAAGAGGAAGAAAGAAAGTGTGAAATACCATACATACCAGGAAGAATCAGAGAATCTGAATAACAATCCAGTGCTGTGTGAGGAAAATAACAACCTGAACCTGCAGAATAAAACCCAGCAAAACAGAAGAGGAGTGTTCAAACACTACAGTGGAACAAGAGCAGCGTTTCTCCCAGCACAGTCTCTGCTCCCACGGTGACAGCTTCCTAGAATAGATATCCATTATGGTCCGAGGGTCCCTGTGATCAGCAGGGTAATGGCTCACACAGTCACTCACTCACACACACACACCAGGATCCAGTGGTGATAAATAAATAATAATAAATTAATAATGGAAGGGGGCATGAACATTTCAGGAGTTTGAAAAGGGATACACTCCTCTCTCTCCTAGCTCTTACCTCTTATTTCCCGAACATGGCTCTGCACCGACACTGCGTCTGCCGCTGACTGAGTGTGTTTGTGTGCTGTGTGGGTGTGTATGTATGAGAGAGAGATTGAGAGAGAGCGAGAGAGAGAGAGAGAGAGAGACACAGACAGACAGACAGACAGACATAGAGAGAGAGAGAGATCTGAGGGAGGGGGAAGGGCTTGTGCAATCATACAATACACTGATCCCTGCTCTGTGTGTGTGTGTGTGTGTGTGTGTGTGTGTGTGTGTGTGTTTGCACGAGATAATAATCAGCCCATGTGACTCAGTGTTGCAGGAATCTCGGCCCACAGCCAACTGTACCTGCTGCTAGTCTGCCCCAATGAGACACACACACACACACACATACACATACACATACACATACACACACACACACACACACACACACACACACACACACACACACATATAATTTGACAGCAGGTAAATAAACACATTTCTGCCTCTCTCTTGCTCCCACACACATTTGAATGATTTATTTATGATATTTATAGATGGTGATGGTGACAGGAGGAAATGTAAAACACAGGATAAGACATTTAACACAGCAGTATATAAACAATACATGCTTTACAAACACACTATTTTGTAGCTGAAAACAGATGTGAAGACAATTTACAGTGTTTATTGATCAGTTGTCAACAACTCCATGAACTCTATGAACAGATAATAACGGCATTACAAAGGTGTGTCAATCAAAACAGCCCTGGTCTGGCTCATTATTATTTAATGTTCTCAACAAAGGGGATATGCCCCCTGCTGGAATTCAGTTCAGAAAACATGTTGGAAACTAAATCCAAACAGACAATTTGGTCAGTTACCATCATATATCAGTTGCACTGGATCAATAGAACTAGTGTGACACTTCAAACTTATGATACTGGGCTCAACACAGGGAAAGTCAAATGTTTCTCCCTTCCACCTCAACTTCTAATAATTAAGAGATTTTTGTATTATGAATTTTTGTCTTCAAATGTTGCAGTGACCTGACAACTAACAAAAACAACATAACTGATCTGCCTGTATAGCTGAAATACTGCATTCAAGTTCAACAATAGATATATTTGATGGTAAGATCAGTGTTTTAGAGGTGATACATAATAAAATCATAAAAGAGTCAAAACGACCAGGAAGGAAAGGAGTGAGAGAGAGAAACAAGTATAATATTAAGTATAACCGTGTCCCCAGACCTCATCACACAAAATATTCCATTTATCAAATGTAATGTGTGTGTGTAAGGTTCACAGTCTTTTTTTGTCAAATTCACAACAATTTCACATGGCAGCCATTGCTGGCAATGTGAGGCTTGAGCTTCAAGCATTACAAAAGTAATTATTAATTGTGGAGGTGAGTGTGGCAGGAGAGAGAGAGAGGTGTCGCTCATTGAGTAATCTCTCCTCTCTTAATGCAGAAGTGTGTTGGACCTGAGTGGGCTGCCACACACACATCAGAGAGGACGTCTGGAGCTGACTGACCAGGACTTCTGAAGAGGGCTATAAAAGCGTCCGATCAGCCAGAAAACTGAGTTTTGTGTGTGGTGTGTACAGCTGAGAGAGAATAAAGTTGAGTTAACTAACTAACCTGTGGTGCTGGATTGTGTGCTAAGGGAACCCACGGTAGTACTTGCTACACTGATTTACACTAAATAAATAAATAGGGGCGGACCGATGTGGGTTTCTTCCTGGCCAATGCAAATATTTTGAGAGCAAGGCTCCCAATGCCTGATATATAATGTTGATATCAAAACAAATAAAAATCATGTACAATTTAATTTTGTTCTATGGGAAATTTAGGCATATGTTTGCAGCAGGACGCATTGGAGTTACTGTATAGTACAGAGCTTGACACCAATTTTGTCACCAACTTTCCAAAACTCACATGCACTAACATCATTCCACAGCAGCCTTACTGACATCGCCTGATTCGGATTATCTCAAAATTTGGCCTGATTATCAATTAATCGGTCTGTCAGGACATAAAATGTATCTGGAGACATCTCAGCAACCGACCACTTACTAAAGATCTAGCAATGCCTTAGTCACTATAACTTAGAAAGTTTCAAAACATTAGCAATAATCAAATGACTACAGTTCAGATTTTAGTCTCATCAAAGTGAAGATTTTAACAAAAACATCAATATTGGTCCAAAACATCAATATATGTTTGTCCAAGCAACTACACATTACTACACAAACACAAGCTGTCCCATGGCGAAGTCAAAAACAGCCCTGTAAAACACAACCCATACAACAAAAGTCCTGTGCTTCTTCTCCTCCCCTTGTGCCCATTTTTTGGCCCTTAGACCTTGCTGGCATAGCAATCGCAGTGGTAAATTGCACTGTCACACATTCCTCCTTCCATCGCTCCCTCTCTCTAAGCCTTCTTTTCCAAAACACAGCTGGGTCAGGCAGAGACGGAGGGGAGGCTGGAACAAAACAACGTGTTCAGAATAAAGAGAGAAGCCTCTAGCACAGAAGTAATTACGTGAAAATAAGAAAGAAAAGAAACAAGAAGAAAAGAAAAGCATGGGCACTTTAAGACCATGTTTGTAATTTGAAGTCTACAACATTATTGCACCTTAAATTGGATTATTTCATTACTAGAGACAGTAAGACAAAAGGGGCAAAGTAGTGTGTATCAAATCAGCAGCAAAAAAAAAAAAAAGAAATAGAGCAGAAGTTAATCCAGAAGGGACTGTTTTGTTGGCTGTTCTACTCTTATCATAGCATGTAGCTTTATTGCTGCAATCCTGCACAAGATTATTGAAGGCTGCATCAGCTCTGAGGTCAGATAACGTATAACTGACACATAAGCCCCATATGCTGTCAGTACTTGACAGTTACTGTAGGATTAGCCATAACATTATGAGCACCTACAGGTGAAGTGAACAAGTCTGATTGTTCTCTTTATTGTGGCACCTGTCAGTGGGTGGGATGTGTTAGTACTCAAGTAGATGTGTTAGAAGCAGGAAAAAGATTTGAACGACTTTGACAAGGGCCAAATTGTGATGGCTAGACACCTGGGTCAAAGCATCTCCAAAACTGCAGCTCTTGTGGGGTGTTCTTGGTCTGCAGTGGTCAGTACCAAAAGTGGTCCAAGGAAAGAAAAGTGGTTAACCGGCAACATGGGTGGCCATGTGTCACGTGGAGGGCAAAGGCTGGCCCATGTAGTCCGATCCAACAGACGAGCTACTGTAGATCAAATTGTTGAAAATGTTCATGGTTGTTCTAATAGAAAGGTGTCAGAACATACAGTTCATCACAGTTTGTTGCGTATGGAGCTACATCATTATGACCACCATTATGACCACCAAGGTGCCCAGGTGGTCATAATGTTATGGCTAATCAGTGTACTATATGTATACATTCAATCATAACTAATAATACTCAAAACTCAATAATCAAACTCAAATCAAAGTAAATTAGAGCCCATCTTGCGATGGGATCATATCAGCCGCAACACCCATCAACATGTTGACGTTCTGTCCCACGAGTACCCAGTAGTCATTACTACATTATGACAGGAGTATTCATGTCATAATAGGAGCGGTAAAGAGTAGCAAAAGTGATTTCAGTGAAGGGGATTTAAAGATTTTAAATTATTTGGCATGAATTACCTTCTTCTTTCTTTAAAAGATAGGAAGGATTTGTTTCTGAAGATCTTAAACTATACATCTGGACAAATCATTCACACATCATTCACACACACACACACACACACACACACACACACACACACACACACACACACACACACACACACACACACTGAACTGTTTATCTGAATAGTGAACTTTCATGTTCACTATTCAGCTTAAGATTTACAACATTGTTAAAGCTGTGGTCATTTATATAAGAAGAGATTGCATCATAATACAAAGTTATTTACACAAATCGTACTATTATAGACTAGCAGTGATCTAAATAGCTGGGAAAAGTAGTCTTTTATAAATATTTTTACATCCACAACAGTTCTGAATGGTATCTATCAGTTCATTGCAGGAGTAGGTTAGCAACACTTAGACACATTATTTGAATGAAATGTCATTTTAAACTATACCATTCAATATATATCAGCAATACGAATGTAATATAGCAGTATTGCAGTGCCATGCGTGGTGTATAGCTGGCCTGGCCATGTAGAGTCAATTAGGCTTAACATTTGAAAAGTCAGCAGTCAGCAAGCCTTTCACCACCAGGTGAAATATTTGTAGTCTCAACAAAATCATAAAAGTCTTACTTAACATTACGTAAAACATTTTACTACAACGTGATGTGCTATCAGATTAACAAGTTACTAACATTTGTGTCACATCTCCTGTAACTTGAAAATCCACATATCTGGACTGGAGAACAGAATGAAGTACAAACCTTTGTAGTAGAACAGACATCTGTCAGTGAGGACAAACCACCTTTTGTTCCACTGCTTTACTCCACTGCTGGCCTGTAGGAACACACGTCACACACTCATATATAATCATAATCATAATCATCATCATCATTTTTGTCTCTATCATGATTATTGTTATCAACAAATCCCATACACAAGTACTTTCTGTGTAGCTACAGTCTGAAACAGCTTCTGCCTCCCAGCCACAGAACTCCATTACCATCTAAAAACTATATTAAACACATGAAAGTGCCTTATTGTTGCAGTAGGAGATATTCCTATGTTAATATTAACATGGCTAGTGTAGCAGGATAAATTCATTGTTGGTTTTGGTCTCTCCAGGGGATATCTTATTTAACCTTTAAATTGCCAAAACTGCTGGAAAGAGACAGGATGCAAATTTGGACTGATGTTAAAAGAATGAGAGAGGGTCGTTCACTAATCGGAAGGTTTCTGGTTTGATCCCCGGCTCCTCCCGCTGCATGTCGAAGTATCCTTTAGAAAGTTTCTGAACCCCAAATTGCTCCCTAACACATCCATGTGAATGTGCATGAATGAGTTAGTTTCTGTTCGATGGAGTTTGCCATCACTGTGTGAATGTGTAAGAAAGGGCGCCTGTGACATATAGTGTAAAAGCGATTTGAATGGTCGGAAGATTAAAAAGGCGCTATAAAAGTATGTCCATTTACCATTTACCCCACCTTCATACTTTTAGACTGACCCCTGTTTCCACCCAGGGGGTCAGTGTAGACACTGTAGAGGACTACAGGTACCTGAGAGTTGACAATAAACTGGACTGGGCTAAGAACACTCAAGCCCTCTACAGTAAGGGCCAAAGCCATCTCGATTTTCTAAGGAGGCTGAGGTCTTTCAACATTTTCCTGAAAATGCTGATGTTCTATGATCTGTGGTGGCCAGTGCTATCCTGTTTGTTGTTTCTGCTGTGGAAGCAGGCTGAGGGTAGCAGAACCTAACAGACTCAATAAACCCATCCACAAGGCTGGTGACGTGGGAGTGGAGCTAGACTCTTTGATGGCGGTGTCAGATAGGAGGATGCTGTCCAAGCTTCATCCATCTTGGACAATTTCTCCCACCCACTCCACAATGAAATGATCAAACACAGAAGTACTTTCAGTGCAAGACTCATTCCGCTGAGATGTACCACAGAGCGGTCATTCCTGCCGTGGCCATCAAACTCTTTATCTCCTCCATCATAGTGTCAAAAACTCTGAGTCATCATTAACTAAACGGGTGTTAAAAGTTGTTAAATGTGCAATTAGTTGTTTAAGGTGCAATACCGGGTCAATCCAATCCAATCCAACTTTATTTGTTAAGCACTTTAAAACAACCAAAGTTGACCAAAGTGCTGTACAGGAGAATAAATAAAACATCATAAATAAAAGACATAACAGCTCACATGAGGCGCAAAATAACATATAATACAACAATAAAATGAAAAGACATAAATAAAAACAATAACCATGCAATAACAAGCAATCAAAAAATAAAAATAACAAATACAAAAAATAAATCAAGTAAATAAAGTCGACATCTTACTAGGTGTCAAAGGCCACAGAGAAGAGATGGGTTTTAAGACTATTTTTAAAAACAGACAGAGAAGAGGCCTGTTTAATGTGCAGGGGCAGATCATTCCATAATTTAGGAGCAGACACAGCAAAGGCACGGTCCCCTCTGAGCTTCCGCTTAGTTTTAGGCACACTCAGGAGCAGCTGATCATCTGACCTGAGGGGGCGGACGGGTATATAGGGGTGTGGAAGCTCAGATAGGTAGGGCGGGGCAAGACCATTTAGGGATTTAAAAGCTAAATTGAATAGGCAGCCAGTGGAGTGAGGCTAAAATGGGGGAAATGTGCTCATGTTTACATGTGCCAGTTAAAAGACGTGCAGCAGCATTCTGTACCATCTGAAGACGGGCGATGGAGGACCCACTAACCCCCACATATAGTGCATTACAGTAATCCAGCCGAGTGGTAACAAAGGCGTGGATTACCGTCTCAAAGTGCTGCCTTGATAGAATTGGCTTTATTTTGGCCAGCTGCCTCAAATGGAAAAAGCTTGATTTGACAACAGCCTTGATCTGACTGTCAAACTTAAGCTCAGGGTCCACCTTAACCCCTAGGTTTGTGATGCTAGGTTTAATATACTGGGCCAAGGAACCCAGATCTACAGGGGGGATCCCTGTGGTGCCACCAAAAACCATCACTTCTGTCTTTTTATCATTGAAATTTAAAAAGTTCAGAGTCATCCAGGCCTTTATGTCGTCGAGGCACTTAAGTAGCAGTCTGACAGAGTATTCATTTTTCTTTTTAAGAGGCACATAAATCTGACTGTCGTCTGCATAACAGTGGAATGAAAAGCCGTGCTTCCTAAGTATGGAACCAAGTGGGAGCAAATAGAGAGAGAAAAGGAGAGGGCCAAGAACTGAGCCCTGTGGGACCCCACACGAGAGAGGAGCAGAGGAGGATACAGAGTCACCTAGGCTGACACAGAAAGTTCGATCAGCCAAGTACGACCTGAACCACTCCAGTGCAATACAATGTCCAATACACCAGATTATTCTGGTGTATTGTTATTCAGTCATTCTCTGTAATAATCTATAACTTCGGCAACACCACAATCTCATTACTATTACTATTTAATTTCTGTCGGTACATACTGTGGAATACATTTACATTTACTTTGTATATATTAGCATATATTGTGTATATATTTTATTGTTATAAGGGTACATAGGCTATGGTTACATTTCTATTTCCATTTTTATTTTTAAGTATATGTATATGCCTATACATACATTTCCATTTTATATATTGTGTTAGATATTGTAATATAAGTGTTATTTCTATTCTTTAACAATGTGTGAGTAGAACAACTGTAACAATATTATACATATATTTATTTCAGAACTGAATATTGGTATCGGATGTAATTGTTGCTGAGAGCCAAATGTTACGAGGATCCAACATAGGCACACTGTCAGACACAATCCCACGGACAGAGAACATACTGTAAAAATTATTTTATAGTAAAAGGCACTCCATAATATTATGTCTGATTCCTGATCCTCTTATGTAATTCCCAGTGCCAAAGTGTCTGTATTTGACGCCCTGGGAATCAGGATATAGTTAAAGTTGATGCATATATGACTATATGAATATATATGAATTTTTTTTATTGATACTACAGTAGGTGAGTTTGATGTAATTTTATTTGATATTGACTGTTTACATAAGCAATACAGTATTTCAGTTTTGGCCATTTGTACTAAAAAGGAATATATAAAGGAATATCTTATCTTATCTTATCTTACTCAGGAGTTCACTGTTGAGATTTTGCTTCAAATCCTTTTTTACAAAAAGTAAGCAGAAAAGTTACCACTGTTTTCTAACAGCTTTTGTAGTCTTGGCTTCTGTATTCCCCTTGTTACTTCAAGCAATTTATTAGTGCACTTCTGTAAAGTTCGGGGATTCACAAAAGATAGGTTAAAAAATAATGGTCAAAATCAAAGCAACAAAGGATGAGCTATCTTAAATTGTAGTCCCTAGTATGGGTCAAGCTTAAAAAACACTGGATCCTAGAAATTACCACAATGCAACTTGATAGAATCTTTTTCTGGACTGATGTAACATTTGAGAGTTCTTTAATCGTGAGAGTAGAGAGAAAGGTTTTCACCTGCTTGTACAGCCATCCCTGTTTGGTCACCTCTGCTTTGGGATTCCTGCGCATAGAATTTGAGCGCTTCCCAAACGTAGCTCCCTTTCTGGGAGTACGAGACGTCTGCAGGTCAGAAGAAATTTTGTAGAAGAAAAGGAAGCAGGTTTACATATTGGTATATAAGTATCAATTTAATTTTTTGTGGGATTTTCTGCAACAACTGCCAGGGATGGTTAATTGATGTGTGTCTATGAGTATGCTCACCCGGGTGTAAGGCTCGGCTTCGGGAGACAGGTGTGACACCATATTGGCAGTTTTGGAGTGAGTGATCTTCTCAGCAGCAGTATTCACCTTCCCATTCATATCCAAATCACAGTACCTGGACATAAGAGAAAAGGCTTGAGGTCAGTGTTCATCAGTCACTCTTATTGTCTATAGCCTGCCAGCAGATGTGATTGCCACCCCTTCACCAGAGTAAAGACCAATATTTACATTTACCTGACACTGACCTCTAGTGGTGGTCATTTGTGGTAATAATGATTACTGGGTGTCAGATGCAAAGGTAGAAGGATTGTGATTGCTGTTACAGTGTGTTATTTTGATGGCAGAGATTGTGGATGTCCCTATGCTAGATAAAACATGATAAACTGCCCTCTACGGTGGACCAATGTGCCCTCTAGGGTGCCCTTCCAGTGGAGAAAATGTGGTACAGTGCTACATAGTCTGGCCTACATCCTAGAAAAGGGTTTGAAACTTTTTCACCATAATTAGAACTGTTTTCTGACTTCCTGCACACTGTTGCTTTACTGCATGCAGCCGGTGCCCTTTGGATTTTCTAAATTTTTAGATAAGTTATGTTGTTTTTCAGTGTTAATTCCAGAGAATATATTTTGCTACTAGTTAAAGAATGCAGGTCTAAGAATATTGAATTTAGTTTATTGAACAGCTTTAGAGTTGCTGAGTTAAATAGAGAAAATAAGAATCTGAAAAGAAGTTTCTTAGCGTCGCACAGGTAGAGTGGCGATACTATAAATGATGTATGAATTTGTGTATATAAGGGTATGTATGTGTATATGTTTAGATGTTGCTATTAACTGTAATTTGTTTTTATCCGAGATTGAGTTTATCAAAATAAACAGGAAGTGAAAATATCTTTGATAAGTGTTACATGTGCTAACCAAAAAAGGTCTTAAAATTTCCCACATAATAAACATATGTAGTATTAGGAATGGATAACTTCATTAAATGTACTTTCATTAAAGTGTAACTACATCCTTTAGTTCTGCTAGCTTCCTATGGAGCCCGGACGGTGACTTTAAAATTTGGCATCCAAAAAAAAATAAAAATTGGCATTGAAAACAAAACCAGTACTGAAAAAGGAAACATTGGCACTGAAACATTTGTATTGAAAACAGTTGTATTGGCATTGAAACAAGTATTGGCACTGAAAAAAGAAACTAATTAAAATAATTAAAATCTTAAAATCTAATTATTTTATTTTGTTGGGATTTTTTGTATTTTTCAATTACAAGATTTTTTCTTCATGTCACTCTTTTTTCAGTGACAAATTTTTTTCACTGTCACAGATTTTCAGTTTCAACTTTCTATCACCGTTTTGGCGTTGAGAGGAGGGGTCTGATGGTAGGGGCAAGTAGAGCGTGGTTTGCATATAATTTGCATATCGGCATACTGAAGAAGTACGTCTCTTTTCCGGAACCCGCTGTCCGCTCTGAAGCCTATGGAGCCCCTAAAGGGACATGGGATAAATAAATAAAAAAATTTAACATTTCTCGTGCGCACAAGATACTTTCTGGTGCTCACAAGATACTTTCTGGTGCTCACAAGATACTTTCTGGTGCTCACAAGATACTTTCTTGTGCGCACGAGATACTTTTTCGTGAGCACGAGATACTTTCTGGTGCTCACGAGAAACCTTAGGTTAAGTACAGGCAGTTGCGCTTCCTGTGCGTAGGCCTCTAGGCTCATTAATTGCGGTCAAGCCAGCCGTTACTAGGGTGGCCATTCGTCCAGCTTTAGGCCGGACAGTCCGGCTTATAAATGCACTGTCAGGCTGCAGGCGCAGCCTTAAGCCGGACACTCATTTGTCCTCCTTTTGAGAAAACAACAAAAAAGGTCAGCCTTTTGACACATTAACTTGTTAGTTTAATACTTATTGGCTAAAAATGTGTGTCAAAAAAGCTGTGTCAAAATAAGTAATTTCATTGGTTACATTTTCGTGTCCTGACCTATAAACACATGGCTAATTTTAATATTCAAATGAGCCATGTGTTGATTGCCACAACAGCACTCAGTTGCTACCACCAGGCTGTCAATTAAGCTCTCAGAGACAGAGATCCTAACATTAGCTAACGTCAGTTGTTGGTTGTACAAATATGGACTTTTATTGTTGAATTTCTCCAAATTGGCGCAGTAAAAATGCTTGATATTGAGTGTGTGTGTGTAGTCTTAGATGTGTAGAAGTCAAATATACCAGCCATAGCCAGGAATTATTGAGCAATGTGTTTTTACAGTACCTCAAATATAAGAAAAGATGCCACTTGGGGGTACAAATATGGAACTTTTGTTTTGGCATTTCTCCACATTGGTGTAGTAAAAATGCTTGATATTAAGTATGTTTTTTATTCATCATGGTCGCATGAAACACTTTAATGTAAAATATTTTATTTTAAATGTAACATTTTATTTTAAATGTAGGTAGAATTATAGCTTACTGTTCTTAATACCTTTATTTTGAAAACCGGAAGTGAATACGCTGTTTGTTCAGTTAATGAGCCTAGAGGCCTACGCACAGGAAGCACAACTGCCTGTGCTTAACCTAAGGTTTCTCGTGAGCACTAGATACTTTCTGGTGCGCACGAGAAAGTATCTAGTGAGCACCAGAAAGTATTTTGTGCGCACGAGAAACGTTTCATTTATTTATTTATTTTCCCCATGTCCCTTTAGGGGCTCCGTAGCTTCAGAGCGGACGGCGGGGTCCGGAAAAGAGACGTACTTCTTCAGTATGCCGATATGCAAATTATATGCAAACCACGCTCTACTTGCCCCTACTATCAGACCCCTCCTCTCAACGCCAAAACAGTGACAGAAAGTTGAAACTGAAAATCTGTGACACTGAAAAAAAGCTGACGTAAAAAAATCTGTCACTGAAAAAAGAGTGACAAGAAGAAATAATCTGAAGATCGTCATTGAAAAATAAAAAAAAATCCCAGTAAAATAAAATAATACGATTTTAAGATTTTAATTATTTTAATTATTTTAATTAGTTTCTTTTTTCAGTGCCAATACTTGTTTCAATGCCAATACAACTGTTTTCAATACAAATGTTTAAATGCCAATGTTTCCTTTTTCAGTACTGGTTTTGTTTTCAATGCCAATTTTAAATTTTTTTTTGGATGCCAAATTTTAAAGTCACCGTCCTGGCTCATAGCTTCCTCCCTCTGAACAAATTTTAAAAATGCATCAGAGACCTGCAAAGGACAGTGACTTTAGTCGGCGTGGCCTCGACTCAGACATTGAGTGATTGAGTGACAGACAGGAGCGTAGCAGTAACACTGAGCTGTTGAAGAGCTTCTCTACTAAATTAGATAAGGGGAAAAAATGGTATTTTGATAGGTGAATAAATAAAATTAAACACGATAGTAAACAATTATGCAATATTTTAAACTACCTTTTGAAAGGGAATACTGAATCCACTCATTCTTACTTAGAAACTGGAGAGGGATTTAATACTAGACTTTAAGACATAGCAAATCATCTAAACAGGTATTTTATAAACAAGATAGATAAGTTACAATACCATTAATAGATCATATCATGCAAGGCAAAACATTTTTTTTTTGCTAAGATCAAGCAAGCTAGTGTTGTTATAGTTGAAAAAGCTCCAAAACTTTGGAATGGAGTGCCGCTGCACATTAGACAGGCCTCCTCTCTGTCTCATTTTAAAACTCTTCTTAAAACCCACCTCTTTTCTTCGGCCTTTGACACCATGTAGAGTGTTGATTTTATGTGTATACATGCATATTTTTATCTTGTGCGGGCAGTGCATTTTATTTATTTTATTTATTAAATTAATATAATATTTTATTGCTTTTATCTTTTACTGTGTACTTCATCTTTTTTATTGTGCTTCTATTGTGTTATCTATTTATTCTGTATATATTTTTTTGTGCAGCACTTTGGAAACCTTGTGTTTGTTAAAATCGTGCTATATGAATAAAGTGGATTGGATTCGATTGGATTGAATTAATGTTAATGACATCCAAAAATAAACCACCTGGGGTTGATAATCTTAATGGCAAATTGTTAAAGCCTATAGCTTTATTGATTGCTCCAATGCTCACACAGATTATTAATCAGTGCTTCAGTGAAAATGTATGCCCACAAGCATGGAAAATGCCCAAAGTGGTGCCAATACTCAAACATAAGAAGTTGACATTTTCAGAAGCCAATAGTCGACCTATAAGTTTATTACCAATTTTGAGTAAGAAAATGGAAAGAATTGTGTATGAACAGATCCAGCCTTACTTTTCCAATAATCTTTTAATCACTGATCAATAATCAACATGCATACACACACATTAATATGTATATATATATATATATATATATATATATATATATATATATATATATATATACACATACACACACACACATACATACATACATACATACATACATACATACACACACACACATATACATACACACATACATACATATATATACATTCATATATACATATATACACATATATATATACACATATATACATATACACACACACACACACACACATATATATATACAGTGGGTACGGAAAGTATTCAGACCCCTTTAAATTTTTCACTCTTTGTTTCATTGCAGCCATTTGCTAAAATCAAAAAAGTTCATTTTATTTCTCATTAATGTACACTCAGCACCCCATCTTGACAGAAAAAAACAGAAATGTAGAAATTTTTGCAAATTTATTAAAAAAGAAAAACTGAAATATCACATGGTCGTAAGTATTCAGACCCTTTGCTCAGTATTGAGTAGAAGCACCCTTTTGAGCTACTACACCCATGAGTCTTCTTGGGAATGATGCAACAAGTTTTTCACACCTGGATTTGGGGATCCTCTGCCATTCTTCCTTGCAGATCCTCTCCAGTTCTGTCAGGTTGGATGGTGAACGTTGGACAGCCATTTTCAGATCTCTCCAGAGATGCTCAATTGTGTTTAGGTCAGGGCTCTGGGCCAGTCAAGAATGGTCACAGAGTTGTTCCGAAGCCACTCCTTTGTTATTTTAGCTGTGTGCTTAGGGTTATTGTCTTGTTGGAAGGTGTACCTTCGGCCCAGTCTGAGGTCCTGAGCACTCTGGAAGAGGTTTTCTTCCAGGATATCTCTGTACTTGGCCGCATTCATCTTTCCTTCAATTGCAACCAGTCGTCCTGTCCCTGCAGCTGAAAAACATCCCCATAGCCTGATGCTGCCACCACCATGTTTCACTGTTGGGATTGTATTGGGCAGGTGATGAGCAGTGCCTGGTTTTCTCCACACATACCGCTTAGAATTAACGCCAAAAAGTTCAATCTTGGTCTCATCAGACCAGAGAATCTTATTTCTCATAGTCTGGGAGTCCTTCATGTGTTTATTGGCAAACTCTATGCGGGCTTTCATATGTCTTGCACTGAGGAGAGGCTTCCGTCGGGCCACTCTGCCATAAAGCCCCGACTGGTGCAGGGCTGCAGTGATAGTTGACTTTGTGGAACTTTCTCGCATCTCCCTACTGCATCTCTGGAGCTCAGCCACAGTGATCTTTGGGTTCTTCTTTACCTCTCTCACCAAGGCTTTTCTCCCACGATTGCTCAGTTTGGCTGGACGGCCAGGTCTAGGAAGAGTTCTGGTCGTCCCAAACTTCTTCCATTTAAGGATTATGGAGGCCACTGTGCTCTTAGGAACCTTGAGTGCTGCAGAAATTATTTTGTAACCTTGGCCAGATCTGTGCCTTGCCACAATTCTATCTCTGAGCTCCTTGGGCAGTTCCTTCGACCTCATGATTCTCATTTGCTCTGACATGCACTGTGAGCTGTAAGGTCTTATATAGACAGGTGTGTGCCTTTCCTAATCAAGTCCGATCAGTTTAATTAAACACAGCTAGACTCCAATGAAGGAGCAGGACCATCTCAAGGAGGATCAGAAGAAATGGACAGCATGTGAGTTAAATATGAGTGTCACAGCAAAGGGTCTGAATACTTATGACCATGTGATATTTCAGTATTTCTTTTTTAATAACTTTGCAAAAATTTCTACATTTCTGTTTTTTTCTGTCAAGATGGGGTGCTGAGTGTACATTAATGAGAAATAAAATGAACTTTTTTGATTTTAGCAAATGGCTGCAATGAAACAAAGAGTGAAAATTTTAAAGGGGTCTGAATACTTTCCATACCCACTGTATATATATATATAATATTCAACAGCCACTGCCTTGACTGAAAAGTTAATGACTGACTTTTGGAAACAGAAGAGAGAAAAATTATAGCAGTAGTAGTTTTGCGCTGCTTTTAAAATCATTGATCATGAGTTAATGTTAAACGCAAATTTTGTGGTTTTACTCAGTCTGTACTATTATGGATAAAAAACTATTTGTGCGGCAGAAAGCAAATTGTGTACTCTAATGGAAGTTATTCAGATGTCAAAGAAGTGAAAAATGGATAGCCTCAAGGAAGTTGTCTTGGGCCACTCCTATACATAATTTTACTAATGATCTTCCTTTAGTTTAAAAAGAAATCACATATTTAAATGTATCCTGATGACTCCACAATATACCTAGCAGAAACACCAATAAGTGATTTAAAGACAAATCTAGATCAGGTGTTAAAGTTAGTAGTAGACTGGATAAACAGTAATAAACTTGGTCAAAAACAACCAGTGTTGTTATTTTTAAAACCAAAGCTTAATCCCAGTATAGATAACATGTTAATAAAACAGGTGGAAAAAACCTAACTTTTATTAATTAATTAATTAAATATTATGAATAAAAACGCATACAGAAAGTACTGAGAAAAATTGTAAATATTTTAATTTTAAACAAACGGTTAAACAAGTAACTCAAGCCTTGGTTTTGTCTCACCTGCATTATCCCTCAAAACTTCATATCAGAAAATTACAGTTGGTTCAGAATAAAGCAGCACATGTAGCTTTTTTCTTGTGGGATGAGAACAAACATTTCTAGAATGCAAAAAAATTGATGAATGTGTTCACTGATGGTTTTCATAAGGAATGTCATAACAACAAAGATTCCATTTATATTTTACAAAGGACTATCCTTTAATACAGATATACACTCTTATTTTACAAGGCATGCTGCTGGAGGTTGTTTTACTTTACCAAGATCCATCCATCAGGTCAGCGTACAGTAATATACAGAGCAATGATAGAGTGGAATTCACTTTCCAATCATATTATATATATGGTTTTAATAAGTAATTAAAAATATTATTTGGTGTGAGAGGGTTTCATGGGCAATCTGGTGAAATGTTGTTAATTAGATCATGAAGATATTCTTTGTTAGTTTATGATACATTCAGTTGGAGCCGGTCTTTTTATTGTTTTTGTTCTTGTTTTTATTTTTGTGTTTGTCTATAGAGTGTGTCAATTGTTATTGTTTAATCTACAGTATATATTATGGTGGGAACTGTTGGGTCTCTGTAAATAATTTTATAAAGGAGTACAGTCTAGACCTGCTGTATCTGAAATGTGTCCTGACATAACTTTTGTTATGAATTGGCGCTATACAAATAAAATTCTAAATTGAATCCATGTGTTGTGTTAGTGTATTGTGATGAGTAATGTGAGTGTGTATATTTGTATAATATTTTCACCATGTAAACTGTGTGGACGCCAGGAAGAATAGCTGTGCAGAAGCACAAACAAAAAAACTATTACACTGCCTGTCACCACTGAACATGTTTTTTTTTTTTTTTTTTTTTCTTAATCTGACCTCATCTGCATTCTTCCCCATACTGGGTCAATTTTAAACCAGTGTTTTGTGTAGCAGTCCAAAGATAGAGCAACCATTTGAACAATAATATGATATCTTAGCCATTTCAGATGGCAATGTTATCCATTTTAGGGAGCACTGATAGATAAATAAGAGAATGGTAAAATAACTTTTAGGACATTTTACATTTTCTCTCATTTACCAACTGTTTTCCAGGTTTTCCGGAATGTGTAACACTGGATGTACTGACAACTATCATTGAATTAATTTGATACTGAAAAAAACCCTAGTGTGTTTCTTAGTGTTCCCATTCCTGTCGGAGTAAATACATACAGTAAGTGAGACTTTGAGCTGCAAATTCGCCTTTTTTCCTATTTTATATATGACTTTGTTGAAAAAACAAAAAATTACTTATGTTGATGCACAAGCTCATATTCATACATTAAATCAGGTACTGTCAGCACCCATGTGTATTTACTGCATGCAAGTTTATAAAGTGCAACACAAGTCAACAATTTTCTGGTCAAACAAATCAAATTGAATATCAAAAATCTATTTTAGTCCAGCTTTATTTTTTTATTTCCTATTTTTGACTAAGTATAAAATTAGAAAATAAGCCATTATTTGTTTTTTGTGTTGGATTCATAAATAAATAAGTAAATTCTATTGATTCTATATTGAATATGAAAAGAGAGAATGATACATGGGCGGCTGTGGCTCAGAGGCAGAGCCTTAATCGGAAGGTTGTGGGTTCGATCCCAGGCTCCTGGTGCCACATGTCGAAGTATCCTTGAGCAAGATACTGAACCCCGAATTGCTCCCGATGCCGTGCATCGGTGTGTGAATGTGTATGAATGTTAGTTTCTGTTCGATGGCCACATACAGGCCTGGCATACGTACTACAGCATTTTGGGTCGTTTCAGTGAATCCGTGTGGAGGCAGATATTTCTGGAAACGACGGCGTGTTTGCGAAAAAAAATTTCTAAACAACATCGTATTGGGTGAGGCCGCGTATTCGTGTGGACAGGCCCTTAGTCTGTTCTGACAGCCACTGCTTTAGTCCTGGCAAATAGATAACACCCCATTGTATTACACACCAAATGTAATGAATCAAAAGTTAGAATACATAAAATAAAGTTAGTAAATTAGACCAATAACATTACCCATGCACAGGACAGGAAAGTGAAATCTCAAACTAAAATAGGGACATATTGATGCCAGTTTACAGCTGGTACAGGTCTTAAATAGGTTCAACAGCAACAACAACCTCAGGGATCCCCATATAAATCTAGAGTACTGAGCAATGATGGGATTAATCCATGTGGTGCCTCTCATTTCCATTCACCTTCTTAACACTTCTGCAAATGACTGCACTTTCCTTCACCTTTCCTCTCATTTCCTCAGTGTCCTCTTTTTCACTCTGTGTGTAGTAATTAGAAAAGCCAGAGGTGCTTGAGGTTTCACTGCTGTCTTATTGCACCCATGGTAATTCATGTCACTGATGCCTAATCATTCAATGAAAGCACATTGTATAGATTGTCTTTTTGATAATGTTTGCATCAGCCATGTATGAGAGAAGTATTTCCCGGATATCTAGCGTCTAAAATGGTTTCTAGCAGCCTTTACAAGTCAGCTGATTGGCTGTCAGTGACTGCTTTTGTTCATGTAGCATTTTAAGCCGCACCTATGTAACTACACAAAATGAATCACCCAGTGGAAATGAATCATGCACTGCTCCTGAACTGGATGATTCAGTCTTTTTTTACACAATAATTTGGCTGACAAAAGAATTGCTGTTAAATTGTAGTATTGACCTAGATAGCCTTAAGAAAATAGGCTTAATAATGCATATTTACCTGTATGTATCTGAAACTTGGAGGCTGAAAACTAAGGATGTTAAGCAAAATTTTATTGTCTTGGGTTTATTGTTTAATTAATGTTCTGTCAGAAGTGGAACTCACTTGTGAATCCTGGTAGGTAATGATAATAAAACAGAGAGGGATACAAATCCTTCTGAACAAGACAAAGCTGAAAACAGATATAAGCAGTCCTGTATGAAGAGATATGCAGTACCATCAACAGCAAGTAACAGGCCTGTGTACAGTATTTACTGAATACTACTGCTGACCAGCTGACAGTTGACTTGTTACCATAGTGATTACCAATTTTCTTTCTTTCTTTCATTGTGTCTTTCTTTCTTTTTGTGCTAACAGATAGTGTTTTGTAGTGGCCAGATTTTTATGCTAGCAAATTTCAGCCTTTCTTTTGTTTTGTTTTTTTGCCATGTGAAGGTGTGAATAATATATACATATATTAATTCTGGTAAATTCTGTTTATAGCTTACTTACTGCAGATAGGAGTGTATTGGTGTAAGCTCTTCCAGCTGAATCAAGTTCACTACTGGTCCAGCTGGTCCACTGGGGTCATGTTGACTGGAAAACCGACAGATGAAGACAAATTAACGTAATCAAGAAGATGACATCACAGGATGTCAATCAAATCTCTTAATTGTTTAATTTGGGATTTTCAACAAGGATAAAGATAATTAGGGTTCATTAACTTGCTTTATATAGTAAAGAAACCTTGTTTGAATTAATATATTCCTCAATTCAGTGTGCAGGATTGAAATCATATAACCCACATTTTACCTTTCATAAAAAAAAAAGGTTAATTACAATTTCGATAATATTTCAATTAAGTCTGCAGCCTTAAATCAAATCAAATCAAATCAAATCAAATCAAATCAAAACATTATCATTCAAAAAGTCCATGCTGTCATTGCCTAATATTAAGACACAATCCTAGGGAAATGTGTGTTTGCATGTGTGTGCAGTCTATTTGTGTTAAATCAAATAATTATGTTCATATACAACTATTTTGCATTTACAAATGTGTTTTTAGGAGAAATAATGCCCCCCATACTATGTTATTTATCAATATAATGAAAAAACATTTCTGCACAGTTCACTGTTGCTTGCTCCTGGCAAGAAAAGCATTATTGTGATTCTGTTCAGACACCCCTAAAAACAGTGCCTTTTTGTTAAACATTGAAAAAAAAATCAATGATCTAAGACAAAGAACGTTTGTAGTAAATAAAGACAGGTTTGGTTACAGCTGGGACAGCCTGCAAATAATTAATTGAAATTTTTTAAAAATTTTAAAATAAATAATGCTTATATCCCGGGTATGCACCACATGCGTGTGTGTCTCTCTATGTGTGTTAGATACGGTTTGGCAGGGTGGTGCCTGACTGCTCAGGGATAACCTACAAACCTACATAGAAGCAGCTAAACAGTAAAAATCAGGCAGCAGGATCCAGGATGCACATACTATGTCTGCTGAAGGACAAACAGGACAGCTGCATGGCTCTGGACTGTCAGGAATGCACAAGTAACCCATTCAGCCAGCATATACAGCTAACCACAACTCTGCCAGATGTACAAACAAAGGAGCTCCAATTAGTTCCCTTCTAAGATTGATAAAACAGCAGCATCAGCTAGCCTGTGCTATGCAGATCACATCTCAGAGGAAGCTGGCATTCAAGGTTCACATCTGGTCTGGTTAATATTTCAGTAGGTGTTTTGCGATATACTGGTATTAAGAATAGCAGTGATATTTGAAAAATTAAATTTTAACTATTTATCATGTTAATTGGGCTACTGGGTCAACGAGAAGAATATTAGTTGGCTTTCTTTTCATTAGACGGATATTCACAGAAAAACAAAAACTGCGCCAGAAGTATCTGTTTTTGTAAGTTGGAAGTTATTTATTCTTTACTTTGAACAACAAGACTTTTGTGATGTTATGCTCTGTTGACAGCCATTCCCATAGTGAAATCTCTGGATCCAGTTGATTTGAACAATTTTGGATTAGCACTTTAAAAATCAAATCCAGTTAGACATCATTCAATGATGTTTCAGCAATAAGGCCAAAAAAAATAACAAAAATTATTTTAAAAAATTTAGCAAAGCTGTTGCAGTGACTGGCCACTTTTAACATTTAAGACTGAATAATATTTTATACATTCATCTCTTAATCACAATGCAATGATTAAGTCCCAAAACGAGAGAGAGAGGCAGCTTCCAGCAGCAATCCCTGGCCACGTTTATACAAAAATCTAAAAAAGACTGTGGTTACATGTTACAAGTGCTTGGCTGTGTCTGTGTGAACCTTTAATATTATAGAGACCACAATTACAAAATTGTAATTTCTCACCAAACTCTGTGAAACTTTAGCCACGTCAGTCAAAAAATCAAATGGAGCAAATGCCACCTGGTTCACCGAAACGTTGTCATGGTTGGTTGTTGTGTGTGTGTCGTGTTACATTCAGTCGTGCGTGTGTGTGTGTGTGTGTGTGTGTGTGTGTGTGTGTGTGTGTGTGTGTGTGTGTGTGAAAGAGAGTGTGAAAATGAACCGGGAGGAAAAATGAGTGAGACAGCAAAGAGGAAAAGACATGAGAAAAGCTGCAGAGCAGAAGAGGTAGCAGGACAAGAGGAAGGGAGTGAGACAGGAGTGAAAAACAGTGTTGATGAGAACCCAGGAGGAGAGGAGTGGAGTTTTACTGGAGAATGGAAGGAGAAAATAGGAAATAAGATGTGAAAACTTGAAAGCAGGTGTCTTCACCAAAGAGAGACGAGCGATGAAATAAAATTAGTGCTTTCTCGTCTCGCAGGTTCTCATGGATCCTTGTGGTGCCTCCTGCCATGGTCCTGCTTGACTCCAATTGCTAATATCACTGATATTATTGTTATTATTAGGGCCCGAGCACTGACAAGTGCAAGGATCTATTGAAATTGTTAGAATTCTCCGTTATTAGGGCCCAAGCACTGATAAGAGCAAGGACCTATTGTAATTGAAAGAATTATTTTCTTATCATCAATACTCAAACTAGCAAAATTTTCACTGCATGGTCTACGCGTGATATGCTGCTCCATAATCCAACACCCTGAAGTGTGTGGACTGCTTCTTGTAGCTTTAACACTAACCGTGCAAAGGCCCTATTGTATTTGAAGGAGTTATTATTATTTCCTAATTCTAAATCACATTTTTGGAGGCCAAAGCATGCTCCGAATCGCACATGGGCATGAAAAATGGCTTAACATCCCCACCTACTGGCAACAGAAAATGAAATATTTTATACTTCATGTACTTCTCCTGGCATGTTGACCAGATCCAGTTGAAATTTAGTCAGAGGACGCATAACACGTTGTTGATGATATGTGATTAATTTGCTGAATTTCCATTGAAGCGTGTGTCAGTGGCATGTCGTCTAATTTCAATGTACCGCCATTAGACAAGAAGCTGTTCTAACTTAAGTGTACATTGTTCAATTAGCACCAAACTTCACGTCTGATAACAGTCCCGTCGTGAACAAATCTATGTAATAATATTCAGTAATAGTGATAGCACCACCTAGTGGCAATTGGAAGTATAATTTTTATACTTTTATGTATTTCTCGTAGGAGACTGACCAGATCCAGCTGAAATTGGATCAGAAATGACGTACTATGTTGACAATGACATCTTATGAATCTTATGAATTTTTTTTGTTGTAGCAATGTGGCAAATATTTACCACAGTGGGATTGCAACTGAGGACGCCAAATTACAACAAAGCAAGTCACATTGAGTCACGTTGCAAGTCATAATGTTGCTTTAAACTATGCTGGAGTAGAGATGAATGAATGATTTGCAGACAAATCTGCTATATTTGAATCCATCCTATAATAATCTGGGCTGCTCGATCCCCAACATTGCCAAGAAATGTGGCCTTCAATACTCTGAATCTGTGACAAAGTTGGTGTTGTGTAACTTACTGCCGTAAAGCATTACACACTTGTCCCAACCTGGAGCCAAAAGTTACATTAGTAATGATGTGCCAAATTCCAAATTCCTACCCTAATATGTAACTTAAAAATAATAATAAGCAGCAGGAGTAAGCTATATATAATGATTTTAAAAATGTTAAAAAGCAAGCTAAATAAGTAAATAGATAAGTAAACCAACAATGCCGTAGGTTAAATTACATATATAGTATTGTAGTTAAGATGGACTCCAAAGCTTGGCTAAACAGATAGAAGAAATAACTACAGAAGCTATATAATATGAAAGGAAAAATGCACTATAGTAGTACACCAACCAGCTGATCGACAACTGAAGTGCAGTGAAGTCAAAAACATTTATCACCAATGACATACAGAAAAAATCTAAGCAACATCTTTGAATTCCTGGTTCTGATTAAGCACTGCACCACTGTACACCAGCCACACACACCGCCACACTGTCACATGGTTCACACACACACACACACACACACACACACACACACACACACACACACACACACACACACACACAAAACCAACACACTGTACTTCACAAACAAACATCAGCCATAAATACACAGCAGGGCTTATGGTTTCCTGCTGGCACTGCATTGCAGTCATCTCTGACCTCCAACCTCCCCTCCTCCTCCTCCCCACTTCTCCCTTGTCTTGTCGAGGTTAGCCAGACCCATGTGTAACTTCCTCCTTTATCCCTCCACCTACCTGACTCTCCTGTCCACACGGAACTTCAACATTATCCCCTAGATCAGTCATGTACCAGCAGCGCAAGAGATGGGATGGACGGACAGATAGATGGAGGAGAGATAGAGAGATGAGCTGAGAAGTGGAGAGCAGCTGGACAGATGGATGAGAGGAGGGAGATGCACACCGCTGTCCTCTTCTCTCTCCTTCAGACTGCATGCTCTCTCTCTGCTTGTTTCCCCACCTGTCTTACACCCCTAACCCCCACCCCACCCCCTTCCAGGCTGGGAATTGCAACACTCAGCTTATTCAGTCCCCTCTGTCTGGTTGATAAACAGTCTATCTCTATCATGGTGTCTCTTTATCTTTTTCTCATGGGCTGTCTACCTCTCTCTCTCCATCTACTCATTTCAGTTCAAGTAGCTTTATTGGCATGACAGTGTGCAATACAATGTTGCCAAATTAACATAAACTACACATTTGTAATACATATAAATCACTGGTTCTCAAACTATGATACGTATACCACAGGTGGTACATAAGGAATCCATTTTTTTTTTTTTTTGATTAAATTATTTTTCTTTTTTTAAAATACAAACTTTAAAAAAAAAATACATTA
Organism: Dicentrarchus labrax; assembly: GCF_905237075.1. NCBI lineage: Eukaryota > Metazoa > Chordata > Actinopteri > Moronidae > Dicentrarchus > Dicentrarchus labrax. Next base: position 4,154,996 of record NW_026136711.1, on the reverse strand, counting down.
AAAAAAGTAATGTGGTGGTTTTTTTACTGTATTTATTAATTAATATTATTCTATGAGCTTCTGGGCTAAGAGGTAGAGCGGGTTGTCCACTAATCGTGAGTTTGTTGGTTTGATCCCCAGTGTGTAAAAGTAGTTTAAAAGGTTGGGAACCCCTATGTGATAAGGCTCAACCAGTCTGATCAATAGATGTTGGCCCGACACACTGCTGACCATGCCTCCATCTCCACGCCAACCAGCCAACCAATTACAGACCAGCAGTACACAGCAAAGGCAGTCCTGGGGAATGTGCATTCATAAAAAAAGGGAGAAGCTGTTGTTTGTCATCCTTAAAACACTACTTGGATAAGATCAGAGAGAGTGCAGAACAAGTCTACACACCAAGACACAAATCTTACACAACACCCAGCTGAGCAATCTTGAACTGTGTTCCATCCTAAATATGTTCTGCTAAAGCTTCACACAGAGCACACAGCTATTATAGTGTGATATTGGCCACATTCAGAGTGGTATGTTACACGATGCCTGCCCAGAGACACTTACATACATTTATGATATGAAAGAGACGTCTTCAAGTCACAAGGAGTCAGCACTTACCACAAACCATTCAACACCTTGCAATCTCTGCTGGTAAATATAAAAGACCCCCCTGAGAGGAAGACGGGAGTGGTCATTATGACACCACGTGACAGCTTTCGGGAGCACTACATCAGTGAAACAGAATGGACCCAAAGGGGATGTTCAGATGTTGCATCTCAAAATGTGTGGAAAACGCCAGCCGCACCGTTTTCATCCTTTTATCCGAGGCTTCCATGGAGTTCCAGTGTCCTTCCCGAAAATAATACAGAGAAGGTCAATCAGCTGATCCTCCACCTTTATTTTGGCTAATCTTTCAACCTGATGTTATTCTTTTTACAGAAAAGGTGAAGCAAGTCCTGTGGAGCCGATTAGTTAATTACTGTCACATGACCTGTGGTGTTGAAAAACTGCAGCATGGCCTTACGCTGTGTTTGATTTTTCTTTTTTCCTGAGTATATAAATAATGAACAACTTTGGATAAACAGAATACACAATAGGTTTAGAATATACTTCTATACCCAAAACTCTGGATGTTCTTTCTTTACCAAACGTACGTAAGTAAAGATACAAATGTATTCACTCTGCATTAAATCCATCCTGCAGTAAAATGTCACCTATTAGTGTTACATTTTTAGATTGTTAACTGTTGTAGCTGCTGTACATGGAGTAACCCCAAAATTCCAAAGGGCATGACTATACAGTGCATCTTCAAATCCGACTGAGAGCATTTCAGAATAGATTGTTATTCAGAGTGTGTTGCCAGTTCCTTGTTGGATGTGTTTCTCCACTAACCTGACTCTGACTGATTTACTTCTGGCCTGGTGCCACAATGTTGATGTAGCATGAAATTAGATTCAGTCTCCACAACGTATTATATTTTGAAAACTGACAGGGTTCTGTGTTTGACTTCCTGCCTACTCGAGTTAGAACAACTTGAGTGTACATTGTCCAATTGGCCCCAAACTCATGTCATGTCTGACAAGAGTCCCCCCCACACATCTACATGCAAATATTCATACTCATAGCGCTACCTACTGGAAACAGGAAGTAAGCCATATATGGTAATAATGATGTCATTTCCATGAAATTTGCACAGTGTGGTGTATATACCTGATATGCTGGTGCATGGTGTGGCTGCGGCACAGCCCGATGTATGAGGAGTGCAAGGACCCATTCAACGCTGCTTGTAGCTTTAACATAAGTATTATTATCAGTTTTAGTATGTCACATAATTCTGTAAGAATCCATAATATACAACCTAGTTTAAAATTTAAATAGATCTGCATCCCTTGGGATAAGCTCTCAAACTTAAGTATTATTAAAGCTAGAATATGTAAAAATGTATACATTAACATGTCTATAAACACTAGATATACAGTATGATATATATTTATATATATATATTTTACTATACATTTTAGATTCATGGTTGTAGTAACTATATAGTCAAGACTGGGATAAATATTGGATGTGATCTATTGCTTAATCCATCATTGCTCTCTCTTTTGCATTCTGGACATATTTCCCACATACACAATTACCCAAGACAAGCATTATTCATCTGTAATGTGTATCTTGCGCATCATTCAGGCATCATGTGCCCCCCTCTCACTCTGGCTCTCTCAGACTGTCTTTTATCAACATACTGATAAAGGGCAAGAAGAGGATTAAGCATTTATGGAAACAATCCCCTGCAACACTGCGCTAATGAAGCAGATGGATAAGCTGAGGTCATGCTCTGCATGGATTTAAAGTAAAGCAACATATATAATTGACTTCAACCTAATTTGCTGTTGCTGGTATGCAGCAAACACTGATAACAAGCAGGACATTGAACTCATTTCTAGTAAACAACTGAGACTGAGTTTTGATGGCTGGTGCTTCCCTATTGGGGATGCATAATGTTGAAAATGTTCCTGATACACGTTGCCAGGAATTTGTAATTAATCCATCTGCCTGAATATTTATGATAAAAGTTATCGCTGTTTTGTTATTGTTTTTACTTTCCCTGGCCTTTATATGCAAAGTCACTTTTACGGTTTGGAAAATGTCATGGTTATTGTTAAATATTGAAAAGTGCCTTGAAATTACTCTGTGAATATTGACTATTATCTGAATATTATCCATCATTGCAAATACAACAGATGTCTCTCATAAATCAGTTGCTGGCTTGATTTCATAACTTCACAGCAGCAGAGCACCAAACACAGGCAGTAGATGTCTGGCCCAGTTGGCAACAGCAACCTAATTTCTATTTTCACAAGGTAAAAGAAACCCTGAGCCATATTGTCCCCTAGTGGACAGAGCAGACAAACACACCAGTTTTTCCTGAAACTACCACAGTCTTCCACACAGCCTTTGTGAGTTAGTGTTTATAGGATAAAAAGTTACCATTGAGTTGGCATATAGTATTGCACCATCAAGGGCTACATGCATGAAGCTTCACAAACACAGGATCCAGTGTAGGTTAAGTCTTCAAAAAAGAGAATCAAAACATCAATAGAAACTTCTCATAACAGTACCTGCAGAACCAATTCTCCTCTGAAAAATACTTTAGAGGAATGTAGTGCTTTAGGTAGAGCTATGTAACTACGAGTTATGATGTATAGTAGGACGAACTTACAAGACTTAAGAGAGACTTAGCATGAATAATAAAGAACTGATGAATAACTACACATTGTGCATATATGCGGACACACTGCTCTCACACATCTAAGCAGTGTACAAGACTGCAGAGGAAGAGTGTTTGAAAGAGTTTTGTTAACCTCTCTCTTTTTTAAGTTGTATATTTGATCTGTTGTTGTCTGGGTAGACTAAAAATGTGTCTGTGTGTCAAGTTTTCCTTGGGCCTTGGTGGACTGGTCTGCGCCTACTGTATCTAACGTTATGGGCTTACACTCGCATATTGCGCATGGTGCTCGATACAAAAAAAAGCTATAAATATTTTAATTTACTACTCGCTATGAATGTCGATGTATAATATAATTATGGAGTTGAGATCCTCTATCTACCTTTGCCACAGCTTATAGACATACGCAAATACCCTTTGTAATTCATATGTGACTGTATGACTATGTTCTGGGAACTCTGGATAAAATAATGTAAATTTGTGTGAAGAATGATAATATGAAACTTGATCGTAACTTAGCTTAGGGAATGTTCACAGTTGTTTAGGTTTAAGATGAAATGTATTAAATCGTCATCGGGTGAACAACCCCCCACAATCGTCATAATAATATTGTTATACTTTTTTAGCTTTCCTATATCTGATGCCCTAGCACCGCCTTTGCTAACCTGTCATGGGATTCCATACCTAGCCACTCCCTCATGCATTAGACCCCATGGATTACTGCAACTCTTTATTATCAGGTTGCCCCAATAAGTCCATTAAAACGCTCCAATTAATTCAGAACGCTGCAGCACGAGTACTGACAGGTACTAGAAAAAGAGATCACATCTCTCCTGTACTAGCTTCTCTGCACTGGCTCCCTGTAAAATGTAGATAATAGAATTTGAAATCCTCGTCCTCACCTATAAAGCTCTTCATGGTCAGGCCCCTTCATATCTTAAAGAGCTCATAGTACCCTATTACCCCACTAGAACACTACGTTCTCTGAATGCTGGGCTACTTGTGGTTCCTATAGTCTCTAAAAGTAGAACAGGAGCCAGAGCCTTCATTTACCAAGCTCCTCTCCTGTGGAACCAGCTTCCAGTTGTGGTTCGGGAGGCAGACACCCTCTCCACATTCAAGAGTAGGCTTAAGACATTCCTCTTTGATAAAGCTTATAGTTAGGGCTGGATCAGGCGAGTCCTGAACCATCCCTTAGTTATGCTGCTATAGGCCTAGACTATCGGGGGATTTCCCATGGTGCACTGAGCTCCTCTCTTCCTCTCTCTTTCTGCACTCATTCATGTTCCATTAATGCATGTTACTAACTTCACTTCTTCCCCGGAGTTCTTGTGCTTTCTCGTCTTGCAGGTTCTTATCGATCCTGGTGGAGCCTCCTGCCATGGTCCTGCTAGATTGCCATTGCCAATACTGTTGTTGCTGTGCACCTGTCTGTCTGTCTGTCTCTCTCTCTGTCTCTCTCTCTCACCCCAACTGGTCGAGGCAGACGACCACCCACCTAGAGCCGAAGGATCTGTCCTAGGTTTCTGCCTTTTAACAGGCAGTTTTTCCTTGCCCTTGTCGCCTAGTGCTTGCTCATGGTGGTACTGTTGGGTCTCTGTAAATAATGTTTTAAAGAGTTCGGTCTAGACCTGCTCTATTTGAAAAGTGTCCTGAGATAACTTCTGTTATGAATTGGCGCTATACAAATGAAATTGAATTGAACTGAAAATCCCAACTAGGCTGCTTAAAGAAGTCATACCCTTAATTGGCACTTCTTTACTAGATATGATCAATCTTTCTTTATTTTCAGGATATCCAATCCAATCCAACTTTATTTGTTAAGCACTTTAAAAACAACCAAAGTTGACCAAAGTGCTGTACAGGAGAATAAATAAGACATCATAAATGTAAACAGTGATGGTGATGATGAAGACCACTGTGAGGAATATAGACAGTGATGGCGATAACACTGGAAAGTTCCCGTGGCAGATAACATGGACGAAGTCCGACAGCGACGAGCTCGATGTCCAGGCTGCAGACACGCTCTTTCACACAGACGTGCCCGGCGTTACACCACCTGTTGTTCATGAGCATGGCAAGTCCCCCTCCTTTCTTCATGCTGGTCGTGGTGGTGTCCCTGTCGGCTCGAACCGTCTGGAAGCCGGGAATGGTGACGTTGGAGTCCGGTATCTGCTCGTGTAGCCACGTTTGTAGGGTTTAAACCTCCTCTTCTTCATCCTCCGTTTAACCCCCGCTCTGCAGCCTCACCGTCTCCTCAGCTCCTCTGGTATGGAGGGTCTCTCTCCAGTCAGGATGCTAGGGTACCTCAGGGCGATCATCTAGTCACGGGTGTAAACAATGCAACTCGTCGTTGCCAAGGAGACCAGTGCAAACAAAAAAATTAAAAGTGCTCAAAAACGCCAAAAAAGTATTTAGGCGACGTGAACAAAGTAGTAAGAAAGTAAGAAAGTAAGAAAACAGTTAAAAATAGCAAAAAACACAGGCTAAAAACACACTGAAAACACACTAAAACTACAACAATGATAGGAGCTGCCATGACAGGCTGCCGTTGTCACCGGCGCCATTCCAAGGATATGTACCACAGTCCTTTTAAGTAGCTGTAATTAAACCCCTTCTTAAAAAGCCCACTCTTGACCCAGGGGTTTTAGGCAACTATAGATCGATTTCTAACCTCCCCTTCCTCTCTAAGATTCTGGAGAAAGTAGTCGCCAAACAGACTTTCTACATAACAACAGCTTATTTGAGGATTTTCAGTCAGGATTTAGAGTTCATCACAGCACAGAGACAGCTCTGGTTAAAGTTAATAATGACCTTTTGATTGCTTCCGACAATGGACTTGTCTCTGTACTTGTATTACTTAGATCTTAGTGCTGCATTTGACACCACTGACTATGATATTCTTTTACTAGGACTTGAGCATCAAATTGGCATTAAAGTAACCGCACTAAGCTGGTTTAGGTCATACTCATTAGATCGTTCTCAGTTTGTACACGTTGAAGATGATGCTTCCATAAATACTACAGTTAGTCATGGAGTTCCACAAGGTTCTGTACTTGGACCAATACTATTTACTTTATATATGCTTCCTTTAGGCAACATTATTAGGAATCACTCCATTTACTTTCATTGCTATGCAGATCGATCAAGCCCGATGAAATTAATCAATTATCTAAATTACAAACATGTCTTAAGGACAAAAAATTCGGGATGAGCTGCAATTTTCTGATGTTAAACTCAGAAAAAATGGTGGTACTATTGGGTCTCTGTAAATAATGTTATAAGGAGTTCGGTCTAGACCTGCTCCATTTGACAAATGTCCTGAGATAACTTCTGTTATGAATTGGCGCTCTACAAATAACATTGAATTAAATTGAATTGCATTGCAGTACAACATTTCCTGTCTTTACCATCCCCTGACTTCCCATTTCCCTTCTCAACCCAGCATATATACCAGTCCATTTCCACTGGCACTCTGCCAGATTGTCTCGCCCTTTTGTTACCTGCCAGCCTGAACTGCCTGTTTGTACCTCTGCAGATCTTTGGGCCTGATTACGTGGTATTAATCCTTGCCTGTTCCTCAACTAAAGTAAACTGAACTGGCCTCTCTTGAGTTGAAATCACCCTGGCCTCCATCACTTTCAGATTTCACTTGAGCCTTCCCACTGCTCTCACCCCCCCTTCTCCTGCAGGGTTGACAAGCAGCCAGGGTTTGTGAATCCAGAATGAGAGGAATTTCAACAAGGGGGAGAGGTAAAAACAATTGCGTGTTTACAGGAAGGACCAACTCTTTTTTTCTCTGGGGTAGCTCTCACTGACCACACATATGGATTACATTCCCCACAGAGCAGCTGCCAGCATTCAGACTCTCACTCCCTCTTACTTTCTTTCTTTTTTTACAGCTGTGGACACTTGGAGGCTGATGAGCCTGTTGCCCAGATGCCACACTCAGGCTATGGTGCTCATTTTGACCCCACTCGCCTCCTTCTCCAGTCCAAAGCTCCTGTTTGTGTAACAACCCTCCCCTGGTACTTCAAGCTGTCCAGGTACAGTCAGCTAAGCTGCAAGCTAGTGGTGGCAGCTACTACCATGGATGTACTAATACTAAGCTTTAAGTAATTTGATTGTCGATCTATATAAATGCAGATCAGAAAATCAGCTGACGCATTTATTTTATTCCACAGCAAAGTTACTCAGTCTTTGACACACATAGATTTACTTGGGTGGGTGGCCAGTATATAAACAGCCAGGGACTGTTAGTATATTCCAGAGAAACAGAGAGAGAGACGTTGTCTTGTAGATGTTTTATAAGAATGTAGCAGGTCACGCAACAGTTTCAATTTCAATATGCAACGTCATTAACGACCATGTACGGTGGCCAACAAGGGCAAACGCGCTGCAAACGGCAAAACGCTGCAAACACAGGAATAATGCAAATCCAAAATCACACAAACACATAAAACAAATCCAACAGAAAAACGCAGCAACAGAAAAATGCTGCAATCACAGGAACGAAGCAGAAGCAAAACTTACAAACCCCAAAACAACTGCCAGATAGAAACGCTGCAAATTCGCTCGACAAAACGGAAGTGCGCCAGGCCACTAGGGGGACCCGACCTGAGGGATGGACCAGTCCTGTGGGATCAGACCCGAAAGACATGAAGAAGAAGAATATAGAATATATTCTTTTATAATATTAAATAGTGTTAAATAATATAATTATAATATTATAATATTATAAAAGATTACGGCCAAGTGTTTAAAAAAGACATAAAGGAAAACTTACCTTTTTACTGTCCTCTCCAAAACTTAGCCAACTTTCTTCTTCTTCTTCTTCTTCGTCTTCTTCTTCTTCTTCTTCTTCTTCTTCTTCTTCATGTCTTTCGGGTCTGATCCCACAGGACTGGTCCATCCCTCAGGTCGGGTCCTCCTAGTGGCCTTGCGCACTTCCGTTTTGTCGAGCGAATTTGCAGCGTTTCTCTCTTGGAGTTGTTTTGTTGTTTTGTGTGTTTTTGGTATTTGGAGCATTTTTCTTTGGCATTTGTTTTGAGGGTTTGTAAGTTGTTTCTGCTTCGTTTCTGTGATTGCAGCATTTTTCTGTTGCTGGGTTTTTCTGTTGGATTTGTTTTATGTGTTTGTGTGTTTTTGGATTTGCATCATTCCCGTGTTGGCAGCGTTTTGCCGTTTGCAGCGCTTTTGCCCTTGTCGGCCACCGTAACCATCCTCGTTAATGCGCAGCTCACCTGCTGTTGTGAACACGGAATCACCGGGTGAAAACATTCAAAACGCGAGTTGTGTTTCTTGTGTGACTTTATAAATCTTACTGCTGACCTATATGATACATGGAGAGACAAGCAGAGAGAGTGGGTGTGAAAGGGTTTAGGTGTCTACCTGTGTGGGGTAAAGATGAGGGAAAAAGCAAGTGCACAAAGTATTTTGTGAGATAAAGTATTCAAATGGTGAAATAAGAAATAAGCTATAAAATAGAAATATACCATCCACACTTAACCTCTAAGCTGCTCCCAAGAACAGGCTGAAAGTTATTTCATGTTCAACATGTTGCTTGCCAAGAAATACACAGTTGTCAATTCATAATTTAATAATTAATCAATTTGAATATAAACATATAGCTTCAAATGGACCCAGTGACCGGTGATCCGTATCGGCCAATACTGCTTCTGGTGATTGATGATGGGCTTCAAAAACCCTGACTGGAGCACCCTTAACTAGTACACGGAGCTAATACAGTCAGCACATAGAGTGTGTCCTGGTAAAAAGGCTCCTGTTTGACTAATGTCCCATCAGCACATTGCATCATCATATGTGCACTTCACAGCTCCTTTTCCTCATGTTCCATCCTTCAGAAAACAGTTAATTTTTCATGAATGTTGTCACTGATCAAATATAACCAAGCCAGTACCCCCACCCACCACCAAAATTATAATTACAGGTTTGGAAGCTGCCATCACTCTTTATTGACAAATACAGGTACTAATAATATAATTTGTATTATTGGTGAGCTAACCAATACGTCACATTAATCCTCCAAAGAAGAAACCGTGTTGTGTATTCTACTTCCCTGTGTCCTATTTATTCCTCTGGATGTGTGGCTCTCTGATTCTTCAACATGCAACCTGCCAGCTGCCACGGATACACAGCTGAGGGTCAGTCTCACTCCCATATTTTTCTAAATATAACAATATTGCAACATTAGGCTGAAAATTTAAAAAGAAGAAGAAAAGAAAATGGAGAAGAATGATTGAGGGGAGAAATACAGATCACTCAATGTTTACAATGTTACATTGTTAACTTGTGCACACAAGAAACATATCTTGTGTACAGAATTATTTAGACAATATTTACACTCAAGTTCTAAAAATCTCATCTTTCAGAACTTTGGGGACTTGACTTGACTGATTACCTAAAATCCCTGTAGTTCTTACAAGAAAACTGGAGCTTCCATGTCAATCCATGGTACTAAAATCTGGTTGTAAACACTGTGGGCTCATAAACATCAAACATGTTTTGAATGTCACAGACGGTCCATTTTGCCACTGGAGTCTAAAAATATTTCCTCTCTACATAATTCTTTGAGTGTAAAGAAATGTGTGCTGTTTACATTAAGAAGTGTGGAGAGCTTTCTGAGACACACACACACACACACACACACACACACACACACACACACACACACACACACAGAAAGACACATATACAGTTCTTCATCCTGTGGTCACACCCCACAGACAGTCTGGCTTCAGCTGTAGACATACACACACACACACACACACACACTCAACTGTGTCTCCTTCATAAGAAACTGAACAAAAAGAGAGCAGAAATTGGAGATCCCTCCTCTCTTCCTTCAATCTTTTAAATGAAGAACACATTCAGCTATGCTTACCTACTTTCACCATCCTTTGCTTCACTTTCTTCTCTTGTCTTCTTTGTTGCTTTCTCAACTACAGTATTCCTGTCGGTAGCAGTCGCCAACAACATGCCGGGGCTTGGCTGGAATGGGCCGATCTGCAGAAAGATCAGGTCTGGAGAAAATAAGAAACAGGGAAAGAAAGGAAGAGAATCATTTACCACGTGAGCAGAGAATCGAAAGAAAAGAAATTTGAAACCTCCAAAGCTCTAGAAACAATCACGCCCCCCTTCTCCTCCTCACTGTTGTCTACCTCCATCTTCCTCTCTGCTTCATCTCCCACACTTTCATTTAGCATGAAAGTAAAAGCACTTATCTATTCATCCTGTCTATTTTCACTCCTTTACCTGTCACTTCCTTCCACTCTTTTATTTCCCTCTCTTCCCTCATCTCTATTTTGGTAACAAATTTAGGCACAAAAACTCCTTCTTCGGCTGTAGGCTTAAAAGGCACAATAAGGTCAAAACATCATAATCTAATTATTTTGACAGATATTGCGATATGATCATATATGATATGATAGTGGTAATGATTATTTTTGCCTCACAAATGTAATTTTTACTGATGAAACTATTAAAATCATGATGATGTGATTATTTTGGATGGTCTGTACCAAACAAACATGTTTTCTTAAATCTGGAGAACAAGATTTGTGAGCAGAGGGCATCTCTTAAGCACTGCAGTACCTCATTTTAATGCTGGTTTGTCACACATTTTACTGCGATTTGGATCGCCCTACTTATGCGTAGACAGAAAAACTACTTCCTTAGGTTTATGGCACAAAAACTTCTTCCTTAGGTGTTGGTACAAAAACTACCTCCTTAGGCGTATTTACAAGAAGTACTTCCTCAGATGTAAGCACAAAGAACTACTTCCTTAGGCATAGGCACATAAAATTACTTCCTTAATTATAGGCAGAAAAACTAGTGCCGTAGTTATAGGAACAAAAAACTACTTCCTTGGGTGTAGGCACAAAAAAACTACTTCCTTAGATTTAGGCGCAAGAAACTACTCCTTCTTTTGGTTTCACACAGTAAGACACAGTACTAAGTTTTATGTATAGTATTTATCACAGTCCCTGTAACATCCAGCATCATAGCCATCAGTTTACATTTATAACACTATATAGCAGCTGGGGGTTTAAACACAAAAACTGCACACAATACCACTATCTCGAAAGTGCCCTGCAGTGTTTGCTTTGCTTGAGTTATTTGAAGGAACTGTATTCTGCCAAGTGTTAATTTTCCTTGTCTGTACATCTTTTGCTAGATTACTAAATTATTCTTATTGGCATTTTTTTCATGGGGTTCTTGTTGCACTTGCAGTGGCATGGTGAGTGTGCGGCTCTCCACCGATGTCTGTCTCACCTTCAAGGAGTAGCTCAGCACCGACCATGGCAGTGTTTCAGTTTGCCATGGGCAGAGGCAGAGTGGATTGTCCCCTAATCGGAAGGTTGTTGGTTCGATCCCCGGCTCCTGGTGCCAGAGGCAGAGCGGGTCGTCCCCTAATCGGAAGATTGTTGGTTCGATCCCCGGCTCCTGGTGCCACATGTCGAGGTATATATATATCAAGGTATCGGTATCGATCGAGGAATCAGGGCTTTCTGACGTATGGCCCTACACCTTAGGGGGAGGGACTTTACATCTCTAAAGTGCATAACAGCTACCTATCAGTGCCCATGCGCGAAAGCTGCTTGCTGCCTGTTACATTGCTCCAACCTTTGAGTCTGCTTTTTAACTTTCTTAACTTTTTGCTTTATTCGTGTTGTTTTATCAATGCTGCTTCCACAGGGACACGCTGCCCTTGTTCACTGCGGAGAAAAGCTGATTGCGCCAATGCCGGCCGGCATAGTGGCCAGACCAGCTGATGTACCACCTGAACTCTGGAGAAAAACCCGCCGGGGATGCAGAGGAGGGAAGCAACTTTGGGGGAATAGAGGAGGGTCGAGACGGGACGGGCTTATGGAGAGGAGACAATTTAAGCCGTGTCTCCCCTCTGTTTCTATGGGAAATGTACGGTCTCTTAATGGGCAAGCCAACGGCGTTAACGCGGAGCCACGCAGAGTACCGGGAGTGCAGTCTTATGTTTCACGGAGACATGGCTGCACGGGGACATTAGAGACCAGAACGTCTCTGTCGATGGCTTCCACACCGTCCGGGTGGACCGGGATCGTAACGAGGGGCGGTAAGCGGAAAGGAGGGGGCTTGCAGTTCTAGTTAACAGCAGATGGTGTAATCCTGGTCACATCACCATTAAAGAACAGCTCTGTAGCCCGGATGCTGAACCGCTGGCCGTTGGACGGAGTCCATATTATCTGCCTAGAGAGGTCCCGCACGTCATCATCGTTGTCCTGTACATCCCTCCCTCTGCAAACCCAACATCTGCCTGCAGCATCATACACACCACCATCTCCAAACTTCAAACTCAACACCCCAGTGCACTCATCATCATGTCGGGAGACTTTAACCATGTCACCATGGACAGAGTTCTGCCGACTTTCAAATAGTACGTGAGCTGTCCTACCCGAGAGGAGAGGACCCTGGACCTGATGTATGCTAACATTAAGGATGCATACATCTCCTCTTCTCTTCCCCCTCTGGGCAGGTCAGATCACAACCTGTTTCACCTCAAACCTGGCTATGTACCTCTGGTGAAGAGGGAGCCTACAGCCACAAGGACTGTTAGGAGGTGGTCGGAGGAAGCTTATGAGGCACTGCAGGGCTGCTTTGAAGTGACTGACTGGCCTGCACTCTGTGAGCCCCACGGGGAGGACATTGATGGGCTCACAGAGTGCATCACGGACTATATCAACTTCTGTGTGGACTGCAATGTCCCAGCTCAGGCTGTCACCTGTTATGCTAACAATAAACCTTGGATCACCAAGGACATTAAGGCCATCCTGAATGACAAGAAGAGGGCGTTCAGAGATGGCAACCGTGATGAGGTGAGAAGAGTACAGGGGGTACTCAAACTCAAAATCAAGGAGGCAAAAGACAATTATAGGAGAAAGCTGGAGAAAAAACTCCAGCAAAATAACATGAGGGATGTGTGGAGTGGCATGAGAACCATCACTGGGTTCCAGAAGACAGGTGGCATGGGGTTGGAAGGCCATGTGGACCGGGCCAATGAACTGAACCTATTTTTCAATAGGTCTGATACTGCGGGCCATCCCCCACAAGACTCTGCTGCTGGCTGCCCAACAACAACTGCCACTTTACCTCCCCCTGCTCCTCCTCCTTACAGACCCCTTGTCTGCCCCTCACCACCTCAATTCACACCCACCTACTCAACCCCTCTCCCCTGCACTACATCATGTCCTCCACAACCTGAGGACCTCACCCCTCCCTCAACTGTCACCTCTACAGTGTCCTTCACGCCTGACCTGGTGAGAAGACAGCTGACAAGACTCCACTCCGGCAAAGCTGCAGGCCCCGACGGTGTTTTTCCCAGGGTGCTTAAAGTCTGTGCCTCCCAGCTGTGTGGAGTACTCAGTCAAGTATTCAGCCTGAGCCTGCACCTCCAGAGGGTCTCTGTGCTGTGGAAGACGTCCTGGCTTGTTCCTGTGCCAAAGACGCCGCGTCCCAGTGGCCCTCAAGACTACAGACCAGTGGCTCTGACGTCCCGCATCATGAAGACCTTAGAGAGGCTCGTCCTGGAGCAGCTAAGGCCTATGGTCAGGCCCTTCACTGATCCACTGCAGTTCACCTACCAGCCCCACCTGGGAGTTGAGGACAGCATCATCTACCTGCTGAACAGAGTCTACACTCATCTGGACAAGCCGGTGAGCACTGTGAGAGTCATGTTCTTTGACTTCTCCAGTGCTTTCAACACCATCTGTCCGGCTCTACTGGGTGAGAAGATGGCTGCGATGCAGGTGGAGGCCCCCATTGTGTCCTGGATTGTTGATTACCTGATGGGCAGACCACAGTACGTACGCCTACAGAACTGAGTGTCTGACAGGGTGGTCAGCAACACTGGGGCCTCACAGGGGACTGTCCTCTCTCCCTTCCTCTTCACCCTCTTCACCTCAGACTTCAACTATTGCAGTCGTGCCACCTTGAGAAGTTTTCTGATGACTCAGCAAAGTTGGCTGCATTGAAAAGGGTGATGACAGTGAATACAGGACTGTGGTGGGCAACTTTGTCACTTGGAGTGAGCTGAACCATCTGCAGCTCAATGTGACTAAGACAAAGGAGCTCATAGTGGATCTGAGGAGGGCGAAAACACCCGTGACCCCTGTTTCCATCCAGGGGGTCCCTGTGGTCACTGTTGAGGAGTATAAGTACCTGGGGGTGCACTTTAATAATAAGTTGGACTGGACCAGAAACACCGAGGCGGTCTACAATAAGGGCTAAAGCTGACTCTTTTTCCTAAGGAGGCTGAGGTCCTTCAACATCTGCCGGACGATGCTGAGGATGTTTTATGAGTCTGTTGTGGCCAGTACGATCTTCTTCGCTGTCACATGCTGGGGCAGTGGGCTGAAGGTCGCAGATACCAACAGACTAAATAAACTGATCAGGAGGGCCGGTGATGTCGTAGGGGAGGAGCTGGACACACTGACGACCGTGGCAGAGAGGAGGATGCTGTCCAGGCTACAGTCCATCTTGGACAATGTCGCACACCCTCTTTACGACACACTGGCTCAGCAGAGGAGCACCTTCAGCAGAAGACTCCTCTCACCCAGATGCACCACAGAGCACCACAGGAAATCATTCCTGCCTGTGGTCATCAATCTCTACAACGCCTCCCTCAGAGAGTCAGACACCCCCTCTCTGTAATCTGACCTCAAACACAGACATCCACTTCTGCACTTTCTTCTTTCTTGCACATTTTCAAAACTGTACATTTTACACTTTACCTTGTGTATTTATATATATATATATATATATATATATATATATAGATATGTTCTTGATAATAATATATGTTGGATGTAAATATGTTGTATGTAGATTTGGAGTTGTAACGAAAGTAATTTCCCCTTGGGAAGTATTTGATTCTGATTCTGATTTCAAACCACAGACCAGTAGTAATGATACATTTGAAAATAGAAAAACATTCTAAAAACTGGAGACTGAACATTTCTCTGTTAAATGACCCTGATGTGGTACAAAGCATAAGAGAAGAATTATTTGGAACACAACGGTAACAGAGAAGTTGCAGTATCTACTTTATAGGAAACAGCGAAAGTAGTAGTAGTAATAGTAGGCGAAAATAATAGCACTGTCTTCTGGATTGAAAAAAGATCAAGACAAGATCAAGACAAGAAACAATCAGATTCAACAAACTGCATTCAGAAATTGGAACAAGAACACAAAAGGACTAAAAACGAAGCCACACTGAAATCTATTAGTAAATACAGACAGGATTTGACTTAATGACATACAAACTGGAAGTGCATTACGATTTTCCAATCAGAGATACTATGAATCAGGAAACAAAGTTAGCCGCTTCTGGCACTTCAGTTATGTAAAGCACCCTCCTAAAAACAATAGTGGAAGCCTTTTCTGTTTACTACAAGGCACTATATGATTTGCCAGTGATAGAAGATAAAGCAGAGAATCAGAGCTCTTTTTTTTTGGAGGAATTAATCTACCTAAATTAACTGAAATAGAGTCAAAACCAACAAGAGAGCCAATCACAAGTGTGGAGATTGCAGAAGTCATAAAGACTTTGACAAATAATAAATCACCGGGTATAGACATTTTATAAGTGTTTTAAAGAAGAGGTTACACCTAGAGGTGGGCGATATATATCGTTTGCGATAATATCGTCATTGTTGTTTTGACGATGTGCAAATTTCCATTATCGAGTATTTAAATTACTTCGCCAAAAATATTAAAACGCACACGGAAACTCCTCACATCCACTTAATACACGGTGCAGCAACGCTCTCTACAGCATGGCAGGATTCAGTCACACAACTAGTAGGCCTACGTGATCACATGACGTGATCACATGACCTCTCGCAAGCATGCTCCTTGCAACAGTTTAGCAGCGCGTTGTAGAGAGACACTTCCAGTCCCTGAAGCTACCGCCGGTACTTCAGACGATTTAGTGCCGAGACGTGGGTCTACCTCTCTGGCATGGAAATGGTTTGGTTTCCAAAGGACTGATGTGGAACAAAAGACGGTTTTATGCAAGATTTGTCGAAAATCTATCACCGTGAAACAGAGCTCCACAACTAACCTGTTTCATCACCTCAGAACCAACCACAGCAAAGAGTACGAAGAATACCAGAAACTTCGCGACTCAACTGCTGCTCAGGAAAAACAGAGTCGGCCTGTACCTAGTCAGCACACGCAACAAACCCTTGCTGAATCATTCAGCAGAAAGTGCCGTATGAGAGAAAAAGCCAACGATGGCAAGACATAACAAATGCTATCACCAAGTTCATAGCCAAAGAGATGTCGTTGGTGGAGAGCGAAGGCTTTAAAGAACTTGTCCTCATCGCAGCACTGTGACGTGCTACGGTAAGCGTACTGACTCATTTCCGGTTTACTTCCTGCTCTGTGTACACTGTTTGGTGCTGTAGCTTTGTCAGTGAACGCCAAATCTAAATTTGTTTTACTCGTTACAGCGGTTATTTTCCCACTTAACATTTAAACGTAGACTAGTTCTACCTAAGCACTCGGAGTTACTCCTTCCTTTAGGGACTTTTCACTACTTTCAAAGTTTTTCATTTTCATAGTTTCATTAGCATTAGCAGTTAGCTATGGCTTCTCCCTCTCCCTCTGCTCTGTCCTGCTCAGTGTGTCAGATTTCCAGTTATTCCTCTGCCTCCTTTAATGATAATGGTAC
Source organism: Dicentrarchus labrax (assembly GCF_905237075.1). Classification (NCBI taxonomy): domain Eukaryota; kingdom Metazoa; phylum Chordata; class Actinopteri; family Moronidae; genus Dicentrarchus; species Dicentrarchus labrax. The sequence continues at coordinate 4,138,062 of NW_026136711.1, read as the reverse complement.
CTGTATTAAATGTAGTTTATTTACTGCGCTGGAGGCGAGGCTTAGTGAGTTAGAGGAACGGTACCACACCACTGAGATATCTTTAGCCGCTATAGTTAGCCAGCCCCCAGTAGCCGGTGCGGTCTGACCGAAGGTAGTTCTGCTAGCCGTCCTCCGGTAGTTCCTCCGGTAGATCCCCCGGTAGTTCCCGAGCAGCCGGGAAGACAGGGAGGCTGGGTGACTGAGCGAAGGAAGACTAAAACGCCGAAGCCCACAGTTCACCACCAACCCATTCACGTTTCCAATACATTTTCCCCACTCAGCGACACACCCGCTGAGGAACCAACTCTGCTCCATAGTCAGAAACGTGAAGTTAGCGAAGCCAGCGGCCATAGTTAAATGTATCCCTGGGGCCAGAGCGGGCGACATTGAATCATATTTAAAACTGCTGGCTAAAGATAAACGTAAATACAGTAAGATTGTTATCCACGTCGGCGGTAATGACACCCATTTACGCCAATCGGAGGTCACTAAGATTAATGTGGAGTCGGTGTGTAATTATGCTAAAACAATGTCGGACTCCGTAGTTTTCTCTGGACCCCTGCCCAATGTGACCAGTGATGACGTATAGCTGCATGTCGTCATTCCACCGCTGGCTGTCGAGGTGGTGTCCAGAAAACGATGTGGGCTTCATTGATAACTGGAAGCCTTTTTGGGGAAAACCTGGTCTGATTAGGAGAGACTGCATCCATCCCACTTTGGACGGAGCGGCTCTCTTATCTAGCAACATGGCGAGGTTTATTTCTAAAACCTGACAGTCCAGAGTTGGGACCAGGAAGCAGAGCTGCTGTCTTACACACTTCTCTGCGCTTTCTTTAGAACAGTCACCCACCCAAAACCCCATAGAGACTGTGTCTGTCCCCCGACCACCTAAATTACTTGAAGAAATAAAAACAAGAGGAGTTCAACATAAAAATCTAATAAAAATTAAAACTAACTCCTCAGTAGCACAAAATAAGAGAATGAAATGTGGACTGTTAAATATCAGGTCTCTGTCCTCTAAAGCTGTTTTAGTGAATGAATTAATATCAGATTATGATATTGATTTACTTTGTCTTACTGAGACCTGGTTGTCCCACGAGGAGTATGTTAGCCTAAATGAATCCACCCCCCCCCCTATCGATCTTCATCAGTTAACTTCAATCATTTCTTCATCGAAGCCATCAACCTGTCTATTAGACCCGATCCCAACTAGGCTGCTTAAAGAAGTTGTTCCCTTAATTGGCACTTCTTTACTGGATATGATTAATCTTTCTTTATTATCAGGATATGTACCACAGTCCTTTAAAGTAGCTGTAATTAAACCCCTTCTTAAAAAGCCCACTCTTGACCCAGGGGTTTTAGCCAACTATAGACCGATTTCTGACACACTTTGCTACAAAAAACGATTTATGGTCGAGCAGAACATCGGAGCCATATCTCTCTCTGAACGTGCATTTCATTGATGAATCTTGGCTACTTCAGAGCTACAGTTTGCAAATGTCCTATTTCCCAGATGATCACACAGGAGACATCATTGCCCTTGGTCTGAAAGATGCTCTCGCATCATGGTCGTTGACTGAAGAGGACATGGTCTGCATGACCACTGACAGCGGTGCAAACGTTGTCAGTGCAACTAGAAAAGAAGAAGTAACAACTAGAAAAGACTACCGTGCTTTGGGCACCGGCTTCATATTGCAATTGGTGAGTTATCTCATTTGAACATTCTTATTTAATGCAGTTGATATGAAAAAACAATTTTTTATTTGAGTGTCTACCATGTCAAGATAAAAGTGAAAATAAATCAGTTTAAGTAAGGGATAATGCCTGACGAGGTGTCCATAATCAGGAATTAATAGACAACGTTGCCTCCGCAAAGTCCATTCATTCCTGATTATAGACACCTCGAAGGGCATTATCTCGCTTACACCATGGTCACTTGCCAAAGAAATTAATACCATTAATTTATATTTTCATGCGTTTTATAATAAAAATATAAAGTTTTTCACAAGGCATAACTTAGTTTCCCTGGTAACACCTGAGGGGTCGACTAATACCTGGAACAATCATTACCCTCCCGTAAGGTTCTTATGCAACGGAAACGTTGTTCACTCCTCCAGTAAATACGACGGACCTTAGATACGACTTGGCAACGGGAGATATTCTAGTCCGCTCAGCTTTGAGCCAGAGAGTTAACGTTATGCTAGCAAGATTCAAAGTCAATAACACTGCGTACAGTTGACAAACAGTAAATATAATTTGACATTATGTTTAACAACAAGACTAGCTAGCTAACCAGTCATGTCATTGTCCCCAAATCAATATCAAGATCAGCCTGAAGCAGTGAGTTGAACAGCGAACGGGATGTGAGATTATTCGCTTATGTGATACAAAGTATCAGTAAGTTTAGAGGGGAAGTGTACTTTCTGCAGCTTGTGTGTTACAGTCGCCTGTCGTCCTGTGGTGTTCAGAGGATAAGGCACTGAAGGACTGATGGACTGTTGACAGGCTGATACGATAGCGCATTCATTTAGAACGGTGAACAGACAATTTGACTGGAACTACTTAGTAAATTTCCATATATCAGGGATTAATGGACACCCTGCAGCCAATCAGAGTATTCCTCCAGACCATGGTATAAGAAAATATAAATATATTTTTATAGGTGTTTTATTATTTGACAGTTTAACAAATACCCTACTAGGCTTATATGAAATTAACTGCTATTTTAAACTGCAATGCATGGTAGTATACGGCCTAGATACATGGCAGTGATGTTGCCTCATTACACTATGAAACTGGCTAATAATGAATGTTGTTCCGTCTATTTCAAATATTTTCCAGAGAGGAGCATGCGTGATTCTAGGATAGACCGAGCCATTGGAGTGTGCAAGAAGGTAGTTGGAGCCTTTTCCAACAGCTGGAAATTGAAGAAAGCACTGGGTGATGCTCAAGATCTGCTGAAGCTCCCAGAACATAAACTCATCACAGAATCACCAACAAGATGGGGCTCAAGACAGCGCATGATTGAGAGATTTGTTGAGCAAGAAAAGGACATTCGTCATGTGCTGGGTGCAGACAAGAAGCACACGCATCTTATCCCAACATGGCAAGATGTTGATGTGCTAGAATCAGTGAGCAAAGCACTTAGTCTCTTGCTAGAGTTTACGGATGCTCTTTCAGGTGAGCAGGTAGTGACCATCTCCTACCTGAAACCGGTCCTGTCGTTGTTCAACTCTGAGGTCCTGGCAGTGAAGTGTGATGACACAGAGCTCACAAAGAAAATCAAAGAAACCATAATGGAATACCTTAACACCAAGTACAGAGATGACAATGTGGGTGGCCTATTAAGTGTGGCATCCACATTAGACCCATGGTTTAAAAACCGTTTCAATGAAGATGACCAGGTCATAGTGTCCACAATTTCCTCTAAGCTTTTGTCTATAGCAATGCAGGAAGAGAACGATTCTTCAGGTCCCTCAACTGCCTCAGCTCAGGGTGCCTCAGCAGAAAGTGGAGCAGATGGAGGAGACACCACTGAGCCAGCCAAAAAGACAAAGAAGTCTTTTGGCAGCTATTTTAAGAAACCAACCAGAGGGGAGTCACTGGCTATTGGCATCGAAAAGGAGCTCAAGAGCTACCTGATGATACCAGAGGTGGACAGTGATGTGAATCCACTGGAATGGTGGAAGACACAGGAGGTGAATTTCCCCAGACTGGGGAAACTGGCTAAAAAATATCTCTGCATCCCTGCCTCAAGCAGCCCTTCAGAGAGGGCATTTAGCACAGGGGGAAATGTTTTGACATGTCATCGGGCTTCACTCAAGCCTGACAATGTGGACAGACTGGTGTTTTTGGCTCATAATCTGAAGTAGCCTGTTAATGTAATCAGTGAACCGTTAGCCAAGAATGTTAAAATGTTCAAAGTTCTGCAAAGTTTCTGGCATCTGTCCATGGCTGTAATAATACTGGGTATTTTTTCTATCTGAGAATTGTGGAATTTTTTTTAACATTAATGTAATTTGTTTACAAATCTCTATATTTTTGTACAATATTTGAGAAAACCCTTAGTGAACCTTTTTAGCAAATTATTTTTTTGTAGGTTTTTGTTGTTGTACAATCCTGGATGGAACTTGAAGTTTGTCATTTGTTTAATAAGGCCATAAGATAGACTTGATGATGATGTGCAATAGTTCTCAAAATATGCATGGAGCACTTTGTTACAAATGCTACTGTTTTTATTTTATCATATGCTCTTGTTTGTCTGCACTCCAGCACAATTTACCTGACAGCAGAGCATCTGAATGTTTACAGAATTCAATATTCCTACATTGTAGTTCAATTATTGAGTTCAAAAGCTCAAAAATTGAGAGTCTTTGTTTTATTTGTACTTGAATGCTAAAGTTTAGAGAAAATAAATAAGTGTTTTCCTTAAACATTGTGCCCATTATTGTAATCTTTAAGTAGGTATAAGGGTCTGTGTCCACCAAACACGTTTTTAGTGCTAACAGCGCCTATTTTGAATACAAATCCTATAAGCTTCAGCGTTCAGAGCGCTCAGCGCCTTCAGCGGTAAAACGATGTCAGTGGAGACGGTTTTTTAGCGCAGCGCTCAAAGCGCTTAATAGGATATCGACTGATTATCGTTACCGCCAAAATCCCCAAAAAAATCGAGATATTATTTTTTTGCCCATATCGCCCACCCTTAGTTACACCCCTTTTACAAATAATATTTAATCATGCTCAATAAAAAAAAGACCCTCCTAAAACTTGGTCAGAAGAACGATAGGAGGGAAACCACTGACTTTGAGTTTGACAGATAAAATCTGAGTTTGACAGATAAAATAAATTCATAAAGCACTGCAACACAGGACCACGAAATAATTAATTAAATAGTGAAATAATTATAAATGATTTTTACGTAACATGAATCGGTATTTTAATGAATTAATGACACATTTAATAACACATTTATGTATTTAATTCCAATTATAATGAATGAATGACACATTTAAGTAATTATTTAATGATGTATTTAATTATTGAATTTTGGCACTTTTAGTCCTCCATTGGATAACTGCATTTCGTTGTTTGTACCTGTACTTACAATGACAATAAAGTTGAATCAAATCAAATCAAATATGTCAAGATTTGTCTTGCCTTTTTCTTTTGTTTCAAGTTTTTTAAACAATATGCATGATTTTAAAATTTTTACATTTATCATATCTGTTGAAGCATAACCTGTAGTTTATGCACACTTGATGGCAAAAAAGCCTACGATGTAGTGACCAAAGATGGATGATCCATAGCTCTCACCTAACCAAAGCTGATATCACTATTGTTAACACAACAAAACCAACAATGTAACAAACTTACTTTGGCTTTCATAGAACTTAAAGCCTATTTTTGCATAAGAATTCAAAATAAATTATTTGTATTTATATGTAAGGGATAATACCTGACAAGATGAAGTTAGTAAATAAGTTAGTTTAGTCAGCTTACTCCATGAGTAAATCTACTACTCATGCTCAAACCCCATTGCCTCACAGAACAAGGGACTTAAGGGCGGAGGACCGTTGTGCAGTTGGACCCTTCTCTTTGTTTTAGGTTTCTTCGAAGCTTCGGTTGCTTCTTTGTCTCGCGAGAGTTGCATATGGGAGCGAGATTCATCATGGCGACTTACTACTGCTAATTATTTCTACTGTAAACAAACAAAATAAACTGTATTACTAAGACCAAATCACGGATATATATGTGTCAGCCAAAACCATAGAAACTGAAAAGACCACTACACCTACCTAACGTTACAGTGCAACATTCCGGATACCTCTTCCACAGCCACCCACTCAGACCACAAAACAAAACAAGAACAAACAATAACTACAATCCATTAACTTGAGCTGCCGGTCCCATCCCGAAACAATGGCCATTTCATATCGGTAACTAATACAACAGTGACCATTATGTATTACGTATCCAGGGGATGTAGACTACAACTATAACAACACAGCAAAGTGATAGTAACGAATTCAAGTTAATGGCGTATTAAATGCGCTTAAAACAGCATAGAAATGGGATAGAATGGTACGTTAGGACAATAAATGAGAACGTTACATTACACCTGTAAACACTCATGAGCACACCATGTCAGCTAACGTTCCTTAAATTAAACTGGTTATATGGCCTCGAATCTGCCCCCGATTATCTTTTAACCTTCCATTAACGACATGGCAATAAAATTAATAATCGATTCAAAGCCAAAACGTCTAACATAGCTTAAACGTTAACTTTATAATTAACGTTTGACCAGCTAATACGTTAACTAATAAGTCACGTTCACGTACCTTTCTTTGTAGGTTTTGTAGTGACGGATGAAGTGGGACGTTGGGGTGGTCGTGTCATAATTTTCTTTTGAGCATACCTTGTATGTCGCTGCCTTCTTACTACTGTAAACGTAATCCCTGAATCCAAATTGTATTATTTTTGGACTACCGTCCTCCATGATAGCTGCCTTGTGTTTGCTGGGAGACGCTCGCGGTAAAAATAGACAAGACCTAGACTCTCCAGTGAAGCTTTGCTGCAGCCGCAGCTGAGAGGTGGGTCTCACGCGGGCAGTGTGACTGCTATAATCTCTTAACACGGTTGCGTTCCGCCACGCAAACACAGGCGGTGAGAACTAGCCATAGTGGTTTCGCCAGTCTTTTCCGCGAGCGGTAGTGAAACGGGTCTCTTTATAGTCATCAACATTAGACCAGCAACATGTACACCTTTCACTACATTTTCGATGTCTATAGGCTACACCAATCGGCCATATTATGACCACATTTCACCTGTCAGTGGTTATGTTATGGCTGATCGGTGTATATGTAGAATGTGTCACAGACATGAAAAATACATTTAGGAGAAGCCATCCATATGTTAAGAAGGTTTTTATTGAATTTACTTAATTGTGTTTATCAAATGCTAACTCAGAATAGAAAGATAGGGCTGGTAGCAGCAGCTCTGCAGCAGAAGCACATGTGAGCTGCAACAATTCAGCGAGGCAGCCGTCAACAATACACTGAATATCAATTCAAGTATCAAGAACACTGCATAGCTTTCAAAGCATCTGCTACATTTTCATGACTCCTTTATGCAGTATCAACTTTGATGAATTTGATCACTTTAAACAGGTTATTGCAATGCAATATGAAAAAAAATTATTTAAAGTAAATATCTGTACTTGTAACCCAAACATACAGCTGTACGGTGGACCAAGTGTTGGTTAAAAAAAAATTATATAGACTAAGGGTAAGAGGAAAATATACCATTATTAGGCATGCATTTATAACTGTAACCTATTTTTAAATAAGAGTGCAACTGCATTGTATAAAAAAACATTATAATTGTTAACATTTCCATAATGTCTCAAGTCTTGTTGTAGTCAACCAAAGAAAATCTTGGTCAATTGACATTCTACCTACTCTAAAACAAGATGAAACATAGCAAAACTTGCAGCTTCCAAGTTTGTAGTCAGGTCTTGGACAGCCCGTAATGTTACTGATCCATCATTGAGCCTGAAGCTGAGTTCAGTAAATTAAGCCCTGCTGTGATTATGATTCTTAAAACAGAACCACATTTGTGAGTAAAATATATTATTCTGATAAATAATCAATGCTATTTCTAACAATATAAAAATAAAATACAACAGGTCTGCATTTGTCCTTCCCACTCAGAAAATAATAGATTAAGAAGCAGTTTTCTCTTTAGCAAAGTAACACCAGTGACTATCCAACCAATGAGCATTTAGTTGGGTAAGAGCATAGTGACAAACCAATCAATCCACTGACCAGAAGGTGTCAGCCCTACGCAAATCTCAGGTCACTATGTGTCGCAAACTCATGTCCCCATCTCTGTTCCTGTGTTGTGAAATTATGATTTATATGCTCTGAAAGTGAATGCTTGTACCTTAAGTAATATTATTAGAACATTAATAACCTAGTTATGAGGTGAGAAACCAGTTGAGTAAGAACATGCAAAGTGACAGATTGTCTGGAGCACAGGATCCACACACTGGATTATTTTCACTGTCATTAAACCTCCAGCAAATAAATCCTGTGGCTTGGCTGCAGGGTACATGCTTTGGAATTTAAAATTAGACGAGCTTTGAACTTGCCTCAGTTGACTGTGTGACTATGATGCAGAGTGAATGTGGATATTCTGAGGCAGGGAAACAAGTCAGTTTGTATTGAAGTGCAGTGTCTTCCTGCAATGGAGACCTAAGAACTATATATATGGAATAAATGAATATATTATTATTTGTTTGTATTTATTTACTTTGTTTGAATGGTGTTTATATTTGGAAGTACAGACAAATGATTTGATACTTATGTGTGGGAATTTTATTGCAATAATTTCATGGTTTTGCTCCTCTAAGATGTATACACAGAAGCAAGTTTATTTTCCCCAAAATCTGCTTCTGTGCATTTATGAATTAACAGTCTGTTGTTAATATTATTTTTTTTGTTAATGTAAGTAATTAGTCATAACTCACCCACTTAAACCAACTTATTTTATACTCAGCTTCTTCATTTCTCACTCTGTAGCTTATTCTCTCCAGATTTCTTATATTGTTTCTTTCTATCTTTGAACTGATGGGCATTAAGGTTTTAGCCAGGTCCTAGTTATTTACTTACTATGGTTGTGATTTGGAGTATTCTTCATGAGTACTGGTCCGTTTCCTGTGTCAGCTCTAGAGGTGATTTTCCAATAATAATATTTATTGAGTAACACGTTCATTTGGTGTGTTTTTTTATTTTTATAAAAAATAACCATGATACCTGTTTATGACTGAATGCCAGAATGATTTTAAACTATGCAGAAAAAGAAAATGTGCAAAGTACATGTGGAGTAATAGAAATATATCTACACACTGTTTTCCATTATTTTTGATTCATTCTCCACTTTCAGAAATCCATTTTTGTTGAATGCTATTGTTGGTGTTTTATACAGATTTTAGTGTTTTATAAAAAATAACCATGATATCTGTTTATGACTGAATGCCAGAAGGATTTTAAACAAGGTAGAAAAAGAAAATGTGCAAAGTACATATGGAGTAATAAAAATATATCTGCACACTGGTTTCCATTATTTTTGATTCATTCTCCAATTTCAGAAATCCATTTTTGTTTAATGCTATTGTTGGTACGTACATAACGTAAATCAGATCAAAGTTGCAATGCAGTGCTTACTTCCTGTTGCCAGTAAGAGGCGCTATCACTACATCTGAACATTGTCATGTAGACGTGTTCAGGGCAGGACTCTTATCAAACGTGAAGTTTAGTGGAGATTGGACATTGTACACTGAAGTTATGAGTACGGTGAAGATGAGAGCACAACTGTCTATGATTTACCATTACTAAATTAAGTCTGAGTCATTTTATTTTTCTGCGAACATTAGCTAGGAGTAAGCTGGGTGGTGGAATAGGCCAGGTGTTCTAGCTGGCTGGGTGGGAGTTCTGTGATCCTCTTAAGGTTTACTGCACTTAATCCAAACCCTGCACTTCTTTCTTCTTTCTTATGTTGCCAAAAAAATACCAAATAGGTACCAGATACCATTTATTGCCATAAAGAAAAATGCTAATTAAATTATATACACCACAAAAATAACACAGGCAGGGCCACTTTAGTGCATAAGTAATTTTACGTTTGAACTTCTACACAATTAAGATTATGAAAGCCGGACTTGTAATTAAGTATATATATAAATTAATAAACTTTTTCTTAAACCTGGAGTGGTTTTACTTTGTGTTTAATAATAATAATAATAATACATTTTATTTATAAGCGCCTTTCTAAATACTCAAAGACACTTTACATTACATGTCACATTGTTTGTAGTAATTATGTAATTACTCTCACTGCCATGTGGGGGAAACAAAAGTTCTGCACTCTAGGTTTAAGTAAACTATCGGAATACATTTTCCAACTGGTCTAATTAGATACATCCAATCACCTTGCTTGACAGCAGTCAGAAACATGGATGTATTATGTAGCAGACCTGTTGACAATTCTGCATAGATCATCAGAAGGTGTGCATGCTTCTTGTGATACTTGCATTTCTCACAACAATCTTCTCAGTCAGTCCCAAACAACTGACAACAACAACTTCATCCTTTATATCCTCGTCTTTTTAAAACACACCTATCATACTGTATTTATGCCTATACAGACATATACTGATGACATAGAGGGGTTGAAGGCTTGAATCAAAGACTTCTCATCCTGCTTTGCATTCAATCAGCTCTGCCGGGAGGATTGGAGGGGAATTGGCTGGGATTATCTTAGCGCTGCCATGTTGCATCACCACAACACCCTGACAAATGACATGCAGACACACCCACAGGAGAATCTTTCAGTCTGTTTCTTCTTTCTGATTCTTAGTAATTCTTCTGTGGTTGCAAAATAAAGTAATGTCTTATCAAGAAAAAGGCAGTCATATGTATTCATAAGAGCTCTTGTTGGCCAAACTGACTTACTGCAGAGGCCCACAAAGGGTTAATACAAGTGGAGAATCCCTTCTGTTTAAAGGGCAGTGTGTAATTTAAGCTGTCTACCTCTCCCTATCTGCTTGCCTTTGATCGGTCAAGGCTGTTTCCTTGTCGAACTGTACAATATTGTCACCCTTTAATTTTATCAAAGTCTACAACGTGCAAAACCTCTTTGTCTCTTTTAGATGATTCAATCTGATGAAAAACATTATACATAGGGCGTACTGGGCATCGTGCACCTCAGTTTTAGGGCCAGTTTTGTCGGTGATCAGCATACAGAACACCGACGGATTTAAGTTTCTGCCTGACATACAGGCAGAAACTTAAATCTGCTAAGCCTGTGGTCAAGACCGTGAGAAGATGGACCAATGAGTCAAAGCTGGAACTACCTGCTTTGACTACACTGATTGGAGTGTTTTTGACCTTGCAGCCACAGACCTGAATGATGATGACCTCACTGACACTGACCACTCCTTTTCTCTCTCTACACAAATGACTGCACATCAAGAGACCAGTTTGTGAAACTCAGTCATCGGCCTTATCCAAAACAGTGACAAGTCTGCATACAGACGGGAAGTTGAACAGCTGGCCCAGCTGGTGTGGTCAGAACAACCTGGACCATAACACGCTCAAAACTGTGGAGATGACAGTGGACTTTAGGAGGAGCCCCCAACTCTGTCCCCCATCACCATACTCAACAGCCCTGATGATCAGTTAACTGCCCTGTACAATAACCCTCTCACTCTAATATCCACTGAACCTGGAAACTATTTATTTATTTTTCCATTGTTGAAATTCAGTTTATTTTTTAAAAATAACATAAAACATAAATATCGCTGTCACTCTAATACTTCTACCTATGCTGTGGATACTGTATACTGTCATATCCACCTACAACATGTACTTTATGTAATTCAGCATCCTTTGTTTTTTGTTTGTTTATATATATATATATATACGTATATATAACTGTACATATTAGTCTATGTTTATTTTGTTGAACTGGCAACCAAAGGCATTTAGTATATTTTGCGGCCTGTTAGCCAAACTAGGAAAGTCAGTCCATAACTTTGGTCCTGACTGTAGTTGCCATGGTGACTAGTGCTGAGTGATGATGAACTACCAGTGACAACCATCAGCTAATGGTCCATAGTGGCTGCTGTGCACAACATCTTTTTGCTACTGTTGTGTTTATGATGGAAACAATAGAGGTGCACTTTCATGCTGATGATATTAGGCTGATCTGTGTTCTGTTGCTCAGTGCATTCTGCCCAATGAAGCAGAAATGCACAAAATGCAAATAACTATAGAAAATATTATTACAAACTAAATACAAAGCTTTCACCCCACACGCTCAAACCCTGAAAAACACCCAGTCAATACTACAATTCCAGCCAACACATTTAATCAATAACTATTAAAAATGTGCTAAATCAGTGTCAAAGCAGATTGAAAGGAGGGCTGTTCAATTATAGCAGAGGGTGAAGCAGTGAATAGATTAACTTATTCCTCATGTATACACACAATGCTAATAATAATGACAGATAGGAGCCCTTGTATATTACATAAGCTTGACAGCAACCCAAACACCCTGCATGTCACTTACCAGCCACATGTACAAATGCTGCCAGGTCCCTGCTGCCGTCTCTTACCACTGCATATGTATTCCAATGTGTATGTGTATTGATGAGTGTGTGAGAGGACAGTTTTCTAACACACCATCCAGCCCTCAGTCAGTGCCATGGTAAATCACTATGAATGAACAATAGATCCTTCAGAAGAAGAGCTGAGCAAGCGGCTGGGTGCAGGACAATATCAGGCAATCTGTCCTCAGATAGGAATGGATGAAGAAAGAAAGGGAGCCTACAGAGCATGCCTGGCAGAAAATCCCTGGGTATTATAACATCACATGACCACCCATCCACCGTCAGTCATAGAGCGAGCAGAAGAGATGGGAGCAAGAAGAGAAAACAGCAGAGAGAGGGCCAGAGTGAATGGGGGTGGAGGGTTGCGACGTCACAGTGCTGCTCAGTTCCCCCGTTTCATTACAGTGACAGAGACACAGAGAAGAGGCCTGAGCCAATAAGACTTAAGAATTGTCTGCTGCTCCTCCCTGAGCAGAAAAGCTAATACTAACAGAGGCAAACACGGAGAATGAGAGACAAAAGAAAATCCCATTGAGAGAAGCAAGAGATCCTGTCCAGAAAAAGAAAACTATTAATAACCTGCTCTGATTTATATAAACACTGTGAAAATAATAATGGGAAGGGCATACAAAGGAGGAAATCTCATGAAGCTTATAATTATAATTGTCACAACTATTTGTCACATGGCAAAAAAATACAAAATAAATATTAGATTTTATATTTAGGAATTGAAAATCTAGATGTAGAAAGGTAATTGTATGCACATCTGATTCTAATTAGAACAGATCTAGGATAGCATGAACTCAAAAGAAGTATTTAAAACACATCCGTTTTGTATTCTATCCTTTGTCATGTAAGCCAATGGGTTGAAATGTTGTTGTAATTATTATATTATTATCCTTATTAACGATAGGACTGTTCCCAAATTTAACACTGTTACCTGTTGTCCCAAGGAAACCAGAACAAAGGATGAACTAAGGTTGAAATCAAACAGCCCTCACAGAGTTAAATCTTTCATTACATTTTTATATTTATAAGCAGGGCATTTTATTGTTAATTTTAGTATAGGCTTTCTCTCACTAATAAAAGTCGGAAAATACATGATTTGGTCATGCACTTCATTTTTAGGTTCAAGTTACGTTTTGATTTGTCTTTCAAAAATAAAACAATGCAAGGAAAAAATTCAAATATAAACAGGTATTAGATGGGAGTTAATTGCCAACATTTTTTATTCATACATCTAATACCTGAGGTACTGAACTAGTCTAATTTGTATTAGTTACTCTTGTGTATAACAACTGATTAACATCTATTCAATTGTGTTATTTTTAGCTTTGCAGGAAGCAAGCAAGTACATGGGTCTGTTGTTCTGTAAGACCTATTTTTAATTTGTTTGTTAATCAAAGTAAAAGGGTTTAGACCAATGATGAATACTGGAGGCAAAACTGTACTTGCATCAGAAATAATTTACAGGGGTAGGAGTAAATACATATTGATAATAAATATTGTCTCCTGATAGTTTTGTATAGTGTTATAGTATACTATAGTTATAGTGCAGTAATAATAACTATGTAAACAAATGTGGTGAGGATGTGCGTTTAACATTTAATCTGTGTGGATTTAATATATATATATATATATTTTTTTTTTTCATAAAGACTGAGCTTTATTTCATGATCTCATCATCTCATCACTGTTTCCCCTGTCTGAAAAACATTGTGGGAGCAAAATCGATTTTGATGTAATTTAATTTACAATGCCATATACATGTAGTTTAAACATAGATTTGAAGAGCGATAACCAGAAAGCAGTTGTGTGTGGTTTGTTTAGCCGAGAGAGAGAGAGAGAGAAAGAGAGAGAAAGAGAGAGAGCAGTGATAAGATGAAAGGTAGTGCCCTCCACTTCCAGAAATGTTGAAGTTGTAAATATTTATTTAACATGGCTTCAGTCAATTGAAGTTGTGTTAAATAAACATTACAACAGTGCTTTTACTTTAAAAAAAAGAAGTTGTGGATGTGACTACCAATAGATCCGTATCACTGTCCTCTTTCGCTAGGAGACATGCTTGTAGCAACTGTTGGAATTGGTTACAAGATGCACCTGGTCCAGCATGGTTTCCCCCAGTGATGTCTCTTGCAGTCCTTCACCACCACCCTGTCTCCAGGCTGCAGCATAGGCAATGTATGGAGTTATTATTGTATGGTAGCAAAACTATTTACAAATGTGTGTGGAGAGTTGTGTATCTCAATCTGTGTGTGGGTAATCAGATCTGTGAATGTGTAAAATAATCTGTAAGTATGTACTGAGATTTGTGAATGTGTACAGGAATCTGCAAATGTGTGTTTAGAATCCATGTGTGCATAATCAGATTTGTAAATGTGTAAAAAATCTACAAATCTGTATTCAGATTTGCAAGTGTAAGGATATTTGTACACGTGTGGATAAATCTGTAAATGTGTAGACAAATCTGTAAGTGCAGACTTAGACAAAAGTCTAAGTATTTGCTCAAAGAGCTGGAAATACAGGCAAATCTTCGCTTACAACTCAGGGGACTCTCAATTGGCGAGAGTTATGTGTCCAAACACATTTGTAAATAGTTTTGCTGCAATAATAGCTCCATACAATGGTTCTTGCAGAGGGTTTGTAGGGCTGCTTTCACCTATATGTGCACAGACTTCAAAGAGTGGGTTTAGGTTTCATAAAAAAAAAAACTCAAAGTTTTAACATATAAGCCTCTAGACTGCATGTGTTTATAAAAAACTTAAGGCTGATTAAGCCTTAGTCCCTCTTATACTATATATTTTATACATATATATATCAAGGAATCATGTGTTCCCTCCAGTAAATGTGCTGTTGTGAAATATAATACATACATAATATGAGGCCTTGTTCAACATAACAAACTCTGGCACTTACAACACATAAAACATATTACATGGCAAACCCTGATTGGCTGTTTGTTCAATACATCCGGATTGGGTGGGGGTTAAATGCATCCTGATTGAATGTTTAAGGCTTCCCGATTGGTTGAATGTCAAATACATCTTTAATGGATGAATGTTAAAAGCATCCTGATTGGGTGATTTATGAGGGGCCATACAAGACATAATTCATTCTCACCCACATATATTCTACTTTCACATACACTCAAATCTCACATTATTTTATTATCATTCTTATATTCATCGATTTTTATTCTCATATCTATATATTTTAAGTCACACAGTCATACATTTTGCTCTCATACGCAATCAATGTATACATTTACATGTATACATATTATTAATAATATGTGTACGTAAGAAGAAAATGTATGTATGTCTGAAGAAAATATATGTAAGAAAAGAATGTATGTATGTGTTAGTTAAACAAAGTATAATAGAAACGGCAGGAGTATAGTGGAAACGGAAGGCAGGTAATTTTATCGCGCTGTGATTGGCTGAGAAGGTGGCGTGGGGTCATGTACAGGTCACAATTAACATGTAAGGTAGAGGGGAGATCCGTGCACTGAGATGAGAGAACTTTTCAGACCTCGAAACTCCCAAGTCGCTTAAGAAGCCCAAGCAGCTAACACTAACGCTACACAAGGACAGGAGGATTGCGGCAGTCTTTACGACATCAGACACAGCAACACTTTGGCAACTGGGCCTCCCGGAAAAGGAAAAGGTAAGAAAAAGGTAGTGTTACATGGTAATTTAACTGGAAGTTACTAAATCCCGAATGTTCCTTTGCTTATTTGGCTACAGTCAATGTGTAGGTTAAATGTTTTCAAAAACCAAATAATGTCCATCGTAAAAACAATAAAGGCAATTAAACAATCTTCAAATGACAGAAAACATCGGAGGCTGTTTTGTACTTTTGAATCGTTTTTATAAAATTGGTGTAAATCAGGCATGTCCAAAGTCCGGCCCGCGGGCCAATCACGGCCCGCCGTAAGATTTCAGACAGCCTACCGCTTCGGTCTTATATTGTGTTATATATGGCTCGCTTGCTCTGTCAGAATAAATAAATCATAAAACTTTAAAAATGTAATTCCTCCTTTCACCACACGGTGACAGCATCGTTTTAATACTATCTGGATCTGCATCCGTGCCGCGAACCCTTCTCCACTCATTTCTGGATGGCGACTACAAAGAAAAAAGAGGAAAGTTGACAGTGAAGGCCGCCGCTTTCAGGAGCGGTGGGAATTTCAGTACTTCTTCACTGAAAATCGAGGCAATTGCGTTTGTCTAATTTGTAAAGAGACGGTTGCCTTGTTTAAGGATTTCGACGTAAAGAGACACTACGAGACTAAACATGCTATACATACGTACAACAAGCTAGCAGGAGTGACCGCGCTGAAAAAGTGAAGCAACTCCAGCTGCTCTGGCATCATCAGTCAAAGGAAAATATCACCAAAGCAAGTGGCCATGTTAATAGCTAAACATGGCAAACCTTTTACTGAAGGTATGTTTATCAAAGACTGTGCCATGAAATTGGTGGAGAACATTTGCCCCGAGAAGAAGCTAGACTTTATGAATGTTTGCCTGGCACGTAACACTGTGGCACGGAGAATTGAGGACATATCGTCAGATATTCAGAGACAACTGCGGGGACAGGGGAGTGGCTTTTGATCATTTCTCATTAGCCTGCGATGAAAGGACCGATGCATCTGACACTGCGCAACTACTGATTTTTTAAAGAGGAGTTGACGACAACATGAACGTGACAGAGGAGCTGCTTGACCTCCAAAGCCTTAAAGGCCAAACCAGAGGAACGGATTTATTCGTTTCTGTTTGTGAAGCTGTTGATGACATGAAACTACCATGGAGTAAAATTTCTAGGATCACTACCGATGGTGTGCTAGCCATGGCAGGTGAGCGAAGTGGATTGTCTGCACTGATCTGCAATAATGTCAGTTAAGAAGGAGGTAACGCTATTAAACTTCACTGTATAATTCACCAGCAGGCTCTCTGCGCCAAACATCTCAAATTTGACCATGTTATGAAACGAGTGGCAAAGGCAATCAATTCTATTTGCTAAAGCTCTATACCACCGACAGTTTCAGCAGTTCTTGATTGTCATCCAGGCTGAATAAGGAGACGTAATATATCACAACGATGTGAGGTGGCTCAGTCGGGGGTCCGCACTGCAGCGATTTTTCTCTCTCAAAGAGGAAATTGGACATTTTTGCAAATTTTTGAAAATGCAACAGCTCTCGCATCTCTTTCTGTGGAATTTACCAAACGCTTTCGGGATTTTGCAGTCATTGAAAAGGACATGTTGCTTATCTCTTCTTCCTTCTCCGTGGACCCTGGTGATGCTCCTCCACAGCTGCAGCTTGAGCTCATTTAGCTGCAGTGTGACGATGAGTGCCGCGGAAAACACCAGCAGTTTTCTCTCGTTGACTTTTACCGGTAGCTGGACAAAGGCAGGTTTGCAGAAATGCGATCATTTGCTAAGAGGATGCTAAGCTTATTCGGCTCCACATATTTGTGTGAGCAAACATTCTCAGTCATGAACTTAAACAAGAACCGATTGAGGTCAAGACTAAGTGACTCCCACTTACGTGACATTTTACGCATCTCAACTACTGCCCTCCACCCAGACCTGGCCTCTTTACTGAAATCTAGATCTCAGTTTCACCCTTCTCATTAGTGTAAGCAAGTTGTCTTTTGCTTGATCGAGCCGAAATTGAGTGTTTTGAACGGTAACATCTGTCACTATCAACAGTGAAAAGCTAAAAGCACACTTGGACTTATGGCACTTACCGGTATTTTTATTAAACTCTTGAATAAGATTTGGTTATAACTGTTATGTACCTGTAACTACCTCCCTCTGTTGTAATTATTACTTCATGTCCTGTGTTTATATTGTATATATTTGGAAATGTACACACTCCTCAGGACTGCACACCCTACCTCCCTTTTGTATTATCTCTTCATGTCCTGTGTTTATATTGTATATACTTTGAAAAATTGTACTGTTTTTGGCGCTGCCATTGGTGTTGGCTATTTAATCTCATCGTACATGTGTACAGTGACAATAAAGGCATTCTATTCTATTCTATTCTAAATGTGGCACAGATTATTGCTTTCTGAAAGATCTTGTAAAAAATTCACTTGTTTTAAACTTTAATGACAACAGACCACTTTGCATTACTTATAACTCCTGTTTAAAATGTTCTTGAGGCAAAGATATTTATCAAACCCATGGAAATTTAAGGTATTATAATTATAATAATATAATTGCTCAGGGCTGGGTCACATGAAGAGAAATTGTCCCTCACCAAGAAAAACCTTCAGAGCTCAAGCCTCAACAATCCTCCCCGAAAGCCCTGAGTCTGCTGTGCTTCATCTTAAAGCCCAAGGTCAAGAAATGAGCATTAACATGTTTGTGTATGAATTGGAAGTGTGTGCTGTTTTGGACACTGGGGCACGGAGAAGTGTGATGCCTCTGTGCCATTATAACGCCATTCATCCAGATGTCCGGCCTTCACTACAGCCATCAGAGGTAGAGATTTTGCTTGGTGTCGGTCCTGGTGACATCCCTGTGCTTGGTGAGGCCCACATTCCTGTACACATTAACAACCGGCAGGTGAACGTGCATTTCCTGGTTGCTGACATAGCTGGCGATGAGGCTTTCTTAGGCCATCCATTCCTGATTCAAGCTCAAGCACGCCTTGATTTTGGGAACCACCGCATTGTGCTGTTTGGAGAGGAAGTGCCCTATTTCCGCTCACGAAGCAAACAAAAGACGCATGCAGTAAGAGTGGCTCGGACTATGGTGTTGGAGGCTGGACAAGAGTACCTGGTACGAGGCAACATTCAGGGAACCTGTTAAAGGGGAGGTGATGTTGAACCCCATCAAAGGCTTTGTAGAGAAACACAAAGTGCTTGTTGCCCGCATCCTGGTGGAAGCTCGGCCCCTTAAAACTGTTCCCCTCCGCCTTTTCAATCCCGGAAACACAGCCGTAACCATTAAAGAAGGGGCAATTGCAGGGTTTCTCCAGCCTGCTAAAGCCCTGCCATCCACAAAGACCACAACTCAGCCCGAACAGACTGTCAGCAGCTCCCCCACTGTTTCCCAGCACCTGCAGGAGCTTTACACCCAGAGTTCCGCTGAGCTTAAAAGAGAAGAGCAGAAGCGGAATGTTCCCGAGATGTTTGAGCAGCTGGGCCAGGTTTTCAACCGTCTTCACCAGGCCAACCTGAAACTTAAACCTGCCAAGTGCTTTCTCTTCCGCCGCCAGGTAGCCTACCTGGGGCACATTGTCTCGGAGGATGGTGTGGCCACTGACCCCAGCAAGGTCCAGAAGGTGCAAGAGTGGCCCACGCCATCATCAACCAAGGAGGTCCGCCGATTTATTGGCTTGCATCATACTATCGACAGTTTGTGAAAGACTTTGCCTCCATAGGTGAGCCCCTCCATGACCTGACAAAGAAACACGCCCGGTTTCAGTGGACTGAGGAATGCCAAGTGGCATTCGACGAACTGAAGCGTCTGTTGACCACTGCACCAGTGATGGGGTATCCACTCGACCAGGGCAACATGATATTGGACAAGCGATGTTGGCATCGGTGCAGTCCTCTCCCAAGTTCAGCAGGGCAGGGAGCGTGTTCTGGCCTATGGGAGTCGCAGACTGTCCAAGACTGAACAGAACTACTGCACCTCACGGCGGGAACTGCTAGCCGTGGTGGAGTTCACAACACATTTCTGGCAGTATCTCCTGGGGCGGCCCTTTATTGTCCGCACCGACTACAGCAGCCTTCGGTGGCTAACAAAAATGAAGGAGCCTGAAGGACAGCTTGCCAGGTGGCTTGAGAGACTCGGTGAGTACAACTTTGAGATCATCCATCGCCCTGGCCGGTTGCACACTAATGCAGACAGCCAGCCGCCAGTCATGTCCATGTAATCTGCCAGACCCCTCCCCTCAACCAGTGAACGTCAGACATCAGGCTGTGCAATGTGAGTTGGACTCTGACATCAACCAGGTGACGCCAGTGGGGGTAGACGGACAACCAGCTTTCACAGCAGTGAGTCTAGTGGGGGTGGACGAAGCTCTCCCTGCTGACACAGACAACTTAAAGCTCCCTGCAAGAATCTACCTGACTAGGACCAGTAACACTGAACTGTTTGGCGGCTGGTCCCTGGAGGAGCTACGACAGGCCCAAGAAGCTGATTCAGATATTGCACCTATCAAAACATGGATGGAGGCCAGCAAAGAGCGCCCCCCCATGGGTAAAGGTCTCACCATATAGCCCAGCCACAAAGACCTTCTGGAGCCAATGGAAGTGGCTCTACATCCGTGATGGAATACTGGTTAGGCGGTTCTACTGCCTGGACGAAACCCAGTTCTACCCACAAGTGGTGCTGCCTCGTGTCCTCCGGCCTGATGTCATGAGATAGATGCATGAGGGGCAGGTTGGTGGGCATTTCGGTGTGGAGCGCACAGTAGCCCGACTGCAGACTTGACACTTCTGGTACCGGATGAGAGAAGATGTTGCTGTCTGGTGTGGCACCTGTACCAGCTGTGCGTCCAAAGCTAGGCCACTTACGACACCTCAAGCCCCGATGGGTACTGTTAGAGTGGGAGCCCCAATGGAGCGTGTTGCCTTGGATATTATGGGGCCACTGAACGAGACAGAGCGGGACAACCGGTATGTGCTTGTGATACAGGACTATTTCACCAAATGGGTGGATGCTTTTCCCCTACCAATGACAAGGCTGTAACTGTGGCTGAATTGCTAGCCTCAGAGTGGGTGTGTCGTTATGGAGTACCACAGACATTGCAGTGACCAAGGCCGAAACTTCGAGTCTGAAGTGTTCCAGAAAATGTGCTCACTGTTTGGTATCGAGAAAACGCACACCACCCCATTCCGACCTCAGTCCGATGGCCAAGTTGAAAGATTCAGTGCCACCCTGCAAAAGCTTCTGGCCACAACAGCTGAGTGTTGCCACTGGGACTGGGACCTCATGATCCCTTATGCTGTCATGGCCTATAGAGCAGCAAAGCACAGTGCTACTGGTTTCCCTCCCAACTTCGTGATGTTCGGCCGGGAAGTGAGCGTTTTGAGTTTCTGCCATCGTATGAAGGACCCTACTTCATCCTGGGACAGTTGGATGATCTGGTGTATCGTATCCAGAAAGGCCCAAGAGCTAAAGTTAAAGTGGTTCACCATGATCAGCTGAAGTCTTATCGCAGTCGCGACCCACTGGACAACACCTGGGCCCTGGAGCAGGCTCGGAGCTGGACACCGGAGGAGGTGTCACCCCCAGCCTTGGACAAGGATCCTGCTGACCCTGTTCTGGGTCTGTCCAAGCTGTTCTCCACCGCGGGGGCCGAGGAAGCCTCCAGCTGCACCTCATCAGATCCAGCTTCAGGCATTTCACTCCCATCCACCTCTCTTCACCTGGACCCTGTTTCTGCTCGGGGCACTGAGGATAGTGGGGGTGGTGTGTAGGCAGGGCCGCCTTAACCTAATGTTATGCCCGGGGCTGAGAGGTTTTGTAGGCCCCCCATCCCCTCGATTTATAGAGTCTCATTTTAAAAAAGTGTAATATCTAGGTAATCTACATCATAAAATGCATTAGTTTCTTTCGAGACATACAACAGTGAGTTTTCCCTCTTTGAGCCAGAAAACACCACAATATTGTTATTAACATATCACTGAGCCCACTTGAGCATAAACACAAGACACTTTATTTAAAAACCACACACAGCAACTTATGGCGATAATAAAACCAAAATGTGTGAAAGTATGATTTCAAACGATATTATGAATATATCTGCTATACAATCATGAGCATGTTTCCAGTCAAAATAACCCCCACTCACAAATGCTGACTTCTCCTTGTTCTCGCCAAATATTTTGCAGGCAAAACAAAACACACTACCTGCTGATGGTGAATAACAGAGCCACTCTCTGGGCACACACTCTCCGTTACTGAGTTTGCGTTTGAAATGCATTTTTGAGAAAAAATCTTCTCTGCTGTTTATATTGGCGTTCCGATGCCGACACGTCAGCATCTTTATTTTGACAGGACTCCGGTCCCATTTCCGCCCAATAAGCCCGCGATTTTGTGTCAGTATTGTTTCCCGAGCGGCCCGGGTCACTGTTATATAGGTCATCTTCATCATCAGTTACGGGGAGAGGCTCTCCTCCTAACTGGTTTGCGGCCTGGTCCTCTCTCTGGGGCTCGTGTGCTCCACCCTCCTCCTCCCCTCCATTGCTACGGGCGGTCCCCTGCTCCTCTTCAGCTACATCCACCTGCGCGGCCTGCGCGGCCTGCGCCTCCTCCGCCCCCTCCGGTGTGTGGGATAGCGATCCTCCTCCGGTGCTGGGTCCATCTTCAGTAACAGAAGTAGCTGGTTTAAAAAATCTGGTGAGCTTTGGGATGCTCTTTAGTAGATCTTTTTCGCGCAACTCCTTCTTTATAAGTTTTTTTCTTTTCTGGGCACCACTCTCAAACGTCCTCCCCGACATTTTCCACTTAATGTCACTCAATCATAGAGGGTCACACCCCAAAACTAACTATAGACATTCTGATAGGTAAGCCCACGGGCCATAGGCTATGGGGCCAAGTGGGTCACTCCTAATTTGGCTCAATCAGCAACCATGTAACGTGCGATTAGAGTGATTGACAGAAAACCTGACAAGTTACAAAACAATATGACCTTTTATGGGAGGCCCCTGAACTTGGGAGGCCCCTGGGCTTCAGCCCAGGTAAGCCCGTGCATTAAAGCAGCCTTGTGTGTAGGAGCAACATTATCAGAGCCATCGTTCTCAAAGGCCAAGCCGCCAGCGGAGATCACCAGCCAAGTATGGCGAGTGGGTGGCTCATTGAGTGCGAGAGTTTTTGGACAGTTCTCAGTTTAATTGAGCCTTAAGGTTAAATGAGGGCAGCTGTTTGTTACTGTTTAAGATAATTGTTAGTTTTATAAGTTAAAAGTTAGAGGAAAAAAAAGAGAAAAACTTGAGAAGCAATGTTTTAATTACCACATTCACTGTGCTTAAAACAAAAACATGTATTTGTGCTATTTCTGTTGGTTAAGAGTAATTTGTTGAGTAAACAGAGAAGTTGAGTTAGTAATTTAGCTGATTGCTAATTTAGAGTTTGGAATAAGTCATCGACTGTATAATGGGTGTTATTAATACCTTTTTCAGGACTTATTTCCCTCTACTGTAATATATGCACGTTAACCAAGCAGACTGCTATGTGTTTGCATTTGCATTGAGAAGCTACACTTTTGCTGGGGCCCCACTTGCAATGGACTTGAAATTTGCTAGTTAAACTGAATCCTCACAAATGGACTGAAACAAATGAGGACTTTATGTATATGTATGCTGATGTGTGTTGTGGTGCTGGAGTGTAATTCTGTTATAATTGCCATCCAGAGTGGGGGTAGTGTTATAAGAGTAGCGTGGCTCCTTTAAGCGGTCGCGCAGTTCGCATGTGCAGAGATAACATGTGTGTGGTAGAGCCTCTGTGTGAGTTGTTTGCCAACTGCTGGAGATAAAGTGAAGGGGGTTAGCCCCGAAGTTAGCGTCAACTTCGGCCCTGGAGGAAACTCTCCCCTGTGCTTCCCGACTACGGTCTGGGAGCCAAACAGGAATGGTTAACACATGTAACAATCAGCCAATCAGGATAGATTTGATATACAGCCAATCAGGAAGATTTTAACATTCAACTAATTCAGATTCATGTAAAAAATCAATCAGGAAGTATGTAAATAGCAGCTAATTAGGACGCCTTGACCATTTAGCCAAACAGGATGCATGTAACAATCAGAAAATGTGGATGCATGTAAAAATTATCCTATCAGTTTAAAATAACAATCAGCCAATCAGGATACATGTAAAAAAAATCAGCCAATCAGCATGCATGTAACAATCAGCCATTCAGGAGGCCTTTTAACGTTCAACCAATCTGGATGGATGTAAAATTCAGCTAATCAGGATTGATGTAATGATCAACCAATGAGGATGGATTCAATATTCGGCCAATGAGGATGGATTTAACATTCAGCCAATCAGGATGTATGTAACAAACATTCACCTTTGAAACACTCCCACCTTTGGCCCTTCTCTGTGTGGCATCTCCAGTCCCTTCACACCTTTCCTATTCATCTCAAAAGCTTCCCTGTCGGACAAAGAGAAACAATATAGAAAAGTAATTAAAGATAAAATATTGTTCTTCAATGACATATAGTTTCATATATACTTCATAATATCTTAATATTAGTCTGCAATAATATGAATAAAATAAACTAATTCAATTAGCATTATGGTTTGTATACTGAATGAAATAAATCAATGGTAGATGTTAGTCACTGGTAATACACTACAAGTCAATTCTTGGCCAGCATTAACTGCTGTGGTCAACAGACCCCTCTTGTGTCGAAAAACCCTTACTGCAGTTAGAAAAAAGTAATCAAGCTGTTGTCTTTCCTATAAGGACAAAGTGGGTTTGAAGAGGTTGATAAAATGTCAAAGCTTCCTTTTTGTCAGCTGAACTTGATATCTATGTTGATATACACCAAGTGATGGCATAACTACATCATCACTACAATACATCATCATCATCAAAGGGTATTAAGAAATTGAAATTGAGCAGAAAACTCAGTCCAGTTAGAAAACGAGAGCTAAAACCATAAAAAATGTGTAATGGATATTATGGATAAATATGAACAATAATTGGTTTGGTTTGAGTTTTAAAATGCTTTTCTTTTAAGTGCTTCTCTAAACAAAAAGTGTCATTAGGGACTCTCAGAAACACACGCAAATGACTTGGTATCAACTCGTATAGCTGGTGCCCAAATGTACCAAGGTTGGATCCTGTCTGCAACAGCCAGGGTTTTGACTCCCACCTGTGGTGCTATGCTGGGTGCCTCTCCTGTCTCTTCACATCTTGCCTATCTATTTCAAAAGGCCTTTGACACTCAGCCAGCCACTCAGCCAGCGACTCAGGAGGTGTGTAACACTCAGCAAGCAAATCAGGGGGCATGTAAAACTCAGCCAGCCAATCAGGGCCGTGTAACACTCAGCTAGTCATTCAGGAACGATGTAACACTCAGCTAGTCAATCAGTAACCGTGTAACACTCAGACATCCAACCAAGAGGCCTTTGACACACAGCCAGTCAATCAGGAGGCATGAAACACTCAATCAGCCAATCAGGAGGCGTGTAACAAGCCAAGTGCTTCGGATTGGTTGGACGTGCTACGGTAAGCGTACTGACTCACTTCCGGTTCACTTCCTGCTCTGTGTACACTGTTTGGTGCTGTAGCTCTGTCAGTGAACGCTAAATATAAATTAGTTTTACTCGTTACAGCGGTTATTTACCCGCTTAACATTTAAACGTAGACTAGTTCTACCTAAACACTTGGAGTTTCTCCCTCTTTTAGGGACTTTTCACTACTTTCAAAGTTTTTCATACACGCTAGTTTCATTAGCATTAGCAGTTAGCTATGGCTTCTCCCTCTCCCTCTCCTCTGTCCTGCTCAGTGTGTCAGATGTTCAGTTATTCCTCTGCCTCCTTTAAAGATAATGGTACCTGTATTAAATGTAGTTTATTTACTGCGCTGGAGGCGAGGCTTAGTGAGTTAGAGGAACGGCACCGCACCACTGAGATATCTTTAGCCGCTATAGTTAGCCAGCCCCCATTAGCCGGTGTGGTCCGACCGAAGGTAGCTTCTGTTAGCTCTGTAGATCCCCCGGTAGTTCCCGAGCAGCCGGGCAGACAGGGAGGCTGGGTGACTGAGCTAAGGAAGACTAGAACGGCGAAGCCCACAGGTCACCACCAACCGCTTCATGTTTCTAATACATTTTCCCCACTCAGCGATACACCCGCTGAGGAACCAACTCTGGTTATTGGCAGCTCCATAGTCAGAAACGTGAAGTTAGCGAAGCCAGCGGCCATAGTTAAATGTATCCCTGGGGCCAGAGCGGGCGACATTGAATCAAATTTAAAACTGCTGGCTAAAGGTAAACGTAAATACAGTAAGATTGTTATCCACGTCGGCGGTAACGACACCCGTTTACGCCAATCGGAGGTCACTAAGATTAATGTGGAGTCGGTGTGTAACTATGCTAAGACAATGTCGGACACCGTAGTTTTCTCTGGACCCCTCCCCAATGTGACCAGTGATGACATGTATAGCCGCATGTCGTCATTCCACCGCTGGCTGTCGAGGTGGTGTCCAGCAAACGATGTGGGCTTCATTGATAACTGGAAGCCTTTTTGGGGAAAACCTGGTCTGATTAGGAGAGACGGCATCCATCCCACTTTGGATGGAGCGGCTCTCTTATCTAGAAATATGGCGAAGTTTATCTCTAAAACCTGACAGTCCAGAGTTAGGACCAGGAAGCAGAGCTGCTGTCTTACACACTTCTCTGCTCTTTCTTTAGAACAGTCACCCACCCAAAACCCCATAGAGACTGTGTCTGTCCCCCGACCACCTAAACTATTTAAAGAAATAAAAACAAGAGGAGTTCAACATAAAAATCTAATAAAAATTAAAACTAACTCCTCAGTAGCACAAAATAAGAGAATGAAATGTGGGCTGTTAAATATCAGGTCTCTGTCCTCTAAAGCTGTTTTAGTGAATGAATTAATATCAGATTATGATATTGATTTACTTTGTCTTACTGAGACCTGGTTGTCCCACGAGGAGTATGTTAGCCTAAATGAATCCACCCCCCAGTCATATTAATACTCACATTCCTCGAGGCACAGGCCGAGGAGGTGGAGTAGCAGCTATATATGATTCGAGCGTTTTAATGGACCCTAAACCTAAACTAAATTATAATTCATTTGAAAGCCTTGTTCTTAGCCTTTCTCACCCAAACTGGAAAACACTGCAGCCAGTTCTATTTGTTATAGTGTACCGCGCTCCTGGACCGTACTCTGATTTTATATCTGAATTTTCAGAGTTTCTATCAAGCTTAGTCCTTAAATCAGATAAAGTAATTATTGTAGGTGATTTTAATATTCATGTGGATGTTGACAATGACAGCCTTAGTAATGCATTTATATCATTAATAGACTCAATTGGCTTCTGTCAGAGTGTAAATAAACCAACTCATTGTTTTAATCACACTCTTGACCTTGTTTTATCATATGGCATTGATATTGAACATTTAATAGTCTTCCCACATAATCCTTTCCTATCTGACCATTATTTAGTAACTTTTGAATTCATACTATTAGATTATAAGCCATTAGGCAAAACTTCCTACAGCAGATGTCTATCTGACAGTGCTGTAGCTAAATTTAAGGAGGAGATTCCTTCAGTGTTTAATTCAATGCCATGTCTGAATTTAACAGAGTCCTATAACAACTTTAGTCCCTCTGAAATTGATAATCTTGTCGATAGTGCTACAGGCTCACTACGATCAACATTAGACTCTATCGCTCCTATAAAAAGGAAATTATTAAAACATAGGAGACTAGCACCTTGGTATAACCACCAAACCCGCCAGTTAAAGCAAATAGCTAGGAAATCTGAAAGGAAATGGCGCTCTTCCAAATTATCAGAATATCGCTCAAATTGGCAAGATGAGCTTAAGATTTATAGAAAGGCCCTCCGTAATGCCAGAGGAGCCTATTACTCAGCACTAATAGAAGAAAATAAGAACAACCCTAGGTTCCTCTTCAGCACTGTAGCCAGGCTGACAGAGAGTCACAGCTCTATCGAGCCACATATCCCCATAAACTTAAGTAGCAATGACTTCATGAGCTTCTTCTATAATAAAATTATTACTATTAGAGAAAAAATTAATCACCAACTGCCATCAACGGTTATCAGTGGCTCTCCAAGTTCAGGGACTTCTGTCAATGTAAACTTAGATGTATATTTAGACTGTTTTTCTGCTATCGATCTTCATCAGTTAACTTCAATCATTTCTTCATCGAAGCCATCAACCTGTCTGTTAGACCCGATCCCAACTAGGCTGCTTAAAGAAGTTGTTCCCTTAATTGGCACTTCTTTACTGGATATGATTAATCTTTCTTTATTATCAGGATATGTACCACAGTCCTTCAAAGTAGCTGTAATTAAACCCCTTCTTAAAAAGTCTACTCTTGACCCAGGGGTTTTAGCCAACTATAGACCGATTTCTAACCTCCCGTTCCTCTCTAAGATTCTGGAGAAAGTAGTCGCCAAAGAGTTGTGTGACTTTCTACATAACAATACTTTATTTGAGGATTTTCAGTCAGGATTTAGAGTTCATCATAGCACAGAGACAGCTCTGGTTAAAGTTAATAATGACCTTCTGACTGCTTCTGACAATGGACTTGTCTCTGTACTTGTATTATTAGATCTTAGTGCTGCATTTGACACCATTGACCATGATATTCTTTTACAGAGACTTGAGCATCAAATTGGCATTAAAGGAACTGCCCTAACCTGGTTTAAGTCATACTTATCAGATCGTTCTCAGTTTGTACATGTTAACGATGAATCCTCCATAAATACTAAAGTTAGTCATGGAGTTCCACAAGGTTCTGTACTTGGACCAATACTATTTACTTTATATATGCTCCCTTTAGGCAACATTATTAGGAATCACTCCATTAACTTTCACTGTTATGCAGATGATACGCAGTTATATCTATCAATCAAACCCAATGAAATTAATCAATTATCTAAATTACAAACATGTCTTAAGGACATCAAATCCTGGATGACCTGCAATTTTCTGATGTTAAACTCAGAAAAAACCGAAATTCTTGTTCTTGGCCCCAAAAACCTTAGAGACTCATTGTCTAAAGATATAGTCACTCTAGATGGCATTAACTTGGCCTCTAGCACCACTGTCAGGAATCTTGGAGTTATCTTTGATCAGGATTTGTCATTTAACTCCCACATAAAGCAGACCTCTAGGACTGCCTTCTTTCATTTACGTAATATTAGAAAAAATTAGACACATCCTATCACAGACAGATGCAGAAAAACTAATCCATGCATTTGTTACTTCAAGGCTGGATTACTGCAACTCTTTATTATCAGGTTGCCCCAATAAGTCCATTAAAACGCTCCAATTAATTCAGAACGCTGCAGCACGAGTACTGACAGGAACTAGAAAAAGAGATCACATCTCTCCTGTACTAGCTACTCTGCATTGGCTCCCTATAAAATGTAGAATTGAATTTAAAATACTCCTCCTCACCTATAAAGCTCTTCATGGTCAGGCCCCTTCATATCTTAAAGAGCTCATTGTACCCTATTACCCCACTAGAACACTACGTTCTCTGAATGCTGGGCTACTTGTGGTTCCTATAGTCTCTAAAAGTAGAACAGGAGCCAGAGCCTTCAGTTACCAAGCTCCTCTCCTGTGGAACCAGCTTCCAGTTGTGGTTCGGGAGGCAGACACCCTCACCACATTCAAGAGTAGGCTTAAGACATTCCTCTTTGATAAAGCTTATAGTTAGGGCTGGATCAGGTGAGTCCTGAACCATCCCTTAGTTATGCTGCTATAGGCCTAGACTATCGGGGGATTTCCCATGGTGCACTGAGCTACTCTCTTCCTCTCTCTTTCTGCACTCATTCATGTCCCTTTAATGCATGTTACTAACTCCACTTCTTCCCCGGAGTTCTTGTGCTTTCTCGTCTCGCAGGTTCTCATGGATCCTGGTGCCATGGTCCTGCTTGACTGCCATTGCCAATACTGTTGTTGCTGTGCACCTGTCTGTCTGTCTGTCGCTCTCTCTCTCTCTCTCTCTCTCTCTCTCTCTCTCTCTCTCTCTCTCTCTCTCTCTCACCCCAACTGGTCGAGACAGACGACCACCCACCTAGAGCCGGAGGATCTGTCCTAGGTTTCTGCCTTTTAACAGGCAGTTTTTCCTTGCCCTTGTCGCCAAGTGCTTGCTCATGGTGGTACTGTTGGGTCTCTGTAATTAATGTTAAAGAGTTCGGTCTAGACCTGCTCTATTTGAAAAGTGTCCTGAGATAACTTCTGTTATGAATTGGCGCTATACAAATAAAATTGAATTGAATTGAAATTGAATTGTAACACTCAGCCAGCCAATCACGACGCGTGTAACACTCAGACAGCCAATCAGGACGCGTGTAACTCTCAGCAAGCCAATGAGGTGGCGTGTAACACTCAGCCAATCCAATCCAATCCAACTTTATTTGTTAAGCACTTTAAAACAACCAAAGTTGACCAAAGTGCTGTACAGGAGAATAAATAAGACATCATAAATAAAAGACATAACAGCTCACATGAGGCGCAAAATAACATATAATACAACAATAAAATGAAAATAAAAATAAAAATAATAACCATGCAATAACAAGCAATCAAAAAGTAAAAATAACAAATACAAAAAATAAATCAAGTAAATAAAGTCGACATCTTACTAGGTGTCAAAGGCCACAGAGAAGAGATGGGTTTTAAGACCGGTTTTAAAAACAGACAGAGAAGAGGCCTGTTTAATGTGCAGAGGCAGATCATTCCATAATTTAGGAGCAGACACAGCAAAGGCACGGTCCCCTCTGAGCTTCCGCTTAGTTTTAGGCACACTCAGGAGCAGCTGATCATCTGACCTGAGGGGGCGGACGGGTATATAGGGGTGTAGAAGCTCAGATAGGTAGGGCGGGGCAAGACCATTTAGGGATTTAAAAGCAAATAAAAGAATTTTAAAATGGATCCTAAATTGAATTGGCAGCCAGTGGAGTGAGGCTAAAATGGGGGAAATGTGCTCATGTTTACATGTGCCAGTTAAAAGACGTGCAGCAGCATTCTGTACCATCTGAAGACGGGCGATGGAGGACCCACTAACCCCCCACATATAGTGCATTACAGTAATCCAGCCGAGTGGTAACAAAGGCGTGGATTACCGTCTCAAAGTGCTGCCTTGATAGAATTGGCTTTATTTTGGCCAGCTGCCTCAAATGGAAAAAGCTTGATTTGACAACAGCCTTGATCTGACTGTCAAACTTAAGCTCAGGGTCCACCTTAACCCCTAGGTTTGTGATGCTAGGTTTAATATACTGGGCCAATCAGCCAGCCAATAAGGAGGCGTGTAACACTCAGCCAGCCAATTAGGAGGCGTGTAACACTCAGCCAGCCAATCAGGACACGTGTAACACTCAGCCAGCCAATCAGGAGGCGTGTAACACTCAGCCAGCCAATCAGGAGGCGTGTAACACTAAGCCAGCCAATCAGGAGGCGTGTAACACTCAACCAGCCAATCAGGAGGTGTGTAACACTTAGCCAGCCAATCAGGAGGCTTTAACACTCAGCCAGCCAATAAGGAGGCGTGTCAAACTCAGCCAGCTAATCAGGAGGCGTGTAACACTCAGCCAGCCCATCAGGAGGCCTTTGACATTCAAACAGCAAATTAGAAGGCGTGTAACACTCTTGTAGCCAATCTGGAGGTGTGTAACACTCAGCCAGCCAATCAGGAGGCGTGTAACACTCAGCCTGCCAATCAGGAGGCGTTGAACACTCAGTCAGCCAATCAGTAGGCTATTGACATTCAGCCAGCAAATCAGAAGGCGTGTAACACTCAGCCAGCCAATCAGGAGGCTTGTGACATTCAGCCAGCAGATCAGAAGGCGTGTATTACTCAGGCAGCTAATTAGGAGGGGTGTAAAACTCAGGTAGCAAATCAGGAAGCCTTTGACACTCAGCCAGCCAATCAGAACGTGTGTAACACTCAGCCAGTCAATCAGAACGTCTGTAACACTCAGCCAGCCAATCAGGAGGCTATTGACATTCAACAAGCCAATTAAGAGGTGTGTAACACTCAGGCAGCCAATCAGTAGGCCTTTGACATTCAGCCACCCAATCAGAAGGCGTGTAAGACTCAGCCAGCAAATTAGGAGGCGTGTAACACTCAGCCGGCTAATAAGGAGGCGTGTAACACTCAGCCAGCCAATTAGGAGGCGTGTCACACTCAGGTAGCCAAGTAGGAGTCGTGTAACACTCAACCAGCAAATCAGGGGGCGTGTTACACTCAGCCAGCCAATCAGAAGGCGTGTAACACTCAGGCAGCCAATCAGGAGGCGTTTAACATTCAGCCAGCCAATCAGGAGGCGTGTCACACTCAGGCAGCTAATTGGGAGGGGTGTAACACTCAGGTAGCGAATCAGGAAGCCTTTGACACTCAGCCAGCCAATCAGAACGCGTGTAAGACTCAGCCAGCAAATTAGGAGGTGTGTAACACTCAGCCAGCTAATAATGAGGCGTGTAACACTCAGCTAGCCAATCAGGAGGCATGTAACACTCAAGCAGCAGAGTAGGAGGCTTGTAACAAACAACGGGCCAAAAAGGAGGGGTCTAATACTCAGCCAGCCAATAAGGAGGCGTGTCACACTCATGCAGCCAATTAAGAGGCGTGTAACATTCAGGCAGATAATCAGGAGGCCTTTGAAATTCAGCCAGCCAATCAGGAGGCGTGTAACACTCAAGCAGCAGAGTAGGAGGCGTGTCACACTCAGCCAGCCAATCAGGAAGGGCGTAACACTCAGGTAGCAAATCAGGAAGCCGTTGACTCTCAGCCAGTCAATCAGAAGTGTGTAACACTCAGCCAGCCAATGAGGAGGGTTGTAACACTCAGCCAGAATATTATGGGGCATGTAAAACTCAGCCAGACAATCAGGAGGCCTTTGACATTCAGCCAGCCAATCAGAAGGCTTGTAAAACTCAGCCCGCCAATAAGGAGGCGTGTAACACTCATCCAGCCCATCAGGAGGCGTGTAACACTCGGCCAGCTGATTAGGAGGCGTTTAACACTCAACCAGCAAATCAGGAGGCGTGTAACACTCTGCTAGCTAATCAGGACGCATGTAACACTCAGCAGGCCAATCAGGAAGCGTTTAACACTCAGCCAGCCAATATGTAGGCGTGTCACACTCAGGCAGCCAATCAGGACGCCTTTGACATTCAGCCAGTCAATCAGAAGGCGTGTAACACTCAGCCAGCCAATTAGGAGGCGTGTAACACTCAGCCAGCCAATCAGGAGGCGTGTAACACTCAGCCAGCCAATCAGGAGGCGTGCAATACTCAAGCAGCAGAGTAGGAGGAGTGTAACACTCAACGAGCCAAAAAGGAGGGGTCTAATACTCAGCCAGCCAATCAGGAGGGGTGTAACACTCAGGTAGCCAATCAGGAAGCCTTTGACACTCAGCCAGCCAATCAGAACGTGTGTAACACTCAGCCAGCCAATCAAGAGGCGTGTAACACTCAGCTAGCCAATCAGGAGGCATGTAACACTCAGCCAGCCAATCAGGAGGCGTTTAAAACTCAGCCAGCCAACAAGAAGGCGTGTAACACTCAGCCAGCCAATCGGGAGGCGTGTAACACTCAGCCAGCTAATCAGGAGGCGTGTAACACTCTTCTAGCCAATCTGGAGGCGTGTAACACTCTGCTAGCCAATCTGGAGGCATGTAACACTCAGCCAGCCAATAAGGAGGCGTGTCACCCTCAGCCAGACAATCAGAAGGCGTTTAACACTCAGCCAGCCAATCAGGAGGTGTGTACCACTCAGCCAGCTAATCAGGGGGCGTGTAACATTCAGCCAGCCAATCAGGAGGCGTGTAACACTGTGCTAGCCAATCTGGAGGCGTGTAACAATCAGCCAGCCAATCAGAAGGCATTTAACACTCAGCCAGCCAATAAGGAGATGTGTCACACTCAGGCAGCCAAGTAGGAGCCGTGTAACACTCAACCAGCAAATCAGGAGGCGTGTCACACTCAGGCAGCCAATTCGGAGGGGTGTAACACTCAGGCAGCCAATCAGGAGGCCTTTGACATTCAGCCAGCCAATCAGAAGGCGTGTAACACTCTTGTAGCCAATCTGGAGGCGTGTAACATTCAGAAAGCCAATAAAGAGGCGTGTAACACTCAGCCAGCCAATCAGGAGGCGTGTTACACTCAGCCAACCTATTAGTAGACATGTAACACTCAGCCAGCCCATCAGGAGGCGTGCAATACTCAAGCAGCCAATCAGGAGGCGTGTAACACTCAGCCAGCTAATCAGGGCGCGTGTAACATTCAGCCAGCCAATCAGGAGGCGTGTAACACTGTGCTAGCCAATCTGGAGGCGTGTAACACTCAGCCAGCCAATCAGGAGGCATTTAACACTCAGCCAGCCACTAAGGAGATGTGTCACACTCAGGCAGCCAAGTAGGAGCCGTGTAACACTCAACCAGCAAATCAGGAGGCGTGTCACACTCAGGCAGCCAATTCGGAGGGGTGTAACACTCAGGCAGCCAATCAGGAGGCCTTTAACATTCAGCCAGCCAATCAGAAGGCGTGTAACACTGTTGTAGCCAATCTGGAGGCGTGTAACATTCAGAAAGCCAATAAGGAGGCGTGTCACACTCAGAAAGCCAATAAGGAGGCGTGTCACACTCAGGCAGCCAAGTAGGAGCTGTGTAACACTCAACCAGCAAATCAGGGGGCGTGTCACACTCAGAAAGCCAATAAGGAGGCGTGTCACACTCAGGCAGCCAAGTAGGAGCTGTGTAACACTCAACCAGCAAATCAGGGGGCGTGTAACACTCAGACAGCCAATCAGAAGGCGTGTAACACTCAGCCAACCAATCAGGAGGCGTGAAACACTCAGCCAGCCCATCAGAAGGCGTGTAACACTCTTGTACCTAATCTGGAGGCGTGTAACACTTACCTGCCAATCTTGAGGCGTGTAACACTCAGCCAGCTAATCATGGGGCGTGTAACACTCAGCCAGCCAATCAGGAGGCGTGTAACAGTCTGCTAGCTAATCAGGAGGCGTGTAACACTGTGCTAGCCAATCTGGAGGCGTGTAACACTCAGCCAGCCAATCAGGAGGCATTTAACACTCAGCCAGCCAATAAGGAGATGTGTCACACTCAGGCAGCCAAGTAGGAGCCGTGTAACACTCAACCAGCAAATCAGGGGGCGTGTAACACTCAGACAGCCAATCAGGAGGCGTGTAACACTCAGCCAGCCAATCAGGAGGCGTGAAACACTCAGCCAGCCCATCAGAAGGCGTGTAACACTTTTGTAGCTAATCTGGAGGCATGTAACACTTAGCCAGCCAATCTGGAGGCGTGTAACACTCAGCCAGCTAATCAAGGGGCGTGTAACACTCAGCCAGCCAATCAGGAGGCGTATAACAGTCTGCTAGCCAATCTAGAGGCGTGTAACACTCAGGAAGCCAATTAGGAGGCATGTAACACTCAGGTAGCCAATCAGGAGGCCTTTGACATTCAGCCAGCCAATCAGAAGACTTGTAACACTCAGCCAGCCAATTAGGAGGCGTGTAACACTCAGCCAGCCTATTAGTAGACGTGTAACAATTAGGCAGCCCATCAGGAGGCGTGTAACACTCAGCCAGCCCATCAGGAGGCGTGTAACACTCTGCTAGCTAATCAGGAGGCATGTAACACTCAGCAGGCAAATCAGGAAGCGTTTAACACTCAGCCAGCCAATATCTAGGCGTGTCACACTCAGGCAGCCAATCATGAGGCCTTTGACATTCAGCCAGCCAATCAGGAGGCGTTTAAGACTCAGCCAACAAATCAGGAGGCATGTTACACTCAGCGAGCCAATAAGGAGGCCTATCACGCTCAGAAAGCCAATCAGGGGGCGTGTAACACTCAGCCAGCCAATCAGAAGGCGTGTAACACTCAGCCAGCCAATCAGGAGGCATGTAACACTCAGCCAGCCAATAAGGAGGCATGTCACACTCAGCCAGCCAATCAGGAGGCATGTAACACTCAGCCAGCCAATAAGGAGGCCTATCATACTCAGCCAGCCAATCAGGAGGCATGTAAAACTCAGCCAGCCAGTCAGGAGGCGTGTAACACTCAGGAAGCAAATTAGGAGGCATGTAACACTCAGCTAGCCAATCTGGATGCGTGTAACACTCAGCCAGCCAGTCAGGAGGCGTGTAACACTCAGGAAGCAAATTAGGAGGCATGTAACACTAAACTAGCCAATCAGGAGGCGTGTAACACTCAGACAGCCAATCAGGAGGCCTTTGACATTAAGCCAGCCAATCAGGAGACGTTTAAAACTAAGCCAGCCAATCAGGAGGACTGTAACACTCAGCCAGCGAATCAGAACATCTGTAACACTCAGCCAGCCAATCAGGAGGTGTGTAACACTCAGCCAGCCAATCAGGAGGCCTGTAACACTCTGCCAGCCAATAAGGAGGCGTGTAACACTCACGCAGCCAATCAGGAGGCATGTAACACTCAGCGAGCTAATAAGGAGGCCTATCACACTCAAGAAGCAAATTAGGAGGCATGTAACAATCAGCTAGCCAATCAGGAGGTGTGTAACACTCAGCCAGCCAATCAGGAGGCCTGTAACACTCTGCCAGCCAATAAGGAGGCGTGTAACACTCAGGAAGCAAATTAGGAGGCATGTAACACTCAGCTAGCCAATCAGGAGGTGTGTAACACTCAGCCAGCCAATCAGGAGGCCTGTAACACTCAGGAAGCAAGTTAGGAGGCATGTAACACTCAGCTAGCCAATCAGGAGGTGTGTAACACTCAGCCAGCCAATCAGGAGGCCTGTAACACTCTGCCAGCCAATAAGGAGGCGTGTCACACTCAGCCAGCCAATCAGGAGGTGTGTAACACTCAGGCAGCCAATCATGAGGTCTTTGACATTCAGCCAGCCAATAAGAAGGCGTCTTTCACTCAGCCAGCCAATCAGGAGTTATGTAACTCTCAGCGAGCCAATAAGGAGGCCTATCATACTCAGCCAGCCAATCAGAACGTGTGTAACACTCAGCCAGCCAATCAGGAGGCGTGTAAAACTCAGCTACCAATCAGGAGGTGTGTAACACTCAGCCTGCCAATCAGGAGGCCTGTAACACTCAGCGAGCCAATAAGGAGGCCTATCATACTCAGCCAGCCAATCAGACGTGTGTAACACTCAGCCAGCCAATCAGGAGGCATGTAACACTCAGCCAGCCAATAAGGAGGCCTATCATACTCAGCCAGCCAATCAGGAGGCATGTAAAACTCAGCCAGCCAGTCAGGAGGCGTGTAACACTCAGGAAGCAAATTAGGAGGCATGTAACACTCAGCTAGCCAATCTGGATGCGTGTAACACTCAGCCAGCCAGTCAGGAGGCGTGTAACACTCAGGAAGCAAATTAGGAGGCATGTAACACTAAACTAGCCAATCAGGAGGCGTGTAACACTCAGACAGCCAATCAGGAGGCCTTTGACATTAAGCCAGCCAATCAGGAGACGTTTAAAACTAAGCCAGCCAATCAGGAGGACTGTAACACTCAGCCAGCGAATCAGAACATCTGTAACACTCAGCCAGCCAATCAGGAGGTGTGTAACACTCAGCCAGCCAATCAGGAGGCCTGTAACACTCTGCCAGCCAATAAGGAGGCGTGTAACACTCACGCAGCCAATCAGGAGGCATGTAACACTCAGCGAGCTAATAAGGAGGCCTATCACACTCAAGAAGCAAATTAGGAGGCATGTAACAATCAGCTAGCCAATCAGGAGGTGTGTAACACTCAGCCAGCCAATCAGGAGGCCTGTAACACTCTGCCAGCCAATAAGGAGGCGTGTAACACTCAGGAAGCAAATTAGGAGGCATGTAACACTCAGCTAGCCAATCAGGAGGTGTGTAACACTCAGCCAGCCAATCAGGAGGCCTGTAACACTCAGGAAGCAAGTTAGGAGGCATGTAACACTCAGCTAGCCAATCAGGAGGTGTGTAACACTCAGCCAGCCAATCAGGAGGCCTGTAACACTCTGCCAGCCAATAAGGAGGCGTGTCACACTCAGCCAGCCAATCAGGAGGTGTGTAACACTCAGGCAGCCAATCATGAGGTCTTTGACATTCAGCCAGCCAATAAGAAGGCGTCTTTCACTCAGCCAGCCAATCAGGAGTTATGTAACTCTCAGCGAGCCAATAAGGAGGCCTATCATACTCAGCCAGCCAATCAGAACGTGTGTAACACTCAGCCAGCCAATCAGGAGGCGTGTAAAACTCAGCTACCAATCAGGAGGTGTGTAACACTCAGCCTGCCAATCAGGAGGCCTGTAACACTCAGCGAGCCAATAAGGAGGCCTATCATACTCAGCCAGCCAATCAGAACGTGTGTAACACTCAGCCAGCCAATCAGGAGGCATGTAACACTCAGCCAGCCAATAAGGAGGCCTATCATACTCAGCCAGCCATTCAGGAGGCATGTGAAACTCAGCCAGCCAGTCAGGAGGCGTGTAACACTCAGGAAGCAAATTAGGAGGCATGTAACACTCAGCTAGCCAATCTGGATGCGTGTAACACTCAGCCAGCCAGTCAGGAGGCGTGTAACACTCAGGAAGCAAATTAGGAGGCATGTAACACTAAACTAGCCAATCAGGAGGCGTGTAACACTCAGACAGCCAATCAGGAGGCCTTTGACATTAAGCCAGCCAATCAGGAGACGCTTAAAACTAAGCCAGCCAATCAGGAGGACTGTAACACTCAGCCAGCGAATCAGAACATCTGTAACACTCAGCCAGCCAATCAGGAGGTGTGTAACACTCAGCCAGCCAATCAGGAGGCCTGTAACACTCTGCCAGCCAATAAGGAGGCGTGTAACACTCACGCAGCCAATCAGGAGGCATGTAACACTCAGCGAGCTAATAAGGAGGCCTATCACACTCAAGAAGCAAATTAGGAGGCATGTAACAATCAGCTAGCCAATCAGGAGGTGTGTAACACTCAGCCAGCCAATCAGGAGGCCTGTAACACTCTGCCAGCCAATAAGGAGGCGTGTAACACTCAGGAAGCAAATTAGGAGGCATGTAACACTCAGCTAGCCAATCAGGAGGTGTGTAACACTCAGCCAGCCAATCAGGAGGCCTGTAACACTCAGGAAGCAAGTTAGGAGGCATGTAACACTCAGCTAGCCAATCAGGAGGTGTGTAACACTCAGCCAGCCAATCAGGAGGCCTGTAACACTCTGCCAGCCAATAAGGAGGCGTGTCACACTCAGCCAGCCAATCAGGAGGTGTGTAACACTCAGGCAGCCAATCATGAGGTCTTTGACATTCAGCCAGCCAATAAGAAGGCGTCTTTCACTCAGCCAGCCAATCAGGAGTTATGTAACTCTCAGCGAGCCAATAAGGAGGCCTATCATACTCAGCCAGCCAATCAGAACATGTGTAACACTCAGCCAGCCAATCAGGACGCGTGTAAAACTCAGCTACCAATCAGGAGGTGTGTAACACTCAGCCTGCCAATCAGGAGGCCTGTAACACTCTGCCAGCCAATAAGGAGGCGTGTAACACTCAGGAGCCAATAAGGAGGCGTGTCACACTCAGCAAGCCAATCAGGAGGTGTGTAACACTCAGGCAGCCAATCATGAGGTCTTTGACATTCAGCCGGCCAATAAGAAGGCGTCTTTCACTCAAGCAGCCAATCAGGAGGCATGTAACACTCAGCCAGCCAATAAGGAGACGTGTCACACTCAGGCAGCCAATAAGGAGGCGTGTCACACTCAGAAAGCCAATCAGGAGGCGTGTAACACTCAGCTAGCCAATCAGGAGGCGTATAACACTCTGACAGCCAATCAGGAGGCCTTTGACATTCAGCCAGCCAATCAGGAGACGTTTAACACCAAGCCAGCCAATCAGGAGGCCTGTAACACTCAGCCAGCCAATAAGGAGGCGTGTCACCCTCAGGCAGCCAATAAGGAGGCGTGTCACATTCAGGCAGCCAATTAGGAGGGGTGTAACAGTCAGGTAGCCAATAAGGAAAGCCTTTGACACTCAGCCAGCGAATCAGAACGTGTGTAACACTCAGCCAGCCAATCAGGAGGCGTGTAACACTTAGCTACCAATCAGGAAGCCTGTAACACTCAGCCAGCCAATAAGGAGGCGTGTCACACTCAGGCAGCCAATAAGGAGGCGTGTCACATTCAGGCAGCCAATCAGAACGTGTGTAACACTCAGCCAGCCAATCAGGAAGCGTGTAACACTCAGCTGCCAATCAGGAGGCGTGTAACACTCAGCTAGCCAATCAGGAAGCGTGTAACACTCGGAAAGCCAATCAGGGGGCGTTTAACACTCTGCTAGCCAATCAGGAGGCTTGTAAAACTCAGCCAGCCAATCAGGAGACGTTTAACACCAAGCCAGCCAATCAGGAGGCCTGTAACACTCATCCAGCCAATCAGGACCCGTGTAACACTCAGGCAGCCAATCAGGAGGCGTGTCACAGTCAGCCAGCTAATCAGGGGGCGTGTAACACTCAGCTAGCCAATCAGGAGGCGTGTAACACTCTGACAGCCAATCAGGAGGCCTTTGACATTCAGCCAGCCAATCAGGAGACGTTTAACATCAAGCCAGCCAATCAGGAGGCCTGTAACACTCAGCCAGCCAATAAGGAGGCGTGTCACACTCAGGCAGCCAATAAGGAGGCGTGTCACATTCAGGCAGCCAATTAGGAGGGGTGTAACAGTCAGGTAGCCAATCAGGTAGCCTTTGACACTCAGCCAGCGAATCAGAACGTGTGTAACACTCAGCCAGCCAATCAGGAGGCGTGTAACACTTAGCTACCAATCAGGAGGCCTGTAACACTCAGCCAGCCAATAAGGAGGCGTGTCACACTCAGGCAGCCAATAAGGAGGCGTGTCACATTCAGGCAGCCAATTAGGAGGGGTGTAACAGTCAGGTAGCCTTTGACACTCAGCCAGCGAATCAGAACGTGTGTAACAATCAGCTACCAATCAGGAGGCGTGTAACACTCAGCAAGCCAATCAGGAGGCATTTAACACTCAGCGAGCCAATAAGGAGGCCTATCACACTCAGAAAGCCAATCAGGGGGCGTTTAACACTCAGCCAGCCAATCAGAAGGCGTGCAACACTCAGCCAGCCAATCAGAAGGCGTTTAACACTCAGCCAGCCAATCAGAAGGCATGTAACACTCAGCCAGCCAATAAGGAGGCATGTCACACTCAGCCAGCCAATAAGGAGGCGTGTAACACTCTGCTAGCCAATCTGGAGGCGTGAAACACTCAGCCAGCCAATCAGAACGTGTGTAACACTCAGCCAGCCAATCAGGAGGCGTGTAAAACTCAGCTACCAATCAGGAGGTGTGTAACACTCAGCCAGCCAATCAGGAGGCCTGTAACACTCTGCCAGCCAATAAGGAGGCCTTTGACATTCAGACAGCCAATCAGGAGGCCTTTGACATTCAGCCAGCCAATCAGGAGACGTTTAAAACTAAGCCAGCCAATCAGGAGGCCTGTAACACTCAGCCAGCGAATCAGAACGTGTGTAACACTCAGCCAGCCAATCAGGAGGCGTGTAACACTCAGCAAGCCAATCAGGAGGCGTGTAACACTCAGCTAGCCAAACAGGAGGCGTGTAACACTCGGAAAGCAAATCAGGGGGCGTTTAACACTCAGACAGTCAATCAGGAGGTGTGTAACACTCAGCCAGCCAATCAGGAGGCCTGTAACACTCTGCCAGCCAATAAGGAGGCGTGTCACACTCAAGCAGCCAATCAGGAGGCATGTAACACTCAGCGAGCCAATAAGGAGGCCTATCACACTCAGAAAGCAAATCACGAGGCGTGTAACACTCAGGAAGCAAATTAGGAGGCATGTAACACTCAGCTAGCCAATCAGGAGGTGTGTAACACTCAGCCAGCCAATCAGGAGGCCTGTAACACTCAGGAAGCAAGTTAGGAGGCATGTAACACTCAGCTAACCAATCAGGAGGTGTGTAAAACTCAGCCAGCCAATCAGGAGGCCTGTAACACTCTGAAAGCCAAAAAGGAGGCGTGTCATACTCAGCCAGCCAATCAGGAGGTGTGTCACACTCAGGAAGCCAATCATGAGGCCTTTGACATTCAGCCAGCCAATCATGAGGCGTTTAACACTCAGCCAGCCAATCAGGAGTTATGTAACACTCAGCGAGCCAATAAGGAGGCCTATCATACTCAGCCAGCCAATCAGAACGTGTGTAACACTCAGCCAGCCAATCAGGAGGCATGTAACACTCAGCCAGCCAATAAGGAGGCCTATCATACTCAGCCAGCCAATCAGGAGGCATGTAAAACTCAGCCAGCCAGTCAGGAGGCGTGTAACACTCAGGAAGCAAATTAGGAGGCATGTAACACTCAGCTAGCCAATCTGGATGCGTGTAACACTCAGCCAGCCAGTCAGGAGGCGTGTAACACTCAGGAAGCAAATTAGGAGGCATGTAACACTAAACTAGCCAATCAGGAGGCGTGTAACACTCAGACAGCCAATCAGGAGGCCTTTGACATTAAGCCAGCCAATCAGGAGACGTTTAAAACTAAGCCAGCCAATCAGGAGGACTGTAACACTCAGCCAGCGAATCAGAACATCTGTAACACTCAGCCAGCCAATCAGGAGGTGTGTAACACTCAGCCAGCCAATCAGGAGGCCTGTAACACTCTGCCAGCCAATAAGGAGGCGTGTAACACTCACGCAGCCAATCAGGAGGCATGTAACACTCAGCGAGCTAATAAGGAGGCCTATCACACTCAAGAAGCAAATTAGGAGGCATGTAACAATCAGCTAGCCAATCAGGAGGTGTGTAACACTCAGCCAGCCAATCAGGAGGCCTGTAACACTCTGCCAGCCAATAAGGAGGCGTGTAACACTCAGGAAGCAAATTAGGAGGCATGTAACACTCAGCTAGCCAATCAGGAGGTGTGTAACACTCAGCCAGCCAATCAGGAGGCCTGTAACACTCAGGAAGCAAGTTAGGAGGCATGTAACACTCAGCTAGCCAATCAGGAGGTGTGTAACACTCAGCCAGCCAATCAGGAGGCCTGTAACACTCTGCCAGCCAATAAGGAGGCGTGTCACACTCAGCCAGCCAATCAGGAGGTGTGTAACACT
Source organism: Dicentrarchus labrax (assembly GCF_905237075.1). Classification (NCBI taxonomy): domain Eukaryota; kingdom Metazoa; phylum Chordata; class Actinopteri; family Moronidae; genus Dicentrarchus; species Dicentrarchus labrax. The sequence goes on along the minus strand of NW_026136711.1, from coordinate 4,095,055 downwards.
CAGGCAGCCAATCATGAGGTCTTTGACATTCAGCCAGCCAATAAGAAGGCGTCTTTCACTCAGCCAGCCAATCAGGAGTTATGTAACTCTCAGCGAACCAATAAGGAGGCCTATCATACTCAGCCAGCCAATCAGAACGTGTGTAACACTCAGCCAGCCAATCAGGAGGCGTGTAAAACTCAGCTACCAATCAGGAGGTGTGTAACACTCAGCCTGCCAATCAGGAGGCCTGTAACACTCAGCGAGCCAATAAGGAGGCCTATCATACTCAGCCAGCCAATCAGAACGTGTGTAACACTCAGCCAGCCAATCAGGAGGCATGTAACACTCAGCCAGCCAATAAGGAGGCCTATCATACTCAGCCAGCCAATCAGGAGGCATGTAAAACTCAGCCAGCCAGTCAGGAGGCGTGTAACACTCAGGAAGCAAATTAGGAGGCATGTAACACTCAGCTAGCCAATCTGGATGCGTGTAACACTCAGCCAGCCAGTCAGGAGGCGTGTAACACTCAGGAAGCAAATTAGGAGGCATGTAACACTAAACTAGCCAATCAGGAGGCGTGTAACACTCAGACAGCCAATCAGGAGGCCTTTGACATTAAGCCAGCCAATCAGGAGACGTTTAAAACTAAGCCAGCCAATCAGGAGGACTGTAACACTCAGCCAGCGAATCAGAACATCTGTAACACTCAGCCAGCCAATCAGGAGGTGTGTAACACTCAGCCAGCCAATCAGGAGGCCTGTAACACTCTGCCAGCCAATAAGGAGGCGTGTAACACTCACGCAGCCAATCAGGAGGCATGTAACACTCAGCGAGCTAATAAGGAGGCCTATCACACTCAAGAAGCAAATTAGGAGGCATGTAACAATCAGCTAGCCAATCAGGAGGTGTGTAACACTCAGCCAGCCAATCAGGAGGCCTGTAACACTCTGCCAGCCAATAAGGAGGCGTGTAACACTCAGGAAGCAAATTAGGAGGCATGTAACACTCAGCTAGCCAATCAGGAGGTGTGTAACACTCAGCCAGCCAATCAGGAGGCCTGTAACACTCAGGAAGCAAGTTAGGAGGCATGTAACACTCAGCTAGCCAATCAGGAGGTGTGTAACACTCAGCCAGCCAATCAGGAGGCCTGTAACACTCTGCCAGCCAATAAGGAGGCGTGTCACACTCAGCCAGCCAATCAGGAGGTGTGTAACACTCAGGCAGCCAATCATGAGGTCTTTGACATTCAGCCAGCCAATAAGAAGGCGTCTTTCACTCAGCCAGCCAATCAGGAGTTATGTAACTCTCAGCGAGCCAATAAGGAGGCCTATCATACTCAGCCAGCCAATCAGAACGTGTGTAACACTCAGCCAGCCAATCAGGAGGCGTGTAAAACTCAGCTACCAATCAGGAGGTGTGTAACACTCAGCCTGCCAATCAGGAGGCCTGTAACACTCAGCGAGCCAATAAGGAGGCCTATCATACTCAGCCAGCCAATCAGAACGTGTGTAACACTCAGCCAGCCAATCAGGAGGCATGTAACACTCAGCCAGCCAATAAGGAGGCCTATCATACTCAGCCAGCCAATCAGGAGGCATGTAAAACTCAGCCAGCCAGTCAGGAGGCGTGTAACACTCAGGAAGCAAATTAGGAGGCATGTAACACTCAGCTAGCCAATCTGGATGCGTGTAACACTCAGCCAGCCAGTCAGGAGGCGTGTAACACTCAGGAAGCAAATTAGGAGGCATGTAACACTAAACTAGCCAATCAGGAGGCGTGTAACACTCAGACAGCCAATCAGGAGGCCTTTGACATTAAGCCAGCCAATCAGGAGACGTTTAAAACTAAGCCAGCCAATCAGGAGGACTGTAACACTCAGCCAGCGAATCAGAACATCTGTAACACTCAGCCAGCCAATCAGGAGGTGTGTAACACTCAGCCAGCCAATCAGGAGGCCTGTAACACTCTGCCAGCCAATAAGGAGGCGTGTAACACTCACGCAGCCAATCAGGAGGCATGTAACACTCAGCGAGCTAATAAGGAGGCCTATCACACTCAAGAAGCAAATTAGGAGGCATGTAACAATCAGCTAGCCAATCAGGAGGTGTGTAACACTCAGCCAGCCAATCAGGAGGCCTGTAACACTCTGCCAGCCAATAAGGAGGCGTGTAACACTCAGGAAGCAAATTAGGAGGCATGTAACACTCAGCTAGCCAATCAGGAGGTGTGTAACACTCAGCCAGCCAATCAGGAGGCCTGTAACACTCAGGAAGCAAGTTAGGAGGCATGTAACACTCAGCTAGCCAATCAGGAGGTGTGTAACACTCAGCCAGCCAATCAGGAGGCCTGTAACACTCTGCCAGCCAATAAGGAGGCGTGTCACACTCAGCCAGCCAATCAGGAGGTGTGTAACACTCAGGCAGCCAATCATGAGGTCTTTGACATTCAGCCAGCCAATAAGAAGGCGTCTTTCACTCAGCCAGCCAATCAGGAGTTATGTAACTCTCAGCGAGCCAATAAGGAGGCCTATCATACTCAGCCAGCCAATCAGAACGTGTGTAACACTCAGCCAGCCAATCAGGAGGCGTGTAAAACTCAGCTACCAATCAGGAGGTGTGTAACACTCAGCCTGCCAATCAGGAGGCCTGTAACACTCTGCCAGCCAATAAGGAGGCGTGTAACACTCAGGAGCCAACAAGGAGGCGTGTCACACTCAGCAAGCCAATCAGGAGGTGTGTAACACTCAGGCAGCCAATCATGAGGTCTTTGACATTCAGCCGGCCAATAAGAAGGCGTCTTTCACTCAAGCAGCCAATCAGGAGGCATGTAACACTCAGCCAGCCAATAAGGAGACGTGTCACACTCAGGCAGCCAATAAGGAGGCGTGTCACACTCAGAAAGCCAATCAGGAGGCGTTTAACACTCAGCTAGCCAATCAGGAGGCGTATAACACTCTGACAGCCAATCAGGAGGCCTTTGACATTCAGCCAGCCAATCAGGAGACGTTTAACACCAAGCCAGCCAATCAGGAGGCCTGTAACACTCAGCCAGCCAATAAGGAGGCGTGTCACCCTCAGGCAGCCAATAAGGAGGCGTGTCACATTCAGGCAGCCAATTAGGAGGGGTGTAACAGTCAGGTAGCCAATAAGGAAAGCCTTTGACACTCAGCCAGCGAATCAGAACGTGTGTAACACTCAGCCAGCCAATCAGGAGGCGTGTAACACTTAGCTACCAATCAGGAAGCCTGTAACACTCAGCCAGCCAATAAGGAGGCGTGTCACACTCAGGCAGCCAATAAGGAGGCGTGTCACATTCAGGCAGCCAATCAGAACGTGTGTAACACTCAGCCAGCCAATCAGGAAGCGTGTAACACTCAGCTGCCAATCAGGAGGCGTGTAACACTCAGCTAGCCAATCAGGAAGCGTGTAACACTCGGAAAGCCAATCAGGGGGCGTTTAACACTCTGCTAGCCAATCAGGAGGCTTGTAAAACTCAGCCAGCCAATCAGGAGACGTTTAACACCAAGCCAGCCAATCAGGAGGCCTGTAACACTCATCCAGCCAATCAGGACCCGTGTAACACTCAGGCAGCCAATCAGGAGGCGTGTCACAGTCAGCCAGCTAATCAGGGGGCGTGTAACACTCAGCTAGCCAATCAGGAGGCGTGTAACACTCTGACAGCCAATCAGGAGGCCTTTGACATTCAGCCAGCCAATCAGGAGACGTTTAACATCAAGCCAGCCAATCAGGAGGCCTGTAACACTCAGCCAGCCAATAAGGAGGCGTGTCACACTCAGGCAGCCAATAAGGAGGCGTGTCACATTCAGGCAGCCAATTAGGAGGGTGTAACAGTCAGGTAGCCAATCAGGTAGCCTTTGACACTCAGCCAGCGAATCAGAACGTGTGTAACACTCAGCCAGCCAATCAGGAGGCGTGTAACACTTAGCTACCAATCAGGAGGCCTGTAACACTCAGCCAGCCAATAAGGAGGCGTGTCACACTCAGGCAGCCAATAAGGAGGCGTGTCACATTCAGGCAGCCAATTAGGAGGGGTGTAACAGTCAGGTAGCCTTTGACACTCAGCCAGCGAATCAGAACGTGTGTAACAATCAGCTACCAATCAGGAGGCGTGTAACACTCAGCAAGCCAATCAGGAGGCATTTAACACTCAGCGAGCCAATAAGGAGGCCTATCACACTCAGAAAGCCAATCAGGGGGCGTTTAACACTCAGCCAGCCAATCAGAAGGCGTGCAACACTCAGCCAGCCAATCAGAAGGCGTTTAACACTCAGCCAGCCAATCAGAAGGCATGTAACACTCAGCCAGCCAATAAGGAGGCATGTCACACTCAGCCAGCCAATAAGGAGGCGTGTAACACTCTGCTAGCCAATCTGGAGGCGTGAAACACTCAGCCAGCCAATCAGGAGGCGTGTCACAATCAGCCAGCTAATCAGGGGGCGTGTAACACTCAGCTAGCCAATCAGGAGGCTTGTAAAACTCAGACAGCCAATCAGGGGATGTCTAACACTCAGCCAGCCTATCAGGACGCCTTTGACATTCAGCCAGCCAATAAGGAGGTGTGTCACACTCAGCCAGCCAATCAGGAGCTGTGTAACACTCAGGCAGCCAATCAGGAGGCCTTTGACATTCAGCCAGCCAATCTGGAGGCTTGTAACACTCTGCTAGCCAATCTGGAGGCTTGTAACACTCAGCTACCAATCAGGAGGCGTGTAACACTCAGCTAGCCAATCAGGAGGCGTGTAACACTCGGAAAGCCAATCAGGGGCGTTTAACACTCAGCCAGCCAATCAGGAGGCGTGTAACACTCAGCCAGCCAATTAGGAGGGGTGTAACAGTCAGGTAGCCTTTGACACTCAGCCAGCCAATCAGAACGTGTGTAACACTCAGCCAGCCAATCAGGAGGCGTGTAACACTTAGCTAGCCAATCAGGAGGCCTGTAACACACAGCCAGCCAATCAGAAGGCTTGTAACACTCTGACAGCCAATCAGGAGGCGTGTAACACTCAGCCAGCCAATCAGGAGGCGTGTGACAGCTTGCTAGCCAACAGGAGGCGTGTAAAACTCAGCCAGCCAATCAGGAGGCGTGTCACAATCAGCCAGCTAATCAGGGGGCGTGTAAAACTCAGCCAGCAAATCAGGGGGCGTGTAACACTCAGCCAGCCAATCAGGAGGCGTGTAACACTCTGCTAGCCAATCAGAAGGCCTGTAACACTCAGCCAGCTTATCAGAAGGCCTGTAACACTCAGCCAGCCAATCAGGAGGCGTGTCACTCTCAGCTACCAATCAGGAGGTGTGTAACACTCAGTAAGCCAATCAGGAGGCGTGTAACACTCAGCTAGCCAATCAGGAGGCGTGTAACACTCGGAAAGCCAATCAGGGGGGCGTTTAACACTCAGACAGCCAATCAGGGGGTGTGTAACACTCAGCCAGCCAATCATGAGGCCTTTGACATTCAGCCAGCCAATCAGGAAGCGTTTAACACTCAGCCAGCCAATCAAGAGGCATGTAACACTCAGCGAGCCAATAAGGAGGCCTATCACACTCAGAAAGCCAATCAGGGGGCGTGTAACACTCAGCCAGCTAATCAGAAGGCGTGTAACACTCAGCCAGCCAATCAGGAGGCATTTATCACTCAGCCAGCCAATAAGGAGGCATGTCACACTCAGCTAGCCAATCAGGAGGCGTGTAACACTTAGGAAGCCAATCAGGAGGCTTGTAACACACAGCCAGCCAATCAGAAGGCTTGTAACACTCTGACAGCCAATCAGGAGGCGTGTAACACTCAGCCAGCCAATCAGGAGGCATGTAACAGTCTGCTAGCCAACAGGAGGCGTGTAAAACTCAGCCAGCTAATCAGGGGGCGTGTAACACTCAGCCAGCCAATCAGGAGGCGTGTAAAACTCTGCTAGCCAATCTGGAGGCGTGTAAAAATCTGCTAGCCAATCTGGAGGCGTGTAACAGTCTGCTAGCCAACAGGAGGCGTGTAAAACTCAGCCAGCTAATCAGGGGGCGTGTAACACTCAGCCAGCCAATCAGGAGGCGTGTTACACTCTGCTAGCCAATCTGGAGGCGTGTAACACTCTGCTAGCCAATCTGGAGTCGTGTCACAATCAGCCAGCTAATCAGGGGGCGTGTAACACTCAGCTAGCCAATCAGGAGGCTTGTAAAACTCAGCCAGCAAATCAGGGGCGTGTAACACTCAGCCAGCCAATAAGGAGGCGTGTCACACTCAGCCAGCCAATCAGGAGCCGTGTAACACTCAGGCAGCCTATCAGGAGGCGTGTAACATTCAGCCAGCCAATCAGGAGACGTTTAACACTCAGCCAGCCAATCAGGAAGCGTGTAACACTCGGAAAGCCAATCAGGGGGCGTTTAGCACTCAGCCAGCCAATCAGGGGGTGTGTAACACTCAGCCATCCAATCAGGAGTCGTGTAAAACTCAGCCAGCCAATCAGGAGGCCTGTTACACTCTGCCAGCCAATAAGGAGGCGTTTAACACTCAGACAGCCAATCAGGGGGTGTGTAACACTCAGCCAGCCAATCATGAGGCCTTTGACATTCAGCCAGCCAATCAGGAAGCGTTTAACACTCAGCCAGCCAATCAGGAGGCATGTAACACTCAGCGAGCCAATAAGGAGGCCTATCACACTCAGAAAGCCAATCAGGGGGCGTGTAACACTCAGCCAGCTAATCAGGGGGCGTGTAACACTCAGCCAGCCAATCAGGAGGCGTGTAACACTCTGCTAGCCAATCTGGAGGCGTGTAACACTCTGCTAGCCAATCTGGAGTCGTGTCACAATCAGCCAGCTAATCAGGGGGCGTGTAACACTCAGCTAGCCAATCAGGAGGCCTTTGACATTCAGCCAGCCAATCAGTAGCCGTTTAATACTCAGCCAGCCAATCAGGAGGCGTGTAACAGTCAGCCAGCCAATCAGGAGGCGTGTAACACTCAGGTAGCCAATAAGGAGTCGTGTAACACTCAGCCAGCCAATTAGGAGGCGTGTCACACTAAGACAGCCAATCAGTGGGCATGTAACACTAAGGCACCCAATAAGGAGGCGTGTAACACTCAGACAGCCAATCAGGGGCCATGTAACACTCAGCCAGCCAATCAGGAGGTCTTTGACATTCAGCCAGCCAATCAGGAGACGTACACACTCAGCCAGCCAATCAGGAGGCATGTAACATTCAGTCAGCCAATAAGGAGACGTGGCACACTCAGACAGCCAATCAGGGGGCATGTAACACTTAACCAGCCAGTCAGGAGGCGTTTCACACTCAGGCAGCCAATTAGGAGGCATGTAACACTCAGCCAGCGAATCAGGAGGTGTGTAACACTCAGCCAGCCAATCAGGAGGCGTGTAACACTCTGCTAGACAATCTGGAGGCGTGTAACACTCTGCTAGCCAATCTGGAGTCGTGTCACAATCAGCCAGCTAATCAGGGGGCGTGTAACACTCAGCTAGCCAATCAGGAGGCCTTTGACATTCAGCCAGCAAATCAGGAGCCGTTCAACACTCAGCCAGCCAATCAGGAGGCGTGTAACAGTCAGCCAGCCAATCAGGAGGCGTGTAACACTCAGGTAGCCAATCAGGAGTCGTGTAACACTCAGCCAGCCAATTAGGAGGCGTGTCACACTAAGACAGCCAATCAGGGGGCATGTAACACTAAGGCACCCAATAAGGAGGCGTGTCACACTCAGACAGCCAATCAGGGGCCATGTAACACTCAGCCAGCCAATCAGGAGGCGTGTTACACTCAGACAGCCAATCAGGGGCGTGTAACACTCAGCCAGCCAATCAGGAGGCGTGTAACACTCCGCCAGCCAATCAGGAGGCGTGTAACACTCAGCCAGCCAATAAGGAGGCGTGTCACACACAGCCAGCCAATCAGGACGCGTTTAACACTCAGCCAGCCAATCAGGAGGCCTTTGACATTCAGGCAGCTAATTAGGAGGGGTGTAACCCTCAGGTAGCCAATCAGTAAGCCTTTGACTCTTAGCCAGCCAATCAGAACGTGTGTAACACTCAGCCAGCCAATAAGGAAGCGTGTCACACTCAGCCAGCCAATCAGGAGGTCTTTGACATTCAGCCAGCCAATCAGGAGACGTACACACTCAGCCAGCCAATCAGGAGGCATGTAACACTCAGTCAGCCAATAAGGAGACGTGGCACACTCAGACAGCCTATCAGGGGGCATGTAACACTTAATCAGCCAGTCAGGAGGCGTTTCACACTCAGGCAGCCAATTAGGAGGCATGTAACACTCAGCCAGCGAATCAGGAGGCGTGTAACACTTGCACAGCCAATCAGGAGGCGTGTAACACACAGCCAGCCAATCAGGACGCGTTTAACACTCAGGCAGCCAATCAGGAGGCCTTTCACATTCAGCCAGCCAATCAGGAGCCGTTTAACACTCAGCCAGCCAATCAGGAGGCGTGTAACACTCAGCCAGCCAATCAGGGGGCGTGTAACACTCAGCTAGCAAATCAGGAGGCGTGTAACACTCTGCTAGCCAGTCTAGGAGGCGTGTAACACTCAGCCAGCCAATCAGGGGGCGTGTAACACTCAGCTAGCAAATCAGGAGGCGTGTAACACTCTGCTAGCCAGTCTAGAGGCGTGTAACACTCAGCCAGCCAATCAGGAAGCGTTTCACACTCAGCCAGGCAATAAGGAGACGTTTCACACTCAGGCAGGCAATAAGTTTACGTGTCACACTCAGACAGCCAATCAGGAGGCGTGTAACAACTCAGCCAGCCAATCAGGAGGCATGTAACACTCAGCCAGCCAATAAGGAGGCGTGTCACACTCAGGCAGCCAATCAGGAGGCGTGTAACACTTGCGCAGCCAATCAGGAGGCGTGTAACACACAGCCAGCCAATCAGGAGGCGTGTAACACTCAGTCAGCCAATCAGGAGGCCTTTGACATTCAGCCAGCCAATCAGGAGCCGTTTAACAGTCAGCCAGCCAATCAGGAGGCGTGTAACACTCAGCCAGCCAATAAGGAGGCGTGTAACACTCTGCTAGCCAGTCTAGAGGCGTGTAACAGTCAGCCAGCCAATCAGGAGGCGTTTCACACTCAGCCAGGCAATAAGGAGACGTTTCACACTCAGGCAGGCAATAAGGGGACGTGTCACACTCAGACAGCCAATCAGGAGGCGTGTAACACTCAGCCAGCCAATAAGGAGGCGTGTCACACTCAGGCAGCCAATCAGGAGGCGTGTAACACTTGCGCAGCCAATCAGGAGGCGTGTAACACATAGCCAGCCAATCAGGAGGCGTGTAACACTCAGTCAGCCAATCAGGAGGCCTTTGACATTCAGCCAGCCAATCAGGAGCCGTTTAACACTCAGCCAGCCAATCAGGAGGCGTGTAACACTCAGTCAGCCAATCAGGAGGCGTGTAACACTCAGCCAGCCAATCAGGAGGCGTGTAACACTCAGCCAGCCAATCAGGAGGCGTGTAACACTCAGCGCAGCCAATCAGGAGGCGTGTAACACACAGCCATCCAATCAGGATGCGTGTAACACTCAGGCAGCCAATCAGGAGGCCTTTGACATTCAGCCAGCCAATCAGGAGCCGTTTAACACTCAGCCAGCCAATCAGGAGGTCTTTGACATTCAGCCAGCCAATCAGGAGACGTACACACTCAGCCAGCCAATCAGGAGGCATGTAACACTAAGTCAGCCAATAAGGAGGCGTGGCACACTCAGACAGCCAATCAGTGGGCATGTAACACTCAACCAGCCAATCAGGAGGCGTTTCACACTCAGGCAGCCAATTAGGAGGCATGTAACACTCAGCCAGCCAATCAGGAGGTGTGTAACACTTGCACAGCCAATCAGGAGGCGTGTAACACACAGCCAGCCAATCAGGACGCGTTTAACACTCAGGCAGCCAATCAGGAGGCCTTTCACATTCAGCCAGCCAATCAGGAGCCGTTTAACACTCAGCCAGCCAATCAGGAGGCGTGTAACACTCAGCCAGCCTATAAGGAGGCGTGTCACACTCAGCCAGCCAATCAGGAGGTGTGTAACACTTGTGCAGCAAATCAGGAGGCGTGTAACACTCAGCCAGCCAATAAGGAGGCGTGTCACACTCAGCCAGCCAATCAGGAGGTGTGTAACACTCAGCGCAGCCAATCAGGAGGCGTGTAACACTCAGCCAGCCAATCAGGACACGTTTAACACTCAGCCAGCCAATCAGGAGGAGTTTCACACTCAGGCAGCCAATTAGGAGGCATGTAACACTCAGCCAGCGAATCAGGAGGTGTGTAACACTTGCACAGCCAATCAGGAGGCGTGTAACACACAGCCAGCCAATCAGGACGCGTTTAACACTCAGGCAGCCAATCAGGAGGCCTTTCACATTCAGCCAGCCAATCAGGAGCCGTTTAACACTCAGCAAGCCAATCAGGAGGCGTGTAACACTCAGCCAGCCAATCAGGAGGCATGTAACACTCAGCCAGCCAATCAGGAGCCGTTTCACACTCAGGCAGCCAATTAGGAGGGGTGTAACACTCAGGTAGCCAATCAGTAAGCCTTTGACTCTTAGCCAGCCAATCAGAACGTATGTAACACTCAGCCAGCCAATCAGGAGGCGTGTAACACTCAGCCAGCCAATCAGGAGACCTGTCACACACAGCCAGCCAATAAGGAGGCGTTTAACACTCAGCCAGCCAATCAGGAGGCCTGTGACAGTCAGCCAGCCAATCAGGAGCCGTTTAACACTCAGCCAGCCAATTAGGAGGGGTGTAACAGTCAGGTAGCCTTTGACACTCAGCCAGCGAATCAGAACGTGTGTAACACTCAGGTAGCCAATAAGAGTCGTGTAACACTCAGCCAGCCAATTAGGAGGCGTGTCACACTCAAAAGCCAATCAGTGGGCATGTAACACTAAGGCACCCAATCAGGAGCCTGTAACACTCAGACAGCCAATCAGGGAAGCCATTCAACACACTCAGCCAGCCAATCAGGAGGTCTTTGACATTCAGCCAGCCAATCAGGAGACGTACACACTCAGCCAGCCAATCAGGAGGCATGTAACATTCAGTCAGCCAATAAGGAGACGTGGCACACTCAGACAGCCAATCAGGGGGCATGTAACACTTAACCAGCCAGTCAGGAGGCGTTTCACACTCAGGCAGCCAATTAGGAGGCATGTAACACTCAGCCAGCGAATCAGGAGGTGTGTAACACTCAGCCAGCCAATCAGGAGGCGTGTAACACTCTGCTAGACAATCTGGAGGCGTGTAACACTCTGCTAGCCAATCTGGAGTCGTGTCACAATCAGCCAGCTAATCAGGGGGCGTGTAACACTCAGCTAGCCAATCAGGAGGCCTTTGACATTCAGCCAGCAAATCAGGAGCCGTTTAACACTCAGCCAGCCAATCAGGAGGCGTGTAACAGTCAGCCAGCCAATCAGGAGGCGTGTAACACTCAGGTAGCCAATCAGGAGTCGTGTAACACTCAGCCAGCCAATTAGGAGGCGTGTCACACTAAGACAGCCAATCAGGGGGCATGTAACACTAAGGCACCCAATAAGGAGGCGTGTCACACTCAGACAGCCAATCAGGGGCCATGTAACACTCAGCCAGCCAATCAGGAGGCGTGTTACACTCAGACAGCCAATCAGGGGGCGTGTAACACTCAGCCAGCCAATCAGGAGGCGTGTAACACTCCGCCAGCCAATCAGGAGGCGTGTAACACTCAGCCAGCCAATAAGGAGGCGTGTCACACCACGGCCAATCAGGAGGGTTAACACAGCCAGCACACACAGCCAGCAAGAAGACGTGTCACACACAGCCAGCCAATCAGGACGCGTTTAACACTCAGCCAGCCAATCAGGAGGCCTTTGACATTCAGGCAGCTAATTAGGAGGGGTGTAACCCTCAGGTAGCCAATCAGTAAGCCTTTGACTCTTAGCCAGCCAATCAGAACGTGTGTAACACTCAGCCAGCCAATAAGGAAGCGTGTCACACTCAGCCAGCCAATCAGGAGGTCTTTGACATTCAGCCAGCCAATCAGGAGACGTACACACTCAGCCAGCCAATCAGGAGGCATGTAACACTCAGTCAGCCAATAAGGAGACGTGGCACACTCAGACAGCCTATCAGGGGGCATGTAACACTTAATCAGCCAGTCAGGAGGCGTTTCACACTCAGGCAGCCAATTAGGAGGCATGTAACACTCAGCCAGCGAATCAGGAGGTGTGTAACACTTGCACAGCCAATCAGGAGGCGTGTAACACACAGCCAGCCAATCAGGACGCGTTTAACACTCAGGCAGCCAATCAGGAGGCCTTTCACATTCAGCCAGCCAATCAGGAGCCGTTTAACACTCAGCCAGCCAATCAGGAGGCGTGTAACACTCAGCCAGCCAATCAGGGGGCGTGTAACACTCAGCTAGCAAATCAGGAGGCGTGTAACACTCTGCTAGCCAGTCTAGAGGCGTGTAACACTCAGCCAGCCAATCAGGGGGCGTGTAACACTCAGCTAGCAAATCAGGAGGCGTGTAACACTCTGCTAGCCAGTCTAGAGGCGTGTAACACTCAGCCAGCCAATCAGGAAGCGTTTCACACTCAGCCAGGCAATAAGGAGACGTTTCACACTCAGGCAGGCAATAAGTTTACGTGTCACACTCAGACAGCCAATCAGGAGGCGTGTAAAACTCAGCCAGCCAATCAGGAGGCATGTAACACTCAGCCAGCCAATAAGGAGGCGTGTCACACTCAGGCAGCCAATCAGGAGGCGTGTAACACTTGCGCAGCCAATCAGGAGGCGTGTAACACACAGCCAGCCAATCAGGAGGCGTGTAACACTCAGTCAGCCAATCAGGAGGCCTTTGACATTCAGCCAGCCAATCAGGAGCCGTTTAACACTCAGCCAGCCAATCAGGAGGCGTGTAACACTCAGCCAGCCAATAAGGAGGCGTGTAACACTCTGCTAGCCAGTCTAGAGGCGTGTAACAGTCAGCCAGCCAATCAGGAAGCGTTTCACACTCAGCCAGGCAATAAGGAGACGTTTCACACTCAGGCAGGCAATAAGTTGACGTGTCACACTCAGACAGCCAATCAGGAGGCGTGTAACACTCAGCCAGCCAATAAGGAGGCGTGTCACACTCAGGCAGCCAATCAGGAGGCGTGTAACACTTGCGCAGCCAATCAGGAGGCGTGTAACACATAGCCAGCCAATCAGGAGGCGTGTAACACTCAGTCAGCCAATCAGGAGGCCTTTGACATTCAGCCAGCCAATCAGGAGCCGTTTAACACTCAGCCAGCCAATCAGGAGGCGTGTAACACTCAGTCAGCCAATCAGGAGGCGTGTAACACTCAGCCAGCCAATCAGGAGGCGTGTAACACTCAGCCAGCCAATCAGGAGGCGTGTAACACTTGCGCAGCCAATCAGGAGGCGTGTAACACACAGCCATCCAATCAGGATGCGTGTAACACTCAGGCAGCCAATCAGTAGGCCTTTGACATTCAGCCAGCCAATCAGGAGCCGTTTAACACTCAGCCAGCCAATCAGGAGGTCTTTGACATTCAGCCAGCCAATCAGGAGACGTACACACTCAGCCAGCCAATCAGGAGGCATGTAACACTAAGTCAGCCAATAAGGAGACGTGGCACACTCAGACAGCCAATCAGGGGGCATGTAACACTTAACCAGCCAATCAGGAGGCGTTTCACACTCAGGCAGCCAATTAGGAGGCATGTAACACTCAGCCAGCGAATCAGGAGGTGTGTAACACTTGCACAGCCAATCAGGAGGCGTGTAACACACAGCCAGCCAATCAGGACGCGTTTAACACTCAGGCAGCCAATCAGGAGGCCTTTCACATTCAGCCAGCCAATCAGGAGCCGTTTAACACTCAGCCAGCCAATCAGGAGGCGTGTAACACTCAGCCAGCGTATAAGGAGGCGTGTCACACTCAGCCAGCCAATCAGGAGGTGTGTAACACTTGTGCAGCAAATCAGGAGGCGTGTAACACACAGCCAGCCAATAAGGAGGCGTGTCACACTCAGCCAGCCAATCAGGAGGTGTGTAACACTTGCGCAGCCAATCAGGAGGCGTTTAACACACAGCCAGCCAATCAGGACACGTTTAACACTCAGCCAGCCAATCAGGAGGAGTTTCACACTCAGGCAGCCAATTAGGAGGCATGTAACACTCAGCCAGCGAATCAGGAGGTGTGTAACACTTGCACAGCCAATCAGGAGGCGTGTAACACACAGCCAGCCAATCAGGACGCGTTTAACACTCAGGCAGCCAATCAGGAGGCCTTTCACATTCAGCCAGCCAATCAGGAGCCGTTTAACACTCAGCAAGCCAATCAGGAGGCGTGTAACACTCAGCCAGCCAATCAGGAGGCATGTAACACTCAGCCAGCCAATCAGGAGCCGTTTCACACTCAGGCAGCCAATTAGGAGGGGTGTAACACTCAGGTAGCCAATCAGTAAGCCTTTGACTCTTAGCCAGCCAATCAGAACGTATGTAACACTCAGCCAGCCAATCAGGAGGCGTGTAACACTCAGCCAGCCAATCAGGAGGCCTGTCACACACAGCCAGCCAATAAGGAAGCGTTTAACACTCAGCCAGCCAATCAGGAGGCCTTTGACAGTCAGCCAGCCAATCAGGAGCCGTTTAACACTCAGCCAGCCAATCAGGAAGCGTGTAACACTCATCCAGGCAATCAGGAGGCGTTTCACACTCAGGTAGCCAATCAGGAGTTGGGTAACACTCAGCCAGCCAATCAAGAGGCGTGTAACACTCAGACAGCCAGTTAGGAGGCGTGTAACACTCAGGCAGCCAATAAGGAGCCGTTTCACACTCAGGCAGCCAAATAGGAGGGGTGTAACACTCAGGTAGCCAATCAGTAAGCCTTTGACTCTCAGCCAGCCAATCAGAATGTGTGTAACACTCAGCCAGCCAATCAGGAGGCGTGTAACGCTCAGCCAGCCTATCAGGAGGAGTGTAACACTCAGACAGCCAATCAGGGGGCATGTAACACTTAGCCAGCCAATCAGGAGGCGTGTAACACACAGCCAGCCAATCAGGACGCGTTTAGCACTCAGCCAGCCAATCAGGAGGCCTTTGACATTCAGGCAGCCAATCAGGAGCCGTTTAACACTCAGCCAGCCAATAAGGAGCCGTTTCACACACAGGCAGCCAATTAGGAGGGGTGTAACACTCAGCCAGCCAATCAGGAGGCGTGTAACACTCAGACAGCCATTCTAGAGGCGTGTAACACTCAGCCAGCCAATCAGGAAGCGTTTCACACTCAGCCAGGAAATAAGGAGACGTTTCACACTCAGGCAGGCAATAAGTTGGCGTGTCACACTCAGACAGCCAATCAGGAAGCGTGTAACACTCAGCCAGCCAATCAGGAGTCATGTATCACTCAGCCAGCCAATAAGGAGGCATGTCACACTCAGGCAGCCAATCAGGAGGCGTGTAACACTTGCGCAGCCAATCAGGAGGCGTGTAACACACAGCCAGCCAATCAGGAGGCGTGTAACACTCTGCCAGCCAATCAGGAGGCATGTAACACTCAGCCAGCCAATAAGGAGGCGTGTCACAGTTAACCAGCCAATCAGGAGCCCTTTGACATTCAGCCAGCCAATCAGGAGCTGTTTAACACTCAGCCAGCCAATCAGGAGGCGTGTAACACTCAGCCAGCCAATCAGGAGGTGTGTAACACTCAGCCAGCCAATCAGGAGGCATGTAACACTCAGCCAGCCAATAAGGAGGCGTGTCACAGTCAGCCAGCCAATCAGGAGGCGTGTAACACTTGCGCAGCCAATCAGGAGGCGTGTCACACACAGCCAGCCAATCAGGATGCGTGCAACACTCAGGCAGCTAATCAGTAGGCCTTTGACATTCAGCCAGCCAATCAGGAGCCGTGTAACACTCAGCCAGCCAATAAGGAGGCGTGTCACAGTCAGCCAGCCAATCAGGAGGCGTGTAACACTTGCGCAACCAATCTAGAGGCGTTTAACACACAGCAAGCCAATCAGGAAGCGTGTAACACTCAGGCAGCCAATCAGTAGGCCTTTGACATTCAGCCAGCCAATCAGGAGCCGTTTAACACTCAGCCAGCCAATCAGGAGGCGTGTCACATCCCAGCCAGCCAATCAGGAGGCATGTTACACTCAGTCAGCCAATAAGGAGACGTGTAACACTCAGCCAGCCAATTAGGAGGCGTGTAACACTCAGGCACCCAATAAGGAGGCGTGTCACACTCAGACAGCCAATCAGGGACCATGTAACACTCAGCCAGCCAATCAGGAGGCGTGTAACACTCAGACAGCCAATCAGGGGGCGTGTAACACTCAGCCAGCCAATCAGGAGGCGTGTAACACTCAGCCAGCCAATCAGGATTTATGTAACACTCAGCCAGCCAATAAGGAGGCGTGTCACACTCAGCCAGCCAATCAGGAGGCCTTTGACATTCAGCCAGCTAATCAGGAGCCGTTTAACACTCAGCCAGTCAATCAGGAGGCGTGTTACACTCAGCCAGCCAATCAGGAGGCGTTTCACACTCAGGTAGCTAATCAGGAGTTGTGTAACACTCAGCCAGACAATCAGGAGGCGTGTAACACTCAGCCAGCCAGTTAGGAGGCGTGTAACACTCAGGCAGCCAATAAGGAGCCGTTTCACACTCAGGCAGCCAATTAGGAGGGGTGTACACTCAGGTAGCCAATCAGTAAGCCTTTGACTCTCAGCCAACCAATCAGAACGTGTGTAACACTCAGCCAGCCAATAAGGAGGCGTGTAACGCTCAGCCAGCCTATCAGGAGGCGTGTAACACTCAGCCAGCCAATCAGGAGGCATTTAACGCTCAGCAAGCCTATCAGGAGGCGTGTAACACTCAGACAGCCAATCAGGGGGCATGTAACACTTAGCCAGCCAATCAGGGGGCGTGTAACACTCAGCTTGCCAATAAAGAGGCGTGTCACACTCAGCCAGCCAATCAGGAGGTCTTTGACATTCAGCCAGCCAATCAGGAGGCGTTTCACACTCGGGCAGCCAATTAGGAGGCATGTAACACTCAGGCAGCCAATAAGGAGGCGTGTCACACTCAGGCAGCAAATCAGGAGGCGTTTCACACTCAGGTAGTAAATCAGGAGTTGTGTAACACTCAGCCAGCCAATCTGGAGTCGTGTCACAATCAGCCAGCTAATCAGGGGGCGTGTAACACTCAGCTAGCCAATCAGGAGGCTTGTAAAACTCAGCCAGCAAATCAGGGGGCATGTAACACTTAGCCAGCCAATCAGGGGGCGTGTAACACTCAGTCAGCCAATAAGGAGACGTGTAACACTCAGCCAGCCAATCAGGAGGCGCGTAACACACAGCCAGCCAATTAGGAGGCTTGTCACACTCAGACAGCAAATCAGGGGGCATGAAACACTCAGGCAGCCAATCAGGAGGCGTGTAACACTTGCGCAGCCAATCAGGAGGCGTGTAACACACAGCCAGCCAATCAGGAGGCGTGTAACACTCAGCCAGCCAATAAGGAGGCGTGTCACAGTCAGCCAGCCAATCAGGAGGCGTGTATCACTTGCGCAGCCAATCAGGAGCCGTTTAACACTCAGCCAGCCAATCAGGAGGCGTGTCACACTCAGCCAGCCAATCAGGAGGCATGTAACACTCAGTCAGCCAATAAGGAGACGTGTAACACTCAGCCAGCCAATCAGGAGGCGTGTAACACTCAGCCAGCCAATTAGGAGGCGTGTAACACTCAGGCACCCAATAAGGAGGCGTGTCACACTCAGACAGCCAATCAGGGGCCATGTAACACTCAGCCAGCCAATCAGGAGGCGTGTAACACTCAGACAGCCAATCAGGGGGCGTGTAACACTCAGCCAGCCAATCAGGAGGCGTGTAACACTCAGCCAGCCAATCAGGAGGCATGTTACACTCAGCCAGCCAATAAGGAGGCGTGTCACACTCAGCCAGCCAATCAGGAGGCGTGTAACACTCAGCCAGCCAATTAGGAGGCGTGTAACACTCAGGCACCCAATCAGGAGGCATGTAACACTCAGCCAGCAAATAAGGAGGCGTGTCACAGTCAGCCAGCCAATCAGGAGGCGTGTAACACTTGCGCAGCCAATCAGGAGGCGTGTCACACACAGCCAGCCAATCAGGATGCGTGCAACACTCAGGCAGCCAATCAGTAGGCCTTTGACATTCAGCCAGCCAATCAGGAGCCGTTTAACACTCAGCCAGCCAATAAGGAGGCGTGTCACAGTCAGCCAGCCAATCAGGAGGCGTGTAACACTTGCGCAACCAATCTAGAGGCGTTTAACACACAGCAAGCCAATCAGGAAGCGTGTAACACTCAGGCAGCCAATCAGTAGGCCTTTGACATTCAGCCAGCCAATCAGGAGCCGTTTAACACTCAGCCAGCCAATCAGGAGGCGTGTCACATCCAGCCAGCCAATCAGGAGGCATGTTACACTCAGTCAGCCAATAAGGAGACGTGTAACACTCAGCCAGCCAATTAGGAGGCGTGTAACACTCAGGCACCCAATAAGGAGGCGTGTCACACTCAGACAGCCAATCAGGGACCATGTAACACTCAGCCAGCCAATCAGGAGGCGTGTAACACTCAGACAGCCAATCAGGGGGCGTGTAACACTCAGCCAGCCAATCAGGAGGCGTGTAACACTCAGCCAGCCAATCAGGATTTATGTAACACTCAGCCAGCCAATAAGGAGGCGTGTCACACTCAGCCAGCCAATCAGGAGGCCTTTGACATTCAGCCAGCTAATCAGGAGCCGTTTAACACTCAGCCAGTCAATCAGGAGGCGTGTTACACTCAGCCAGCCAATCAGGAGGCGTTTCACACTCAGGTAGCTAATCAGGAGTTGTGTAACACTCAGCCAGACAATCAGGAGGCGTGTAACACTCAGCCAGCCAGTTAGGAGGCGTGTAACACTCAGGCAGCCAATAAGGAGCCGTTTCACACTCAGGCAGCCAATTAGGAGGGGTGTACACTCAGGTAGCCAATCAGTAAGCCTTTGACTCTCAGCCAACCAATCAGAACGTGTGTAACACTCAGCCAGCCAATAAGGAGGCGTGTAACGCTCAGCCAGCTTATCAGGAGGCGTGTAACACTCAGCCAGCCAATCAGGAGGCATTTAACGCTCAGCAAGCCTATCAGGAGGCGTGTAACACTCAGACAGCCAATCAGGGGGCATGTAACACTTAGCCAGCCAATCAGGGGGCGTGTAACACTCAGCTTGCCAATAAAGAGGCGTGTCACACTCAGCCAGCCAATCAGGAGGTCTTTGACATTCAGCCAGCCAATCAGGAGGCGTTTCACACTCGGGCAGCCAATTAGGAGGCATGTAACACTCAGGCAGCCAATAAGGAGGCGTGTCACACTCAGGCAGCAAATCAGGAGGCGTTTCACACTCAGGTAGTAAATCAGGAGTTGTGTAACACTCAGCCAGCCAATCTGGAGTCGTGTCACAATCAGCCAGCTAATCAGGGGGCGTGTAACACTCAGCTAGCCAATCAGGAGGCTTGTAAAACTCAGCCAGCAAATCAGGGGGCATGTAACACTTAGCCAGCCAATCAGGGGGCGTGTAACACTCAGTCAGCCAATAAGGAGACGTGTAACACTCAGCCAGCCAATCAGGAGGCGCGTAACACACAGCCAGCCAATTAGGAGGCTTGTCACACTCAGACAGCAAATCAGGGGGCATGAAACACTCAGGCAGCCAATCAGGAGGCGTGTAACACTTGCGCAGCCAATCAGGAGGCGTGTAACACTCAGCCAGCCAATCAGGAGGCGTGTAACACTCAGCCAGCCAATAAGGAGGCGTGTCACAGTCAGCCAGCCAATCAGGAGGCGTGTATCACTTGCGCAGCCAATCAGGAGCCGTTTAACACTCAGCCAGCCAATCAGGAGGCGTGTCACACTCAGCCAGCCAATCAGGAGGCATGTAACACTCAGTCAGCCAATAAGGAGACGTGTAACACTCAGCCAGCCAATCAGGAGGCGTGTAACACTCAGCCAGCCAATTAGGAGGCGTGTAACACTCAGGCACCCAATAAGGAGGCGTGTCACACTCAGACAGCCAATCAGGGGCCATGTAACACTCAGCCAGCCAATCAGGAGGCGTGTAACACTCAGACAGCCAATCAGGGGGCGTGTAACACTCAGCCAGCCAATCAGGAGGCGTGTAACACTCAGCCAGCCAATCAGGAGGCATGTTACACTCAGCCAGCCAATAAGGAGGCGTGTCACACTCAGCCAGCCAATCAGGAGGCGTGTAACACTCAGCCAGCCAATTAGGAGGCGTGTAACACTCAGGCACCCAATAAGGAGGCATGTCACAATCAGCCAGCCAATCAGGAGGCGTGTAACACTCAGCCAGCAAATCAGGAGGCGTGTAACACTCTGCTAGCCATTCTAGAGGCGTGTAACAGTCAGCCAGCCAATCAGGAAGCGTTTCACACTCAGCCAGGCAATAAGTAGACGTTTCACACTCAGGCAGGAAATAAGTTGGCGTGTCACACTCAGCCAGCCAATCACGAAGCGTGTAACAGTCAGTCAGCCAATCAGGAGGCATGTAACACTCAGCAAGCCAATAAGGAGGCGTGTCACAGTCAGCCAGCCAATCAGGAGGCGTGTAACACTTGCGCAGCCAATCAGGAAGCCTGTAACACACAGCCAGCCAATCAGGATGCGTGTAACACTCAGTCAACCAATAAGGAGACGTGTAACACTCAGCCAGCCAATCAGGAGGCGTGTAACACACAGCCAGCCAATCAGGAGGCCGTTGACATTCAGCCAGCCAATCAGGAGCCGTTTAACACTCAGCCAGCCAATCAGGAGGCGTGTAACAGTCAGCCAGCCAATCAGGAGGCGTGTAACACTCAGGTAGCCAATCAGGAGTTGTGTAACACTCAGCCAGCCAATTAGGAGGCGTGTCACACTCAGACAGCCAATCAGGGGGCATGTAACACTCAGGCACCCAATAAGGAGGCGTGTCACACTCAGACAGCCAATCAGGGGCCATGTAACACTCAGCCAGCCAATCAGGAGGCGTGTAACACTCAGACAGCCAATCAGGGGGCGTTTAACACTCAGCCAGCCAATCAGGAGGCCTTTGACATTCAGCCAGCCAATCAGGAGCCGTTTAACACTCAGCCAGCCAATCAGGAGGCGTGTAACAGTCAGCCAGCCAATCAGGAGGCGTGTAACACTCAGGTAGCCAATCAGGAGTTGTGTAACACTCAGCCAGCCAATCAGGAGGCGTGTCACACTCAGACAGCCAGTTAGGAGGCGTGTAACACTCAGACAGCCAATCAGGGGCCATGTAACACTCAGCCAGCCAATCAGGAGGCGTGTAACACTCAGACAGCTAATCAGTAGGCCTTTGACATTCAGCCAGCCAATCAGGAGCCGTGTAACACTCAGCCAGCCAATCAGGAGGCGTGTCACACTCAGCAGGCCAATCAGGAGGCATGTCACACTCAGGCAGCCAATTAGGACGGGTGTAACACATAGCCAGCCAATCAGGAGGCCTTTGACATTCAGCCAGCCAATCAGGAGCCGTTTAACACTCAGCCAGCCAATCAGGAGGCGTGTAACAGTCAGCCAGCAAATCAGGAGGCGTGTAACACTCAGGTAGCCAATCAGGAGTTGTGTAACACTCAGCCAGCCAATTAGGAGGCGTGTCACACTCAGACAGCCAATCAGGGGGCATGTAACACTCAGCCAGCCAATCAGGAGGCGTGTAACACTCAGACAGCTAATCAGTAGGCCTTTGACATTCAGCCAGCCAATCAGGAGCCGTGTAACACTCAGCCAGCCAATCAGGAGGCGTGTCACACTCAGCCAGCCAATCAGGAGGCATGTCACACTCAGGCAGCCAATTAGGACGGGTGTAACACACAGCCAGCCAATCAGGAGGCCTTTGACATTCAGCCAGCCAATCAGGAGCAGTTTAACACTCAGCCAGCCAATCAGGAGGCGTGTAACACTCAGCCAGCCAATCAGGAGGCGTTTCACACTCAGGTAGCCAATCAGGAGTTGTGTAACACTCAGCCAGCCAATCAGGAGGCGTGTAACACTCAGACAGCCAGTTAGGAGGCGTGTAACACTCAGGCAGCCAATAAGGAGCCGTTTCACACTCAGGCAGCCAAATAGGAGGGGTGTAACACTCAGGTAGCCAATCAGTAAGCCTTTGACTCTCAGCCAGCCAATCAGAATGTGTGTAACACTCAGCCAGCCAATCAGGAGGCGTGTAACGCTCAGCCAGCCTATCAGGAGGCGTGTAACACTCAGACAGCCAATCAGGGGGCATGTAACACTTAGCCAGCAAATCAGGGGGCGTGTAACACTCAGCTTGCCAATAAAGAGGCGTGTCACACTCAGCCAGCTAATCAGGAGGTCTTTGACATTCAGCCAGTCAATCAGGAGACGTACACACTCAGCCAGCCAATAAGGAGGCATGTAACACTCAGGCAGCCAATAAGGATGCGTGTCACACTCAGGCAGCCAATTAGGACGGGTGTAACACACAGCCAGCCAATCAGGAGGCCTTTGACATTCAGCCAGCCAATCAGGAGCCGTTTAACACTCAGCCAGCCAATCAGGAGGCGTGTAACACTCAGCTTGCCAATAAGGAGGCGTGTCACACTCAGCCAGCCAATCAGGAGGTCTTTGACATTCAGCCAGCCAATCAGGAGACGTACACACTCAGCCAGCCAATCAGGAGGCATGTAACACTCAGTCAGCCAATAAAGAGACGTGGAACAATCAGACAGCCACTCAGGGGGCATGTAACACTCAACCAGCAAATCAGGAGGCGTTTCACACTCAGGCAGCCAATTAGGAGGCATGTAACACTCAGGCAGCCAATAAGGAGGCGTGTCACACTCAGGCAGCAAATTAGGACGGGTGTAACACACAGCCAGCCAATCAGGAGGCCTTTGACATTCAGCCAGCCAATCAGGAGGCGTGTAACACTCAGGTAGCCAATAAGGAGTCGTTTCACACTCAGGCAGCCAATTAGGAGGGGTGTAACACAAAGGTAGCCAATCAGTAAGCCTTTGACTCTTAGCCAGCCAATCAGAACGTGTGTAACACTCAGCCAGCCAATCAAGAGGCGTGTAACGCTCAGCCAGGCTATCAGGAGGCGTGTAACACTCAGACAGCCAATCAGGGGGCATGTAACACTTAGCCAGCCAATCAGGGGGCGTGTAACACTCAGCTTGCCAATAAGGAGGCGTGTCAAACTCAGCCAGCCAATCAGGAGGCGTGTAACACTCAGTCAGCCAATCAGGGGGCGTGTAACACTCAGTCAGCCAATCAGGAGGCCTTTGACATTCAGCCAGCCAATCAGGAGCCGTGTAACACTCAGCCAGCCAATTAGGAGGCGTGTCACACTCAGACAGCCAATCAGGGGGCATGTAACACTCAGGCACCCAATAAGGAGGCGTGTCACACTCAGACAGCCAATCAGGGGCCATGTAACACTCAGCCAGCCAATCAGGAGGCGTGTAACACTCAGACAGCCAATCAGGGGGCGTGTAACACTCAGCCAGCCAATCAGGAGGTGTGTAACACTCAGCCAGCCAATCAGGAGCCGTTTCACACTCAGGCAGGCAATAAGTTGACGTGTCACACTCAGACAGCCAATCAGGAGGCGTGAAACACTCAGCCAGCCAATCAGGAGGCATGTAACACACAGCCATCCAATCAGGATGCGTGTAACACTCAGGCAGCCAATCAGTAGTCCTTTGACATTCAGCCAGCCAATCAGGAGCCGTTTAACACTCAGCCAGCCAATCAGGAGGTCTTTGACATTCAGCCAGCCAATCAGGAGACGTACACACTCAGCCAGCCAATCAGGAGGCATGTAACACTCAGTCAGCCAATAAGGAGACGTGGCACACTCAGACAGCCAATCAGGGGGCATGTAACACTTAACCAGCCAATCAGGAGGCGTTTCACACTCAGGCAGCCAATTAGGAGGCATGTAACACTCAGCCAGCGAATCAGGAGGTGTGTAACACTTGCACAGCCAATCAGGAGGCGTGTAACACACAGCCAGCCAATCAGGACGCGTTTAACACTCAGGCAGCCAATCAGGAGGCCTTTTACATTCAGCCAGCCAATCAGGAGCCGTTTAACACTCAGCCAGCCAATCAGGAGGCGTGTAACACTCAGCCAGCCAATCAGGAGGCATGTAACACTCAGCCAGCCAATAAGGACGCGTGTCACACTCAGGCAGCCAATCAGGAAGCGTGTAACACTCAGCTTGCCAATAAGGAGTCGTGTCACACTCAGCCAGCCAATCAGGAGGTCTTTGACATTCAGTCAGCCAATCAGGAGACGTACACACTCAGCCAGCCAATCAGGAGGCATGTAACACTCAGTCAGCCATAAGGAGACGTGGCACACTCAGCCAGCCAATCAGGAGGCATTTGTCACTCAGCCAGCCAATAAGGAGGCATGTCACACTCAGCCAGCCAATCAGGAGGCGTGTAACACTTAGGAAGCCAATCAGGAGGCGTGTAACACTCAGCCAGCGAATCAGGAGGTGTGTAACACTTGCACAGCCAATCAGGAGGCGTGTAACACACAGCCAGCCAATCAGGACGCGTTTAACACTCAGGCAGCCAATCAGGAGGCCTTTCACATTCAGCCAGCCAATCAGGAGCCGTTTAACACTCAGCCAGCCAATCAGGAGGCGTGTAACACTCAGCCAGCCAATCAGGAGGCATGTAACACTCAGCCAGCCAATAAGGACGCGTGTCACACTCAGGCAGCCAATCAGGAGGCGTGTAACACTCACCTTGCCAATAAGGAGTCGTGTCACACTCAGCCAGCCAATCAGGAGGTCTTTGACATTCAGTCAGCCAATCAGGAGACGTACACACTCAGCCAGCCAATCAGGAGGCATGTAACACTCAGTCAGCCATAAGGAGACGTGGCACACTCAGCCAGCCAATCAGGAGGCATTTATCACTCAGCCAGCCAATAAGGAGGCATGTCACACTCAGCCAGCCAATCAGGAGGCGTGTAACACTTAGGAAGCCAATCAGGAGGCGTGTAACACTCAGCCAGCCAATCAGGAGGCGTGTAACAGTCTGCTAGCCAATCAGGAGACATGTAAAACTCAGCCAGCTAATCAGGGGGTGTGTAACACTCAGCCAGCCAATCAGGAGGCGTGTAACACTCTGCTAGCCAATCTGGAGCCGTGTAACACTCAGCCAGCCAATCAGGAGTCGTGTCACAATCAGCCAGCTAATCAGGGGGCGTGTAACACTCAGCTAGCCAATCAGGAGGCTTTTAAAACTCAGCCAGCAAATCAGGGGGCGTGTAACACTCAGCCAGCCAATCAGGAGGCGTGTAACACTCTGCTAGCCAATCTGGAGGCGTGTAACACTCAGACAGCCAATCAGGAGGCTTGTAACACTCAGCTAGCCAATCTGGAGGCGTGTAAAACTCAGCCAGCCAATCAGGAGGCCTTTAACACTCAGCCAGCCAATAAGGAGGCGTGTCACAGTCAGCCAGCCAATCAGGAGCCGTGTAACACTCAGGCAGCCAATCAGGGGTGTGTAACACTCAGCCAATCAGGAGGCGTGTAACACTCAGCCAGCCAATTAGGAGGCGTGTAACACTCAGGCACCCAATAAGGAGGCGTGTCACACTCAGACAGCAGATCAGGGGCATGTAACACTCAGCCAGCCAATCAGGAGGTGTGTAACACTCAGACAGCCAATCAGGGGCGTGTAACACTCAGCCAGCCAATTAGGAGGCGTGTCACACTCAGACAGCCAATCAGGAGGCGTGTAACACTCAGCCAGCCAATCAGGAGGCGTGTCACACTCAGACAGCCAATCAGGGGCCATGTAACACTCAGCCAGCCAATCAGGAGGCGTGTAACACTCAGACAGCCAATCAGGGGGCGTGTAACACTCAGCCAGCCAATCAGGAGGTGTGTAACACTCAGCCAGCCAATCAGGAGCCGTTTCACACTCAGGCAGGCAATAAGTTGATGTGTCACACTCAGACAGCCAATCAGGAGGCGTGAAACACTCAGTCAGCCAATCAGGAGACGTACACACTCAGCCAGCCAATCAGGAGGCATGTAACACTCAGCCAGCCAATCAGGAGGCGTGTAACACTTAGGAAGCCAATCAGGAGGCGTGTAACACTCAGCCAGCGAATCAGGAGGTGTGTAACACTTGCACAGCCAATCAGGAGGCGTGTAACACACAGCCAGCCAATCAGGACGCGTTTAACACTCAGGCAGCCAATCAGGAGGCCTTTCACATTCAGCCAGCCAATCAGGAGCCGTTTAACACTCAGCCAGCCAATCAGGAGGCGTGTAACACTCAGCCAGCCAATCAGGAGGCATGTAACACTCAGCCAGCCAATAAGGACGCGTGTCACACTCAGGCAGCCAATCAGGAGGCGTGTAACACTCAGCCTGCCAATAAGGAGGCGTGTCACACTCAGCCAGCCAATCAGGAGGCGTGTAACACTTAGGAAGCCAATCAGGAGGCGTGTCACACTCAGCCAGCCAATCAGGAGGCGTGTAACAGTCTGCTAGCCAATCAGGAGACATGTAAAACTCAGCCAGCTAATCAGGGGTGTGTAACACTCAGCCAGCCAATCAGGAGGCGTGTAACACTCTGCTAGCCAATCTGGAGCCGTGTAACACTCAGCCAGCCAATCAGGAGTCGTGTCACAATCAGCCAGCTAATCAGGGGGCGTGTAACACTCAGCTAGCCAATCAGGAGGCTTGTAAAACTCAGCCAGCAAATCAGGGGGCGTGTAACACTCAGCCAGCCAATCAGGAGGCGTGTAACACTCTGCTAGCCAATCTGGAGGCGTGTAACACTCAGACAGCCAATCAGGGGTGTGTAACACTCAGCTAGCCAATCAGGAGGCGTGTAACACTCAGCCAGCCAATCAGGAGGCGTGTAACAGTCTGCTAGCCAATCAGGAGACATGTAAAACTCAGCCAGCTAATCAGGGGGTGTGTAACACTCAGCCAGCCAATCAGGAGGCGTGTAACACTCTGCTAGCCAATCTGGAGCCGTGTAACACTCAGCCAGCCAATCAGGAGTCGTGTCACAATCAGCCAGCTAATCAGGGGGCGTGTAACACTCAGCTAGCCAATCAGGAGGCTTGTAAAACTCAGCCAGCAAATCAGGGGGCGTGTAACACTCAGCCAGCCAATCAGGAGGCGTGTAACACTCTGCTAGCCAATCTGGAGGCGTGTAACACTCAGACAGCCAATCAGGGGGCTTGTAACACTCAGCTAGCCAATCTGGAGGCGTGTAAAACTCAGCCAGCCAATCAGGAGGCCTTTAACACTCAGCCAGCCAATAAGGAGGCGTGTCACAGTCAGCCAGCCAATCAGGAGCCGTGTAACACTCAGGCAGCCAATCAGGGGGTGTGTAACACTCAGCCAATCAGGAGGCGTGTAACACTCAGCCAGCCAATTAGGAGGCGTGTAACACTCAGGCACCCAATAAGGAGGCGTGTCACACTCAGACAGCAGATCAGGGGGCATGTAACACTCAGCCAGCCAATCAGGAGGTGTGTAACACTCAGACAGCCAATCAGGGGGCGTGTAACACTCAGCCAGCCAATTAGGAGGCGTGTCACACTCAGACAGCCAATCAGGGGGCATGTAACACTCAGGCACCCAATAAGGAGGCGTGTCACACTCAGACAGCCAATCAGGGGCCATGTAACACTCAGCCAGCCAATCAGGAGGCGTGTAACACTCAGACAGCCAATCAGGGGGCGTGTAACACTCAGCCAGCCAATCAGGAGGTGTGTAACACTCAGCCAGCCAATCAGGAGCCGTTTCACACTCAGGCAGGCAATAAGTTGATGTGTCACACTCAGACAGCCAATCAGGAGGCGTGAAACACTCAGTCAGCCAATCAGGAGACGTACACACTCAGCCAGCCAATCAGGAGGCATGTAACACTCAGTCAGCCATAAGGAGACGTGGCACACTCAGCCAGCCAATCAGGAGGCATTTATCACTCACCCAGCCAATAAGGAGGCATGTAACACTTAACCAGCCAATCAGGAGGCGTTTCACACTCAGGCAGCCAATTAGGAGGCATGTAACACTCAGCCAGCGAATCAGGAGGTGTGTAACACTTGCACAGCCAATCAGGAGGCGTGTAACACACAGCCAGCCAATCAGGACGCGTTTAACACTCAGGCAGCCAATCAGGAGGCCTTTCACATTCAGCCAGCCAATCAGGAGCCGTTTAACACTCAGCCAGCCAATCAGGAGGCGTGTAACACTCAGCCAGCCAATCAGGAGGCATGTAACACTCAGCCAGCCAATAAGGACGCGTGTCACACTCAGGCAGCCAATCAGGAGGCGTGTAACACTCAGCTTGCCAATAAGGAGTCGTGTCACACTCAGCCAGCCAATCAGGAGGTCTTTGACATTCAGTCAGCCAATCAGGAGACGTACACACTCAGCCAGCCAATCAGGAGGCATGTAACACTCAGTCAGCCATAAGGAGACGTGGCACACTCAGCCAGCCAATCAGGAGGCATTTATCACTCAGCCAGCCAATAAGGAGGCATGTAACACTCAGCCAGCCAATCAGGAGGCGTGTAACACTTAGGAAGCCAATCAGGAGGCGTGTAACACTCAGCCAGCGAATCAGGAGGTGTGTAACACTTGCACAGCCAATCAGGAGGCGTGTAACACACAGCCAGCCAATCAGGACGCGTTTAACACTCAGGCAGCCAATCAGGAGGCCTTTCACATTCAGCCAGCCAATCAGGAGCCGTTTAACACTCAGCCAGCCAATCAGGAGGCGTGTAACACTCAGCCAGCCAATCAGGAGGCATGTAACACTCAGCCAGCCAATAAGGACGCGTGTCACACTCAGGCAGCCAATCAGGAGGCGTGTAACACTCACCTTGCCAATAAGGAGTCGTGTCACACTCAGCCAGCCAATCAGGAGGCGTGTAACACTTAGGAAGCCAATCAGGAGGCGTGTAACACTCAGCCAGCCAATCAGGAGGCGTGTAACAGTCTGCTAGCCAATCAGGAGACATGTAAAACTCAGCCAGCTAATCAGGGGGTGTGTAACACTCAGCCAGCCAATCAGGAGGCGTGTAACACTCTGCTAGCCAATCTGGAGCCGTGTAACACTCAGCCAGCCAATCAGGAGTCGTGTCACAATCAGCCAGTTAATCAGGGGGCGTGTAACACTCAGCTAGCCAATCAGGAGGCTTGTAAAACTCAGCCAGCAAATCAGGGGGCGTGTAACACTCAGCCAGCCAATCAGGAGGCGTGTAACACTCTGCTAGCCAATCTGGAGGCGTGTAACACTCAGACAGCCAATCAGGGGGTGTGTAACACTCAGCTAGCCAATCTGGAGGCGTGTAAAACTCAGCCAGCCAATCAGGAGGCCTTTAACACTCAGCCAGCCAATAAGGAGGCGTGTCACAGTCAGCCAGCCAATCAGGAGCCGTGTAACACTCAGGCAGCCAATCAGGGGGTGTGTAACACTCAGCCAATCAGGAGGCGTGTAACACTCAGCCAGCCAATTAGGAGGCGTGTAACACTCAGGCACCCAATAAGGAGGCGTGTCACACTCAGACAGCAGATCAGGGGGCATGTAACACTCAGCCAGCCAATCAGGAGGTGTGTAACACTCAGACAGCCAATCAGGGGGCGTGTAACACTCAGCCAGCCAATAAGGAGGCGTGTCACACTCAGGCAGCCAATCAGGAGGCGTGTAACACTTGCCCAGCCAATCAGGAGGCGTGTAACACACAGCCAGCCAATCAGGAGGCGTGTAACACTCAGTCAGCCAATCAGGAGGCCTTTGACATTCAGCCAGCCAATCAGGAGCCGTTTAACACTCAGCCAGCCAATCAGGAGGCGTGTAACACTCAGCCAGCCAATCAGGAGGCGTGTAACACTCCGCCAGCCAATCAGGAGGCATGTAACACTCAGCCAGCCAGTCAGGAGGCGTGTAACACTTGCGCAGCCAATCAGGAGGCGTGTAACACACAGCCATCCAATCAGGATGCGTGTAACACTCAGGCAGCCAATCAGTAGGCCTTTGAAATTCAGCCAGCCAATCAGGAGCCGTTTAACACTCAGCCAGCCAATCAGGAGGTCTTTGACATTCAGCCAGCCAATCAAGGAGACGTACACACTCAGCCAGCCAATCAGGAGGCATGTAACACTCAGTCAGCCAATAAGGAGACATGGCACACTCAGACAGCCAATCAGGGGGCATGTAACACTTAACCAGCCAATCAGGAGGCGTTTCACACTCAGGCAGCCAATTAGGAGGCATGTAACACTCAGCCAGCGAATCAGGAGGTGTGTAACACCTGCACAGCCAATCAGGAGGCGTGTAACACACAGCCAGCCAATCAGGAGGCGTTTAACACTCAGGCAGCCAATCAGGAGCCGTTTAACACTCAGCAGCCAATTAGGAGGGTTAACACTCAGGTAGCCAATCAGTAAGCCTTTGACTCTTCAGCCAGCCAATCAGGAGCGTGTGTAACACTCAGCCAGCCAATCAGGAGGCGTGTAACACTCAGCCAGCCAATCAGGAGGCCTGTAACACTCTGATAGCCATTCTAGGCGTGTAACACTCAGCCAGCCAATCAGGAAGCGTTTCACACTCAGCCAGCAATAAGGAGGCGTTTCACACTCAGGCCAATAAGTGGCGTGTCACACTCAGACAGCCAATCAGGAAGCGTGTAACACTCAGCCAGCCAATCAGGAGGCATGTAACACTCAGCCAGCCAATAAGGAGGCGTGTCACACTCAGCCAGCCAATCAGGAGGCGTGTAACACTTGCGCAGCCAATCAGGAGGCGTGTAACACACAGCCAGCCAATCAGGAGGCGTGTAACACTCAGCCAGCCAATCAGGAGGCGTGTAACACTCAGCCAGCCAATTAGGAGGCGTGTAACAGAACCACAATCAGGTTTACATTCAGCCAGCCAATCAGGAGCCATTTAACACTCAGCCAGCCAATCAGGAGGCGTGTAACACTCAGCCAGCCAATCAGGAGGTGTGTAACACTCAGCCAGCCAATCAGGAGGCATGTAACACTCAGCCAGCCAATAAGGAGGCGTGTCACACTCAGCCAGCCAATCAGGAGGTGTGTAACACTTGCGCAGCCAATCAGGAGGCGTGTAACACACAGCCAGCCAATCAGGACGCGTTTAACACTCAGCCAGCCAATAAGGAGGCGTTTGACATTCAGCCAGCCAATCAGGAGTCCGTTTAACACTCAGCCAGCCAATCAGGAGGCATTTAACACTCAGGTAGCCAATCAGGAGGCGTGTAACACTCAGCCAGCCAATCAGGAGGCGTGTAACACTTAGGCAGCCAATCAGGAGGCGTGTAACACTCAGCCAGCCAATAAGGAGGCGTGTCACACTCAGCCAGCCAATCAGGAGGTGTGTAACACTCAGCGCAGCCAATCAGGAGGCGTTTGACACTCAGCCAGCCAATCAGGAGGCGTGTAACACTCAGCCAGCCAATAAGGAGGCGTTTCACACTCAGGCAGCCAATTAGGAGGGGTGTAACACTCAGGTAGCCAATCAGTAAGCCTTTAACACTTAGCCAGCCAATCAGGAGGCGTGTAACACTCAGCCAGCCAATCAGGAGGCGTGTAACACTCAGCCAGCCAATCAGGAGGCCTGTAACACTCAGCCAGCCAATCAGGAAGCGTGTAACACTCAGCCAGCCAATCAGGAGGCGTGTAACACTCGCGCAGCCAATCAGGAGGCGTGTAACACTCAGCCAGCCAATCAGGAGGCGTGTAACACTCAGCCAGCCAATCAGGAGGCCTTTGACATTCAGCCAGCCAATCAGGAGCTTTAACACTCAGCCAGCCAATCAGGAGGCGTTTCACACTCAGGCAGCCAATCAGGAGTTGTGTAACACTCAGCCAGCCAATCAGGAGGCGTGTAACACTCAGCCAGCCAATCAGGAGGCATGTAACACTCAGGCAGCCAATAAGGAGGCGTGTCACACTCAGGCAGCCAAATAGGAGGGGTGTAACACTCAGGTAGCCAATCAGTAAGCCTTTGACTCTCAGCCAGCCAATCAGAATGTGTGTAACACTCCGCCAGTCAATCAGGAGGCGTGTAACGCTCAGCCAGCCTATCAGGAGGAGTGTAACACTCAGACAGCCAATCAGGGGGCATGTAACACTTAGCCAGCCAATCAGGAGGCGTGTAACACACAGCCAGCCAATCAGGACGCGTTTAACACTCAGCCAGCCAATCAGGAGGCCTTTGACATTCAGGCAGCCAATCAGGAGCCGTTTAACACTCAGGCAGCCAATTAGGAGGGGTGTAACACTCAGGTAGCCAATCAGTAAGCCTTTGACTCTTAGCCAGCCAATCAGAACGTGTGTAACACTCAGCCAGCCAATCAGGAGGCGTGTAACACTCAGACAGCCAATCAGGAGGCCTGTAACACTCTGATAGCCATTCTAGAGGCGTGTAACACTCAGCCAGCCAATCAGGAAGCGTTTCACACTCAGCCAGGCAATAAGGAGACGTTTCACACTCAGGCAGGCAATAAGTTGGCGTGTCACACTCAGACAGCCAATCAGGAAGCGTGTAACACTCAGCCAGCCAATCAGGAGGCATGTATCACTCAGCCAGCCAATAAGGAGGCATGTCAAACTAAGGCAGCCAATCAGGAGGCGTGTAACACTTGCGCAGCCAATCAGGAGGCGTGTAACACACAGCCAGCCAATCAGGAGGCGTGTAACACTCAGCCAGCCAATCAGGAGGCATGTAACACTCAGCCAGCCAATAAGGAGGCGTGTCACAGTCAACCAGCCAATCAGGAGTCCTTTGACATTCAGCCAGCCAATCAGGAGCCATTTAACACTCAGCCAGCCAATCAGGAGGCGTGTAACACTCAGCCAGCCAATCAGGAGGTGTGTAACACTCAGCCAGCCAATCAGGAGGCATGTAACACTCAGCCAGCCAATAAGGAGGCGTGTCACAGTCAGCCAGCCAATCAGGAGGCGTGTAACACTTGCGCAGCCAATCAGGAGGTGTGTAACACACTGCCAGCCAATCAGGACGCGTGCAACACTCAGGCAGCCAATCAGTAGGCCTTTGACATTCAGCCAGAAATTCAGGAGCCGTGTAACACTCAGCCAGCCAATCAGGAGGCGTGTCACACTCAGCCAGCCAATCAGGAGGCATGTCACACTCAGGCAGCCAATTAGGACGGGTGTAACACACAGCCTCCCAATCAGGAGGCCTTTGACATTCAGCCAGCCAATGAGGAGCGGTTTAACACTCAGCCAGCCAATCAGGAGGCGTGTAACAGTCAGCCAGCCAATCAGGAGGCGTGTAACACTCAGGCAGCCAATCAGGAGTTGTGTAACACTCAGCCAGCCAATTAGGAGGCGTGTCACACTCAGACAGCCAATCAGGGGGGCATGTAACACTCAGGCACCCAATAAGGAGGCGTGTCACACTCAGACAGCCAATCAGGGGCCATGTAACACTCAGCCAGCCAATCGGGAGGCGTGTAACACTCAGACAGCCAATCAGGGGGCGTGTAACACTCAGCCAGCCAATCAGGAGGTGTGTAACACTCAGCCAGCCAATAAGGAGGCGTGTCACACACAGCAAGCCAATCAGGACGCGTTTAACACTCAGCCAGCCAATCAGGAGGCCTTTGACATTCAGCCAGCCAATCAGGAGCCGTTTAACACTCAGCCAGCCAATCAGGAGGCGTGTAACACTCAGCCAGCCAATCAGGAGGCGTTTCACACTCAGGTAGCCAATCAGGAGTTGTGTAACACTCAGCCAGCCAATCAGGAGGCGTGTAACACTCAGACAGCCAGTTAGGAGGCGTGTAACACTCAGGCAGCCAATAAGGAGCCGTTTCACACTCAGGCAGCCAAATAGGAGGGGTGTAACACTCAGGTAGCCAATCAGTAAGCCTTTGACTCTCAGCCAGCCAATCAGAATGTGTGTAACACTCAGCCAGCCAATCAGGAGGCGTGTAACGCTCAGCCAGCCTATCAGGGGGCGTGTAACACTCAGACAGCCAATCAGGGGGCATGTAACACTTAGCCAGCAAATCAGGGGGCGTGTAACACTCAGCTTGCCAATAAAGAGGCGTGTCACACTCAGCCAGCCAATCAGGAGGTCTTTGACATTCAGCCAGCCAATCAGGAGACGTACACACTCAGCCAGCCAATTAGGAGGCATGTAACACTCAGGCAGCCAATAAGGATGCGTGTCACACTCAGGCAGCAAATTAGGACGGGTGTAACACACAGCCAGCCAATCAGGAGGCCTTTGACATTCAGCCAGCCAATCAGGAGGCGTGTAACACTCAGTTAGCCAATAAGGAGCCGTTTCACACTCAGGCAGCCAATTAGGAGGGGTGTAACACTCAGGTAGCCAATCAGTAAGCCTTTGACTCTTAGCCAGCCAATCAGAACGTGTGTAACACTCAGCCAGCCAATCTGGAGGCGTGTAACGCTCAGCCAGCCTATCAGGAGGCGATTAACACTCAGACAGTCAATCAGGGGGCATGTAACACTTAGCCAGCCAATCAGGGGGCGTGTAACACTCAGCTTGCCAATAAGGAGGCGTGTCACACTCAGCCAGCCAATCAGGAGGTCTTTGACATTCAGCCAGCCAATCAGGAGGCATGTAACACTCAGTCAGCCAATAAGGAGACGTGGCACACTCAGACAGCCAATCAGGGGACATGTAACACTCAACCAGCCAATCAGGAGGCGTTTCACACTCAGGCAGCCAATTAGGAGGCATGTAACACTCAGGCAGCAAATAAGAAGGCGTGTCACACTCAGGCAGCAATTTAGGACGGGTGTAACACACAGCCAGCCAATCAGGAGGCCTTTGACATTCAGCCAGCCAATCAGGAGGCGTTTAACACTCAGCCAGCCAATCAGGAGGCGTGTAACACTCAGCCAGCCAATCAGGAGGCGTGTAACACTCAGGTAGCCAATCAGGAGTCGTGTAACACTCATCCAGCCAATCAGGAGGCGTGTAACACTCAGCCAGCCAATTAGGAGGCCTGTAACACTCAGGCACCCAATAAGGAGGCGTGTCACACTCAGACAGCAGGTCAGGGGCATGTAACACTCAGCCAGCCAATCAGGAGGTGTGTAACACTCAGACAGCCAATCAGGGGGCGTGTAACACTCAGCTAGCAAATCAGGAGGCGTGTAACACTCTGCTAGCCAGTCTAGGAGGCGTGTAACACTCAGCCAGCCAATCAGGAAGCGTTTCACACTCAGCCAGGCAATAAGGAGACGTTTCACACTCAGGCAGGCAATAAGTTGACGTGTCACACTCAGACAGCCAATCAGGAGGCGTGTAACACTCAGCCAGCCAATCAGGAGGAGTGTAACACTCAGCCAGCCAATAAGGAGGCGTGTCACACTCAGGCAGCCAATCAGGAGGCGTGTAACACTTGCGCAGCCAATCAGGAGGCGTGTAACACACAACCAGCCAATCAGGAGGCGTGTAACACTCAGTCAGCCAATCAGGAGGCCTTTGACATTCAGCCAGCAAATCAGGAGCCGTTTAACACTCAGCCAGCCAATCAGGAGGCGTGTAACACTCAACCAGCAAATCAGGAGCCGTTTCACACTCAGGCAGCCAATTAGGAGGCATGTAACACTCAGGCAGCCAATAAGGAGGCGTGTCACACTCAGGCAGCAAATTAGGACGGGCTGTAACACACAGCCAGCCAATCAGGAGGCCTTTGACATTCAGCCAGACAATCAGGAGGTCTTTGACATTCAGCCAGCCAATCAGGAGACGTTACACACTCAGCCAGCCAATCAGGAGGCATGTTCCACTCAGTCAGCCAATAAGGAGACGTGGCACACTCAGACAGCCAATCAGGGGGCATGTAACACTTAACCAGCCAATCAGGAGGCGTTTCACACTCAGGCAGCCAATTAGGAGGCATGTAACACTCAGCCAGCGAATCAGGAGGTGTGTAACACTTGCACAGCCAATCAGGAGGCATGTAACACTCAGCCAGCCAATCAGGAGGTGTGTCACTCTCAGGCAGCCAATCAGGCGGCGTGTAACACTCAGCTTGCCAATAAGGAGTCGTGTCACACTCAGCCAGCCAATCAGGAGGTCTTTGACATTCAGTCAGCCAATCAGGAGACGTTACACACTCAGCCAGCCAATCAGGAGGCATGTAACACTCAGTCAGCCATAAGGAGACGTGGCACACTCAGACAGCCAATCAGGTGACATGTAACACTCAGCCAGCCAATCAGGAGGTCTTTGACATTCAGCCAGCCAATCAGGAGACGTGTACACACTCAGCCAGACAATCAGGAGGCATGTAACACTCAGTCAGCCAATAAGGAGGCGTGGCACACTCAGACAGCCAATCAGGGGGCATGTAACACTCAACCAGCCAATCAGGAGGCGTGTCACACTCAGGCAGCAAATTAGGACGGGTGTAACACACAGCCAGCCAATCAGGAGGCCTTTGACATTCAGCCAGCCATTCAGGAGCCGTTTATCACTCAGCCAGCCAATCAGGAGGCGTGTAACAGTCAGCCAGCCAATCAGGAGGCGTGTAACACTCAGCCAGCCAATCAGGAGTCGTGTAACACTCAGCCAGCCAATCAGGAGGCGTGTAACACTCAGCCAGCCAATCAGGAGGCGTGTAACACTCAGCCAGCCAATTAGGAGGCGTGTAACACTCAGACAGCAAATCAGGGGGCATGTAACACTCAGCCAGCCAATCAGGAGGCCTGTAACACTCAGGTAGCCAATCAGGAGTCTTGTAACACTCAGCCAGCCAATCAGGAGCCGTGTAACACTCAGCCAGCCAATCAGGAACCCTGTAACACTCAGGTAGCCAATCAGGAGTCATGTAACACTCAGCCAGCCAATCAGGAGGCGTGTAACACTCAGCCAGCCAATTAGGAGGCGTGTAACACTCAGGCACCCAATAAGGAGGCGTGTCACACTCAGACAGCAGATCAGGGGGCATGTAACACTCAGCCAGCCAATCAGGAGGTGTGTAACACTCAGACAGCCAATCAGGGGGCCTGTAACACTCAGCTAGCAAATCAGGAGGCGTGTAACACTCTGATAGCCAATTAGGAGGCATGTAACACTCAGCCAGCGAATCAGGAGGTGTGTAACACTTGCACAGCCAATCAGGAGGCATGTAACACTCAGCCAGCCAATCAGGAGGTGTGTCACTCTCAGGCAGTCAATCAGGCGGCGTGTAACACTCAGCTTGCCAATAAGGAGTCGTGTCACACTCAGCCAGCCAATCAGGAGGTCTTTGACATTCAGTCAGCCAATCAGGAGACGTACACACTCAGCCAGCCAATCAGGAGGCATGTAACACTCAGTCAGCCAATAAGGAGACGTGGCACACTCAGACAGCCAATCAGGGGGCATGTAACACTCAACCAGCCAATCAGGAGGCGTGTCACACTCAGGCAGCAAATTAGGATGGGTGTAACACACAGCCAGCCAATCAGGAGGCCTTTGACATTCAGCCAGCCATTCAGGAGCCGTTTATCACTCAGCCAGCCAATCAGGAGGCGTGTAACAGTCAGCCAGCCAATCAGGAGGCGTGTAACACTCAGGTAGCCAATCAGGAGTCGTGTAACACTCAGCCAGCCAATCAGGAGGCGTGTAACACTCAGCCAGCCAATCAGGAGGCGTGTAACACTCAGCCAGCCAATTAGGAGGCGTGTAACACTCAGACAGCAAATCAGGGGGCATGTAACACTCAGCCAGCCAATCAGGAGGCCTGTAACACTCAGGTAGCCAATCAGGAGTCTTGTAACACTCAGCCAGCCAATCAGGAGCCGTGTAACACTCAGCCAGCCAATCAGGAACCCTGTAACACTCAGGTAGCCAATCAGGAGTCGTGTAACACTCAGCCAGCCAATCAGGAGGCGTGTAACACTCAGCCAGCCAATTAGGAGGCGTGTAACACTCAGGCACCCAATAAGGAGGCGTGTCACACTCAGACAGCAGATCAGGGGGCATGTAACACTCAGCCAGCCAATCAGGAGGTGTGTAACACTCAGACAGCCAATCAGGGGGCGTGTAACACTCAGCTAGCAAATCAGGAGGCGTGTAACACTCTGCTAGCCAGTCTAGAGGCGTGTAACACTCAGCCAGCCAATCAGGAAGCGTTTCACACTCAGCCAGGCAATAAAGAGACGTTTCACACTCAGGCAGGCAATAAGTTGACGTGTCACACTCAGACAGCCAATCAGGAGGCGTGAAACACTCAGCCAGCCAATCAGGAGGCATGTAACACTCAGCCAGCCAATAAGGAGGCGTGTCACACTCAGGCAGCCAATCAGGAGGCGTGTAACACTTGCGCAGCCAATCAGGAGGCGTGTAACACACAGCCAGCCAATCAGGAGGCGTGTAACACTCAGTCAGCCAATCAGGAGGCCTTTGACATTCAGCCAGCCAATCAGGAGCCGTTTAACACTCAGCCAGCCAATCAGGAGGCGTGTAACACTCAGCCAGCAAATCAGGAGGCGTGTAACACTCAGCCAGCCAATCAGGAGGCATGTAACACTCAGCCTGCCAATCAGGAGGCTTGTAACACTTGCGCAGCCAATCAGGAGGCGTGTAACACACAGCCATCCAATCAGGATGCGTGTAACACTCAGGCAGCCAATCAGTAGGCCTTTGACATTCAGCCAGCAAATCAGGAGCCGTTTAACACTCAGCCAGC
Source organism: Dicentrarchus labrax (assembly GCF_905237075.1). Lineage (NCBI taxonomy): Eukaryota > Metazoa > Chordata > Actinopteri > Moronidae > Dicentrarchus > Dicentrarchus labrax. The sequence goes on along the minus strand of NW_026136711.1, from coordinate 4,056,295 downwards.
CAATCAGGAGGTCTTTGACATTCAGCCAGCCAATCAGGAGACGTACACACTCAGCCAGCCAATCAGGAGGCATGTAACACTCAGTCAGCCAATAAGGAGACGTGGCACACTCAGACAGCCAATCAGGGGGCATGTAACACTTAACCAGCCAATCAGGAGGCGTTTCACACTCAGGCAGCCAATTAGGAGGCATGTAACACTCAGCCAGCGAATCAGGAGGTGTGTAACACTTGCACAGCCAATCAGGAGGCGTGTAACACACAGCCAGCCAATCAGGACGCGTTTAACACTCAGGCAGCCAATCAGGAGGCCTTTCACATTCAGCCAGCCAATCAGGAGCCGTTTAACACTCAGCCAGCCAATCAGGAGGCGTGTAACACTCAGCCAGCCAATAAGGAGGCGTGTCACAATCAGGCAGCCAATCAGGAGGCGTGTAACACTCAGCTTGCCAATAAGGAGTCGTGTCACACTCAGACAGCCAATCAGGGGACATGTAACACTCAGCCAGCCAATCAGGAGGTCTTTGACATTGAGCCAGCCAATCAGGAGACGTACACACTCAGCCAGCCAATCAGGAAGCATGTAACACTCAGTCAGCCAATAAGGAGACGTGGCACACTCAGACAGCAAATCAGGGGGCATGTAACACTCAACCAGCCAATCAGGAGGCGTTTCACACTCAGCCAGCCAATTAGGAGGCGTGTAACACTCAGCCAGCCAATTAGGAGGGGTGTAACACTCAGGTAGCCAATCAGTAAGCCTTTGACTCTCAGCCAGCCAATCAGAACGTGTGTAACACTCATCCAGCCAATCAGGAGGCGTGTAACGGTCAGCATGCCAATCAGGAGGCGTGTAACACTCAGACAGCCAATCAGGGGCATGTAACACTTAGCCAGCCAATCAGGGGGCGTGTAACACTCAGCTTGCAAATAAGGAGGCTCGTCACACTCAGCCAGCCAATCAGGAGGTCCTTGACATTAAGCCAGCCAATCAGGACACGTACAGACTCAGCCAGCCAATCATGAGGCATGTAACACTAAGTCAGCCAATAAGGAGACGTGGCACACTCAGACAGCCAATCAGGGGACATGTAACACAAAAAAGTCACTTTTAATAGTTTTGTCCATTACAGCTGAACTATGTGAGAGAAACACACCAAACCACTTCATGCATCAATTTCATTATGCCACTGTGAAGCTTTGCAAGTCCAGAATGAATTATTCTGTGGTCAAGTGTGCCCTCTTTTGTCGAAAAAGCGTAACTTCAGTTGGAACACAGAAAACCACTCTATAATGTACAAGTCACCGCTGTGAAGCTTCCTGAGGTGGAAACTGACAGATAGATGCTTCTGGAAGAGAATGGCAGCTTGTGTGAAAAAGCTTGTTTTCTCAGCCTGGCACACTTAGGTGGAAAAACACCAAAGTCCTACAGAATTGCATGTGAAACAGGAAAAAAGCCAGAATTGCATGGGAAACGCAAAAAAGTCACTTTTAATAGTTTTCTGCATTACAGCCAAACTAAGTGAGAGAGCAACACCAAATCACTCTATAATGTACAAGTCACCGCTGTGAAGCTTCCTGAGGTGGAAACTGGCAGATAGGTGCTTCTGGAAGAGAATGGCAGCTTGTGTGAAAAAGCTTGTTTTCTCAGCGTGAGAAGCTCATTCGGCACACTTGGGTGGAAAAACACCAAAGTCCCACAGAATTACATGTGAAACAGGAAAAAGCCAGAATTACATGGGAAACGCAAAAAAGTCACTTTTAATAGTTTTGTGCATTACAGCCAAACTAAGTGAGAGAGCCACACCAAATCACTCTATAATGTACAAGTCACCGCTGTGAAGCTTCCTGAGGTGGAAACTGGCAGATAGGTGCTTCTGGAAGAGAATGGCAGCTTGTGTGAAAAAGCTTGTTTTCTCAGCCTGAGAAGCTCATTCGGCACGCTTAGGTGGAAAAACACCAAAGTCCCACAGAATTACATGTGAAACAGGAAAAAGCCAGAATTACATGGGAAACGCAAAAAAGTCACTTTTAATAGTTTTGTGCATTACAGCCAAACTAAGTGAGAGAGCCACACCAAACCACTCTATAATGTACAAGTCGCCGCTGTGAAGCTTCTTGAGGTGGAAACTGGAAGATAGGTGCTTCTGGAATCGAATTGCATCTTGTGTGAAAAACCTTGTTTTCTCAGCCTTAGAAGCTCATTCGGCACAATTAGGTGGAAAAACACCAAAGTCCCATGGAATTGCATGTGAAACAGGAAAAAGACAGAATTACATGGGTTACGCAAAAAAGTCACTTTTAATATTTTTGTCCATTACAGCCAAACTAAGTGAGAGAGCCACATCAAACCACTCTATAATGTACAAGTCACCGCTGTGAAGCTTCCTGAGGTGGTAACTGGCAGATAGGTGCTTCTGGAAGAGAATGGCAGCTTGTGTGAAAAAGCTTGTTTTCTCAGCCTGGCACACTTAGGTGGAAAAACACCAAAGTCCCACAGAATTACATGTGAAACAGGAAAAAGCCAGAATTACATGGAAACGCAAAAAGTCACTTTTAATAGTTTTCTCCATTACAGCCGAACTAAGTGAGAGAGCCACATCAAACCACTCTATAATGTACAAGTCGCCGCTGTGAAGCTTCCTGAGGTGGAAACTGGCAGATAGTTGCTTCTGGAAGAGAATGGAAGCTTGTGTGAAAAAGCTTGTTTTCTCAGCCTGAGAAGCTCATTCGGCACACTTAGGTGGAAAAACACCAAAGTCCCACAGAATTGCATGTGGAAAAGGAAAAAGACAGAATTACATGGGAAACACAAAAAAGTCACTTTTAATAGTTTTGTGCATTACATCAAAACTAAGTGAGAGGAGCCACACCAAACCACTCTATAATGTACAAGTCCCAGCTGTGAAGCTTCTTGAGGTGGAAACTGGAAGATAGGTGCTTCTGGAAGAGAATGGCAGCTTGTGTGAAAAAGCTTGTTTTTCAGCCTGGCACACTCATGTGGAAAAACACCAAAGTCCCACAGAATTGCATGTGAAACAGGAAAAAAGCCAGAATTACATGGGAAACGCAAAAAGTCACTTTTAATAGTTTTCTCCATTACAGCCAAACTAAGTGAGAGAGCCACATCAAACCACTCTATAATGTACAAGTCGCCGCTGTGAAGCTTCCTGAGGTGGAAACTGGCAGATAGTTGCTTCTGGAAGAGAATGGCAGCTTGTGTGAAAAAGCTTGTTTTCTCAGCCTTAGAAGCTCATTCGGCACAATTAGGTGGAAAAACACCAAAGTCCCACGGAATTGCATGTGAAAAAGGAAAAAGACAGAATTACATGGGAAACACAAAAAAGTCACTTTCAATAGTTTTTTCCATTACAGCTGAACTAAGTGAGAGAGCCACACCAAACGACTTGTACATTGCAGAGTGTTTTTTTTTCTGTGTTCAAAATGCAGTTACGCTTTTTCGGCAAAAGAGGGCAAACTTGTAATTCTGTCTTTTTCCTTTTCCACATGCAAATCTGTGGGACTTTGGTGTTTTTCAACCTAAGTTTGCCGAATGAGCTTCTCAGGCTGAGAAAACAAGCTTTTTCACACAAGCTGCCATTCTCTTCCAGAAGCACCTATCTGCCAGTTTCCACCTCAGGAAGCCTCACAGCGGCGACTTGTACATTATAGAGTGGTTTGGTGTGGCTCTCTCACTTAGTTTGGCTGTAATGCACAAAACTATTAAAAGTGACTTTTCTGCGTTTCCCATGTAATTCTGGCTTTTTCTTGTTTCACATGCAATTCTGTGGGACTTTGGTGTTTTTCCACCTAAGTGTGCCGAATGAGCTTCTCAGGCTGAGAAAACAAGCTTTTTCACACAAGCTGCCATTCTCTTCCAGAAGCACCTATGTGCCAGTTTCCCCCTCAGGAAGCCTCACAGCGGCGACTTGTACATTCTATAATGTACAAGTCGGTTTGGTGTGGCTTTGTCACTTAGTTTGGCTGTAATGCACAAAACTATTAAAAGTGACTTTTGCGTTTCCCATGTAATTCTGGCTGTTTCTTGTTACACATGCAATTCTATGGTACTTTGATGTTTTTCCACCTAAGTGTGCCAAATGAGCTTCTCAGGCTGAGAAAACAAGCTTTTCACACAAGCTGCCATTCTCTTCCAGAAGCACCTATCTGCCAGTTTCCACCTCAGGAAGCTCACAGCGGCGACTTGTACATTATAGAGTGGTTTGGTGTTGCTCCCTCACTTAGTTTGGCTGTAATGCACAAAACTATTAAAAGTGATTTTTTGCGTTTCCCATGTAATTCTGGCTTTTTCTTGTTTCACATGCAATTCTGTGGGACTTTGGTGTTTTTCCACCTAAGTGTGCCGAATGAGCTTCTCTGGCTGAGAAAACAAGCTTTTTCACACAAGCTGCCATTCTCTTCCAGAAGCACCTATCTGCCAGTTTCCACCTCAGGAAGCTTCACAGCGGCGACTTGTACATTATAGAGTGGTTTGGTGTTGCTCCCTCACTTAGTTTGGCTGTAATGCACAAAACTATTAAAAGTGACTTTTTTGCGTTTCCCATGTAATTCTGGCTGTTTCTTGTTTCACATGCGATTCTATGGTACTTTGGTGTTTTTCCACCTAAGTGTGCCGAATGAGCTTCTCAGTCTGAGAAAACAAGCTTTTTCACACAAGCTGCCATTCTCTTCCAGAAGCACATATCTGCCAGTTTTCCACCTCAGGAAGCTTCACAGCGGCGACTTGTACATAATAGAGTGGTTTGGTGTTGCTCCCTCACTCAGTTTGGCTGTAATGCACAAAACTATTAAAAGCGACTTTTTGCGTTTCCCATGTAATTCTGGCTTTTTCTTGTTTCACATGCAATTCTGTGGGACTTTGGTGTTTTTCCACCTAAGTGTGCCAAATGAGCTTCTCTGGCTGAGAAAACAAGCTTTTTCACACAAGCTGCCATTCTCTTCCAGAAGCACCTATCTGCCAGTTTCCACCTCAGGAAGCTTCACAGCGGCGACTTGTACATTATAGAGTGGTTTGGTGTGACTCTCTCACTTAGTTTGGCTGTAATGGACAAAATTATTAAAAGTGACTTTTTTGTGTTTCCCATGTAATTCTGGCTTTTTCTTGTTTCACATGCAGTTCTGTGGGACTTTGGTGTTTTTCCACCTAAGTGTGCCGAATGAGCTTCTCAGTCTGAGAAAACCAGCTTTTTCACACAAGCTGCCATTCTCTTCCAGAATCACCTATGTACCAGTTTTCCCCTCAGTAAGCTTCACAGCGGCGACTTGTACATTACAGAGTGGTTTTTTTTTTCTGTGTTCAAAATGCAGTTACGCTTTTTCGACAAAAGGGCACACTTGACCACAGAATAATTCATTCTGGACTTGCAAAGCTTCACAGTGGCATACTTGAAGTGATGGATGAAGTGGTTTGGTGTGGCTCTCTCACTTAGTTTGGCTGTAATGCACAAAACTATTAAAAGTGACTTTTGCGTTTCCCATGTAATTCTGGCTGTTTCTTGTTTCACATGCGATTCTATGGTACTTTGGTGTTTTTCCACCTAAGTGTGCCGAATGAGCTTCTCAGTCTGAGAAAGCAAGCTTTTTCACACAAGCTGCCATTCTCTTCCAGAAGCACATATCTGCCAGTTTTCCACCTCAGGAAGCTTCACAGCGGCGACTTGTACATAATAGAGTGGTTTGGTGTTGCTCCCTCACTCAGTTTGGCTGTAATGCACAAAACTATTAAAAGCGACTTTTTGCGTTTCCCATGTAATTCTGGCTTTTTCTTGTTTCACATGCAATTCTGTGGGACTTTGGTGTTTTTCCACCTAAGTGTGCCAAATGAGCTTCTCTGGCTGAGAAAACAAGCTTTTTCACACAAGCTGCCATTCTCTTCCAGAAGCACCTATCTGCCAGTTTCCACCTCAGGAAGCTTCACAGCGGCGACTTGTACATTATAGAGTGGTTTGGTGTGACTCTCTCACTTAGTTTGGCTGTAATGGACAAAATTATTAAAAGTGACTTTTTGTGTTTCCCATGTAATTCTTTCTTTTTCCTGTTCCACATTTAATTCTGTGGGACTTTGGTGTTTTTCCACCTAAGTGTGCCGAATGAGCTTCTCAGTCTGAGAAAACAAGCTTTTTCACACAAGCTGCCATTCTCTTCCAGAGGCACCTATGTGCCAGTTTCCACCTCAAGAAGCTTCACAGCGGCGACTTGTACATTATAGAGTGGTTTGGTGTGGCTCTCTCACTTAGTTTGGCTGTAATGCACAAAACTATTAAAAGTTACTTTTTTGCGTTTCCCATGTAATTCTGGCTTTTTCTTTTTCCCATGCAATTCTGTGGGACTTTGGTGTTTTTCCACCTAAGTGTGCCGAATGAGCTTCTCAGTCTGAGAAAACAAGCTTTTCACACAAGCTGCCATTCTCTTCCAGAAGCACCTATGTGCCAGTTTCCACCTCAGGAAGCTTCACAGCGGCGACTTGTACATTACAGAGTGTTTTTTTTTCTGTGTTCAAAATGCAGTTACGCTTTTTCGACAAAAGAGGGCACACTTGACCACAGAATAATTCATTCAGGACTTGCAAAGCTTCACAGTGGCATACTTGAAGTGATGGATGAAGTGGCTTGGTGTGGCTCTCTCACTTAGTTTGGCTGTAATGCACAAAACTATTAAAAGTGACTTTTTGCGTTTCCCATGTAATTCTGGCTGTTTCTTGTTACACATGCAATTCTATGGTACTTTGGTGTTTTTCCACCTAAGTGTGCCAAATGAGCTTCTCAGGCTGAGAAAACAAGCTTTTTCACACAAGCTGCCATTCTCTTCCAGAAGCACCTATCTGCCAGTTTCCACCTCAGGAAGCCTCACAGCGGCGACTTGTACAATATAGAGTGGTTTGGTGTTGCTCCCTCACTTAGTTTGGCTGTAATGCACAAAACTATTAAAAGTGATTTTTTGCGTTTCCCATGTAATTCTGGCTTTTCTTGTTTCACATGCAATTCTGTGGGACTTTGGTGTTTTTCCACCTAAGTGTGCCAAATGAGCTTCTCAGGCGGAGAAAACAAGCTTTTTCACACAAGCTGCCATTCTCTTCCAGAAGCACCTATCTGCCAGTTTCCACCTCAGGAAGCTTCACAGCGGCGACTTGTACATTATAGAGTGGTGTGGTGTTGCTCCTTCACTTAGTTTGGCTGTAATGCACAAAACTATTAAAAGTGACTTTTTGCATTTCCCATGTAATTCTGGCTTTTTCTTGTTTCACATGCAATTCTGTGGGACTTTGGTGTTTTTCCACCTAAGTGTGCCAAATGAGCTTCCAGGTCTGAAAAAACAAGCTTTTTCACACAAGCTGCCATTCTCTTCCAGAAGCACCTATCTGCCAGTTTCCACCTCAGGAAGCTTCACAGCGGCGACTTGTACATTATAGAGTGGTTTGGTGTTGCTCCCTCACTTAGTTTGGCTGTAATGCACAAAACTATTAAAAGTGACTTTTTTGCATTTCCCATGTAATTCTGGCTTTTTCTTGTTTCACATGCAATTCTGTGGGACTTTGGTGTTTTTCCACCTAAGTGTGCCAAATGAGCTTCCAGGTCTGAAAAAACAAGCTTTTTCACACAAGCTGCCATTCTCTTCCAGAAGCACCTATCTGCCAGTTTCCACATCAGGAAGCTTCACAGCGGCGACTTGTACATTATAGAGTGGTTTGGTGTTGCTCCCTCACTTAGTTTGGCTGTAATGCACAAAACTATTAAACGTGACTTTTTGCATTTCCCATGTAATTCTGGCTTTTTCTTGTTTCACATGCAATTCTGTGGGACTTTGGTGTTTTTCCACCTAAGTGTGCCGGATGAGCTTCTCAGTCTGAGAAAACAAGCTTTTTCACACAAGCTGCCATTCTCTTCCAGAAGCACCTATGTGCCAGTTTCCACCTCAGGAAGCTTCACAGCGGCGACTTGTACATTATAGAGTGGTTTGGTGCTGCTCCCTCACTTAGTTTGGCTGTAATGCACAAAACTATTAAAAGTGACTTTTTGCGTTTCCCATGTAATTCTGGCTTTTTCTTGTTTCACATGCAATTCTGTGGGACTTTGGTGTTTTTCCACCTAAGTGTGCCAAATGAGCTTCTCAGGCTGAGAAAACAAGCTTTTTCACACAAGCTGCCATTCTCTTCCAGAAGCACCTATCTGCCAGTTTCCACCTCAGGAAGCTTCACAGACGGCGACTTGTACATTATAGAGTGGTGTGGTGTTGCTCCTTCACTTAGTTTGGCTGTAATGCACAAAACTATTAAAAGTGACTTTTGCATTTCCCATGTAATTCTGGCTTTTCTTGTTTCACATGCAATTCTGTGGGACTTTGGTGTTTTTCCACCTAAGTGTGCCAAATGAGCTTCCAGGTCTGAAAAAACAAGCTTTTTCACACAAGCTGCCATTCTCTTCCAGAAGCACCTATCTGCCAGTTTCTACCTCAGGAAGCTTCACAGCGGCGACTTGTACATTATAGAGTGGTTTGGTGTTGCTCCCTCACTTAGTTTGGCTGTAATGCACAAAACTATTAAAAGTGACTTTTTGCATTTCCCATGTAATTCTGGCTTTTTCTTGTTTCACATGCAATTCTGTGGGACTTTGGTGTTTTTCCACCTAAGTGTGCCGAATGAGCTTCTCAGTCTGAGAAAACAAGCTTTTTCACACAAGCTGCCATTCTCTTCCAGAAGCACCTATGTGCCAGTTTCCACCTCAGGAAGCTTCACAGCGGCGACTTGTACATTACAGAGTGTTTTTTTTTTTCTGTGTTCAAAATGCAGTTAAGCCTTTTCGACAAAAGAGGGCACACTTGACCACAGAATAATTCATTCAGCACTTGCAAAGCTTCACAGTGGCATACTTGAAGTGATGGATGAAGTGGCTTGGTGTGGCTCTCTCACTTAGTTTGGCTGTAATGCACAAAACTATTAAAAGTGACTTTTTGCGTTTCCCATGTAATTCTGGCTGTTTCTTGTTTCACATGCAATTCTATGGTACTTTGGTGTTTTTCCACCTAAGTGTGCCGAATGAGCTTCTCAGGCTGAGAAAACAAGCTTTTTCACACAAGCTGCCATTCTCTTCCAGAAGCACCTATGTGCCAGTTTCCACCTCAGGAAGCCTCACAGCGGCGACTTGTACATAATAGAGTGGTTTGGTGTGGCTCTGTCACTTAGTTTGGCTGTAATGCACAAAACTATTAAAAGCGACTTTTTTGCGTTTCCCATGTAATTCTGGCTTTTTCTTGTTTCACATGCAATTCTGTGGGACTTTGGTGTTTTTCCACCTAAGTGTGCCAAATGAGCTTCTCTGGCTGAGAAAACAAGCTTTTTCACACAAGCTGCCATTCTCTTCCAGAAGCACCTATCTGCCAGTTTCCACCTCAGGAAGCTTCACAGCGGCGACTTGTACATTATAGAGTGGTGTGGTGTTGCTCCTTCACTTAGTTTGGCTGTAATGCACAAAACTATTAAAAGTGACTTTTTTGCATTTCCCATGTAATTCTGGCTTTTTCTTGTTTCACATGCAATTCTGTGGGACTTTGGTGTTTTTCCACCTAAGTGTGCCAAATGAGCTTCCAGGTCTGAAAAAACAAGCTTTTTCACACAAGCTGCCATTCTCTTCCAGAAGCACCTATCTGCCAGTTTCCACCTCAGGAAGCTTCACAGCGGCGACTTGTACATTATAGAGTGGTTTGGTGTTGCTCCCTCACTTAGTTTGGCTGTAATGCACAAAACTATTAAAAGTGACTTTTTGCATTTCCCATGTAATTCTGGCTTTTTCTTGTTTCACATGCAATTCTGTGGGACTTTGGTGTTTTTTCCACCTAAGTGTGCCGAATGAGCTTCTCAGTCTGAGAAAACAAGCTTTTTCACACAAGCTGCCATTCTCTTCCAGAAGCACCTATGTGCCAGTTTCCACCTCAGGAAGCTTCACAGAGCGGCGACTTGTACATTACAGAGTGTTTTTTTTTTCTGTGTTCAAAATGCAGTTAAGCTTTTTTGACAAAAGAGGGCACACTTGACCACAGAATAATTCATTCAGCACTTGCAAAGCTTCACAGTGGCATACTTGAAGTGATGGATGAAGTGGCTTGGTGTGGCTCTCTCACTTAGTTTGGCTGTAATGCACAAAACTATTAAAAGTGACTTTTTGCGTTTCCCATGTAATTCTGGCTGTTTCTTGTTTCACATGCAATTCTATGGTACTTTGGTGTTTTTCCACCTAAGTGTGCCAAATGAGCTTCTCAGGCTGAGAAAACAAGCTTTTTCACACAAGCTGCCATTCTCTTCCAGAAGCACCTATCTGCCAGTTTCCACCTCAGGAAGCTTCACAGCGGCGACTTGTACATTATAGAGTGGTTTGGTGTTGCTCCCTCACTTAGTTTGGCTGTAATGCACAAAACTATTAAAAGTGCCTTTTTTGCATTTCCCATGTAATTCTGGCTTTTTCTTGTTTCACATGCAATTCTGTGGGACTTTGGTGTTTTTCCACCTAAGTGTGCCAAATGAGCTTCCAGGTCTGAAAAAACAAGCTTTTTCACACAAGCTGCCATTCTCTTCCAGAAGCACCTATCTGCCAGTTTCCACATCAGGAAGCTTCACAGCGGCGACTTGTACATTATAGAGTGGTTTGGTGTTGCTCCCTCACTTAGTTTGGCTGTAATGCACAAAACTATTAAACGTGACTTTTTGCATTTCCCATGTAATTCTGGCTTTTTCTTGTTTCACATGCAATTCTGTGGGACTTTGGTGTTTTTCCACCTAAGTGTGCCGAATGAGCTTCTCAGTCTGAGAAAACAAGCTTTTTCACACAAGCTGCCATTCTCTTCCAGAAGCACCTATGTGCCAGTTTCCACCTCAGGAAGCTTCACAGCGGCGACTTGTACATTACAGAGTGTTATTTTTTTCTGTGTTCAAAATGCAGTTAAGCTTTTTCGACAAAAGAGGGCACACTTGACCACAGAATAATTCATTCAGCACTTGCAAAGCTTCACAGTGGCATACTTGAAGTGATGGATGAAGTGGCTTGGTGTGGCTCTCTCACTTAGTTTGGCTGTAATGCACAAAACTATTAAAAGTGACTTTTTTGCGTTTCCCATGTAATTCTGGCTGTTTCTTGTTTCACATGCAATTCTATGGTACTTTGGTGTTTTTCCACCTAAGTGTGCCAAATGAGCTTCTCAGGCTGAGAAAACAAGCTTTTTCACACAAGCTGCCATTCTCTTCCAGAAGCACCTATCTGCCAGTTTCCACCTCAGGAAGCTTCACAGCGGCGACTTGTACATTATAGAGTGGTTTGGTGTTGCTCCCTCACTTAGTTTGGCTGTAATGCACAAAACTATTAAAAGTGATTTTTTTGCGTTTCCCATGTAATTCTGGCTTTTTCTTGTTTCACATGCAATTCTGTGGGACTTTGGTGTTTTTCCACCTAAGTGTGCCGAATGAGCTTCTCAGTCTGAGAAAACAAGCTTTTTCACACAAGCTGCCATTCTTTTCCAGAAGCACCTATCTGCCAGTTTCCACCTCAGGAAGCTTCACAGCGGCGACTTGTACATTATAGAGTGGTTTGGTGTTGCTCCCTCACTTAGTTTGGCTGTAATGCACAAAACTATTAAAAGTGACTTTTTGCGTTTCCCATGTAATTCTGGCTTTTTCTTGTTTCACATGCAAGTCTGTGGGACTTTGGTGTTTTTCCACCTAAGTGTGCCGAATGAGCTTCTCAGGCTGAGAAAACAAGCTTTTTCACACAAGCTGCCATTCTCTTCCAGAAGCACCTATCTGCCAGTTTCCACCTCAGGAAGCTTCACAGCGGCGACTTGTACATTATAGAGTGGTTTGGTGTTGCTCCCTCACTTAGTTTGGCTGTAATGCACAAAACTATTAAAAGTGACTTTTTTGCGTTTCCCATGTAATTCTGGCTTTTTCTTGTTTCACATGCAATTCTGTGGGACTTTGGTGTTTTTCCACCTAAGTGTGCCGAATGAGCTTCTCAATCTGAGAAAACAAGCTTTTTCACACAAGCTGCCATTCTCTTCCAGAAACACCTATGTGCCAGTTTCCACCTCAGGAAGCTTCACAGCGGCGACTTGTACATTACAGAGTGTTTTTTTTTTCTGTGTTCAACATGCAGTTACGCTTTTTCGACAAAAGAGGGCACACTTGACCACAGAATAATTCATTCTGGACTTGCAAAGCTTCACAGTGGCATACTTGAAGTGATGGATGAAGTGGCTTTGTGTGGCTCTCTCACTTAGTTTGGCTGTAATGCACAAAACTATTAAAAGTGACTTTTCTGCGTTTCCTATGCAATTCTGGCTTTTTCTTGTTTCACATGCAATTCTGTGGGACTTTGGTGTTTTTCCACCTAAGTGTGCCGAATGAGCTTCTCCGGCTGAGAAAACAAGCTTTTTCACACAAGCTGCCATTCTCTTCCAGAAGCACCTATTTGCTTGTTTCCACCTCAGGAAGCTTCACAGTGGCGACTTGTACATTATAGAGTGGTTTGGTGTGGCTCTCTCACTTAGTATGGCTGTAATTGACAAAAATATTAAAAGTGACTTTTTTGCGTTTCCCATGTAATTCTGGCTTTTTGCGTTTCCCATGTAATTCTGGCTTTCTGCTGTTTCACATGCAATTCTGTGGGACTTTGGTTTTTTTCCACCTAAGTGTGCCAGGCTGAAAAAGAAGCTTTTTCACACAAGCTGCCATTCTCTTCCAGAAGCACATATCTGCCAGTTTTCCACCTCAGGAAGCCTCACAGCGGCGACTTGTACATTATAGAGTGGTTTGGTGTGGCTCTCTCACTTAGTTTTGCTGTAATGCACAAAACTATTAAAAGTGACTTTTCTGCATTTCCCATGTAATTCTGGCTGTTTCTTGTTTCACATGCAATTCTGTGGGACTTTGGTGTTTTTCCACCTAAGTGTGCCAAATGAGCTTCTCAGGCTGAGAAAACAAGCTTTTTCACACAAGCTGCCATTCTCTTCCAGAAGCACCTATGTGCCAGTTTCCACCTCAGGAAGCTTCACAGCGGCGACTTGTACATTACAGAGTGTTATTTTTTTCTGTGTTCAAAATGCAGTTAAACTTTTTCGACAAAAGAGGGCACACTTGACCACAGAATAATTCATTCAGCACTTGCAAAGCTTCACAGTGGCATACTTGAAGTGATGGATGAAGTGGCTTGGTGTGGCTCTCTCACTTAGTTTGGCTGTAATGCACAAAACTATTAAAAGTGACTTTTTGCGTTTCCCATGTAATTCTGGCTGTTTCTTGTTTCACATGCAATTCTGTGGGACTTTGGTGTTTTTCCACCTAAGTGTGCCAAATGAGCTTCTCAGGCTGAGAAAACAAGCTTTTTCACACAAGCTGCCATTCTCTTCCAGAAGCACCTATTAGCCAGTTTCCACCTCAGGAAGCTTCACAGCGGCGACTTGTACATTATAGAGTGGTTTGGTGTTGCTCCCTCACTTAGTTTGGCTGTAATGCACAAAACTATTAAAAGTGATTTTTTGGCGTTTCCCATGTAATTCTGGCTTTTTCTTGTTTCACATGCAATTCTGTGGGACTTTGGTGTTTTTCCACCTAAGTGTGCCGAATGAGCTTCTCAGTCTGAGAAAACAAGCTTTTTCACACAAGCTGCCATTCTCTTCCAGAAGCACATATCTGCCAGTTTTCCACCTCAGGAAGCTTCACAGCGGCGACTTGTACATAATAGAGTGGTTTGGTGTTGCTCCCTCACTCAGTTTGGCTGTAATGCACAAAACTATTAAAAGCGACTTTTGCGTTTCCCATGTAATTCTGGCTTTTTCTTGTTTCACATGCAATTCTGTGGGACTTTGGTGTTTTTCCACCTAAGTGTGCCAAATGAGCTTCTCTGGCTGAGAAAACAAGCTTTTTCACACAAGCTGCCATTCTCTTCCAGAAGCACCTATCTGCCAGTTTCCACCTCAGGAAGATTCACAGCGGCGACTTGTACATTATAGAGTGGTGTGGTGTTGCTCCTTCACTTAGTTTGGCTGTAATGCACAAAACTATTAAAAGTGACTTTTTTGCATTTCCCATGTAATTCTGGCTTTTTCTTGTTTCACATGCAATTCTGTGGGACTTTGGTGTTTTTCCACCTAAGTGTGCCAAATGAGCTTCCAGGTCTGAAAAAACAAGCTTTTTCACACAAGCTGCCATTCTCTTCCAGAAGCACCTATCTGCCAGTTTCCACCTCAGGAAGCTTCACAGCGGCGACTTGTACATTATAGAGTGGTTTGGTGTTGCTCCCTCACTTAGTTTGGCTGTAATGCACAAAACTATTAAAAGTGACTTTTTGCATTTCCCATGTAATTCTGGCTTTTTCTTGTTTCACATGCAATTCTGTGGGACTTTGGTGTTTTTCCACCTAAGTGTGCCGAATGAGCTTCTCAGTCTGAGAAAACAAGCTTTTTCACACAAGCTGCCATTCTCTTCCAGAAGCACCTATGTGCCAGTTTCCACCTCAGGAAGCTTCACAGCGGCGACTTGTACATTATAGAGTGTTTTTTTTTTCTGTGTTCAAAATGCAGTTAAGCTTTTTGACAAAAGAGGGCACACTTGACCACAGAATAATTCATTCAGCACTTGCAAAGCTTCACAGTGGCATACTTGAAGTGATGGATGAAGTGGCTTGGTGTGGCTCTCTCACTTAGTTTGGCTGTAATGCACAAAACTATTAAAAGTGACTTTTTTGCGTTTCCCATGTAATTCTGGCTGTTTCTTGTTTCACATGCAATTCTATGGTACTTTGGTGTTTTTCCACCTAAGTGTGCCAAATGAGCTTCTCAGGCTGAGAAAACAAGCTTTTTCACACAAGCTGCCATTCTCTTCCAGAAGCACCTATCTGCCAGTTTCCACCTCAGGAAGCTTCACAGCGGCGACTTGTACATTATAGAGTGGTTTGGTGTTGCTCCCTCACTTAGTTTGGCTGTAATGCACAAAACTATTAAAAGTGACTTTTTGCGTTTCCCATGTAATTCTGGCTTTTTCTTGTTTCACATGCAATTCTGTGGGACTTTGGTGTTTTTCCACCTAAGTGTGCCGAATGAGCTTCTCAATCTGAGAAAACAAGCTTTTTCACACAAGCTGCCATTCTCTTCCAGAAACACCTATGTGCCAGTTTCCACCTCAGGAAGCTTCACAGCGGCGACTTGTACATTACAGAGTGTTTTTTTTTCTGTGTTCAACATGCAGTTACGCTTTTTCGACAAAAGAGGGCACACTTGACCACAGAATAATTCATTCTGGACTTGCAAAGCTTCACAGTGGCATACTTGAAGTGATGGATGAAGTGGCTTTGTGTGGCTCTCTCACTTAGTTTGGCTGTAATGCACAAAACTATTAAAAGTGACTTTTCTGCGTTTCCTATGCAATTCTGGCTTTTTCTTGTTTCACATGCAATTCTGTGGGACTTTGGTGTTTTTCCACCTAAGTGTGCCGAATGAGCTTCTCCGGCTGAGAAAACAAGCTTTTTCACACAAGCTGCCATTCTCTTCCAGAAGCACCTATTTGCTTGTTTCCACCTCAGGAAGCTTCACAGTGGCGACTTGTACATTATAGAGTGGTTTGGTGTGGCTCTCTCACTTAGTATGGCTGTAATTGACAAAAATATTAAAAGTGACTTTTTTGCGTTTCCCATGTAATTCTGGCTTTTTGCGTTTCCCATGTAATTCTGGCTTTCTGCTGTTTCACATGCAATTCTGTGGGACTTTGGTTTTTTTTCCACCTAAGTGTGCCAGGCTGAAAAAAGAAGCTTTTTCACACAAGCTGCCATTCTCTTCCAGAAGCACATATCTGCCAGTTTTCCACCTCAGGAAGCCTCACAGCGGCGACTTGTACATTATAGAGTGGTTTGGTGTGGCTCTCTCACTTAGTTTTGCTGTAATGCACAAAACTATTAAAAGTGACTTTTTTGCATTTCCCATGTAATTCTGGCTGTTTCTTGTTTCACATGCAATTCTGTGGGACTTTGGTGTTTTTCCACCTAAGTGTGCCAAATGAGCTTCTCAGGCTGAGAAAACAAGCTTTTTCACACAAGCTGCCATTCTCTTCCAGAAGCACCTATGTGCCAGTTTCCACCTCAGGAAGCTTCACAGCGGCGACTTGTACATTACAGAGTGTTATTTTTTTCTGTGTTCAAAATGCAGTTAAACTTTTTCGACAAAAGAGGGCACACTTGACCACAGAATAATTCATTCAGCACTTGCAAAGCTTCACAGTGGCATACTTGAAGTGATGGATGAAGTGGCTTGGTGTGGCTCTCTCACTTAGTTTGGCTGTAATGCACAAAACTATTAAAAGTGACTTTTTGCGTTTCCCATGTAATTCTGGCTGTTTCTTGTTTCACATGCAATTCTATGGTACTTTGGTGTTTTTCCACCTAAGTGTGCCAAATGAGCTTCTCAGGCTGAGAAAACAAGCTTTTTCACACAAGCTGCCATTCTCTTCCAGAAGCACCTATTAGCCAGTTTCCACCTCAGGAAGCTTCACAGCGGCGACTTGTACATTATAGAGTGGTTTGGTGTTGCTCCCTCACTTAGTTTGGCTGTAATGCACAAAACTATTAAAAGTGATTTTTTTGGCGTTTCCCATGTAATTCTGGCTTTTTCTTGTTTCACATGCAATTCTGTGGGACTTTGGTGTTTTTCCACCTAAGTGTGCCGAATGAGCTTCTCAGTCTGAGAAAACAAGCTTTTTCACACAAGCTGCCATTCTCTTCCAGAAGCACATATCTGCCAGTTTTCCACCTCAGGAAGCTTCACAGCGGCGACTTGTACATAATAGAGTGGTTTGGTGTTGCTCCCTCACTCAGTTTGGCTGTAATGCACAAAACTATTAAAAGCGACTTTTGCGTTTCCCATGTAATTCTGGCTTTTTCTTGTTTCACATGCAATTCTGTGGGACTTTGGTGTTTTTCCACCTAAGTGTGCCAAATGAGCTTCTCTGGCTGAGAAAACAAGCTTTTTCACACAAGCTGCCATTCTCTTCCAGAAGCACCTATCTGCCAGTTTCCACCACAGGAAGCTTCACAGCGGCGACTTGTACATTATAGAGTGGTGTGGTGTTGCTCCTTCACTTAGTTTGGCTGTAATGCACAAAACTATTAAAAGTGACTTTTTTGCATTTCCCATGTAATTCTGGCTTTTTCTTGTTTCACATGCAATTCTGTGGGACTTTGGTGTTTTTCCACCTAAGTGTGCCAAATGAGCTTCCAGGTCTGAAAAAACAAGCTTTTTCACACAAGCTGCCATTCTCTTCCAGAAGCACCTATCTGCCAGTTTCCACCTCAGGAAGCTTCACAGCGGCGACTTGTACATTATAGAGTGGTTTGGTGTTGCTCCCTCACTTAGTTTGGCTGTAATGCACAAAACTATTAAAAGTGACTTTTTTGCATTTCCCATGTAATTCTGGCTTTTTCTTGTTTCACATGCAATTCTGTGGGACTTTGGTGTTTTTCCACCTAAGTGTGCCGAATGAGCTTCTCAGTCTGAGAAAACAAGCTTTTTCACACAAGCTGCCATTCTCTTCCAGAAGCACCTATGTGCCAGTTTCCACCTCAGGAAGCTTCACAGCGGCGACTTGTACATTACAGAGTGTTTTTTTTTTCTGTGTTCAAAATGCAGTTAAGCTTTTTTGACAAAAGAGGGCACACTTGACCACAGAATAATTCATTCAGCACTTGCAAAGCTTCACAGTGGCATACTTGAAGTGATGGATGAAGTGGCTTGGTGTGGCTCTCTCACTTAGTTTGGCTGTAATGCACAAAACTATTAAAAGTGACTTTTTTGCGTTTCCCATGTAATTCTGGCTGTTTCTTGTTTCACATGCAATTCTATGGTACTTTGGTGTTTTTCCAC
This sequence comes from Dicentrarchus labrax, assembly GCF_905237075.1. Lineage (NCBI taxonomy): Eukaryota > Metazoa > Chordata > Actinopteri > Moronidae > Dicentrarchus > Dicentrarchus labrax. Next base: position 4,038,389 of record NW_026136711.1, on the reverse strand, counting down.
CTAAGTGTGCCAAATGAGCTTCTCAGGCTGAGAAAACAAGCTTTTTCACACAAGCTGCCATTCTCTTCCAGAAGCACCTATCTGCCAGTTTCCACCTCAGGAAGCTTCACAGCGGCGACTTGTACATTATAGAGTGGATTGGTGTTGCTCCCTCACTCAGTTTGGCTGTAATGCACAAAACTATTAAAAGCGACTTTTTTGCGTTTCCCATGTAATTCTGGCTTTTTCTTGTTTCACATGCAATTCTGTGGGACTTTGGTGTTTTTCCACCTAAGTGTGCCAAATGAGCTTCTCTGGCTGAGAAAACAAGCTTTTTCACACAAGCTGCCATTCTCTTCCAGAAGCACCTATCTGCCAGTTTCCACCTCAGGAAGCTTCACAGCGGCGACTTGTACATTATAGAGTGGTTTGGTGTGACTCTCTCACTTAGTTTGGCTGTAATGGACAAAATTATTAAAAGTGACTTTTTTGTGTTTCCCATGTAATTCTTTCTTTTTCCTGTTCCACATTTAATTCTGTGGGACTTTGGTGTTTTTCCACCTAAGTGTGCCGAATGAGCTTCTCATTCTGAGAAAACAAGTTTTTTCACACAAGCTGCCATTCTCTTCCAGAGGCACCTATGTGCCAGTTTCCACCTCAGGAAGCTTCACAGCGGCTACTTGTACATTATAGAGTGGTTTGGTGTGGCTCTCTCACTTAGTTTGGCTGTAATGCACAAAACTATTAAAAGTTACTTTTTTACGTTTCCCATGTAATTCTGGCTTTTTCTTTTTTCCCATGCAATTCTGTGGGACTTTGGTGTTTTTCCACCTAAGTGTGCCGAATGAGCTTCTCAGTCTGAGAAAACAAGCTTTTTCACACAAGCTGCCATTCTCTTCCAGAAGCACCTATGTGCCAGTTTCCACCTCAGGAAGCTTCACAGCGGCGACTTGTACATTACAGAGTGTTTTTTTTTCTGTGTTCAAAATGCAGTTACGCTTTTTCGACAAAAGAGGGCACACTTGACCACAGAATAATTCATTCAGGACTTGCAAAGCTTCACAGTGGCATACTTGAAGTGATGGATGAAGTGGCTTGGTGTGGCTCTCTCACTTAGTTTGGCTGTAATGCACAAAACTATTAAAAGTGACTTTTTTGCGTTTCCCATGTAATTCTGGCTGTTTCTTGTTACACATGCAATTCTATGGTACTTTGGTGTTTTTCCACCTAAGTGTGCCAAATGAGCTTCTCAGGCTGAGAAAACAAGCTTTTTCACACAAGCTGCCATTCTCTTCCAGAAGCACCTATCTGCCAGTTTCCACCTCAGGAAGCTCACAGCGGCGACTTGTACATTATAGAGTGGTTTGGTGTTGCTCCCTCACTTAGTTTGGCTGTAATGCACAAAACTATTAAAAGTGATTTTTTTGCGTTTCCCATGTAATTCTGGCTTTTTCTTGTTTCACATGCAATTCTGTGGGACTTTGGTGTTTTTCCACCTAAGTGTGCCGAATGAGCTTCTCAGTCTGAGAAAACAAGCTTTTTCACACAAGCTGCCATTCTTTTCCAGAAGCACCTATCTGCCAGTTTCCACCTCAGGAAGCTTCACAGCGGCGACTTGTACATTATAGAGTGGTTTGGTGTTGCTCCCTCACTTAGTTTGGCTGTAATGCACAAAACTATTAAAAGTGACTTTTTTGCGTTTCCCATGTAATTCTGGCTTTTTCTTGTTTCACATGCAAGTCTGTGGGACTTTGGTGTTTTTCCACCTAAGTGTGCCGAATGAGCTTCTCAGTCTGAGAAAACAAGCTTTTTCACACAAGCTGCCATTCTCTTCCAGAAGCACCTATCTGCCAGTTTCCACCTCAGGAAGCTTCACAGCGGCGACTTGTACATTATAGAGTGGTTTGGTGTTGCTCCCTCACTTAGTTTGGCTGTAATGCACAAAACTATTAAAAGTGACTTTTTTGCATTTCCCATGTAATTCTGGCTTTTTCTTGTTTCACATGCAATTCTGTGGGACTTTGGTGTTTTTCCACCTAAGTGTGCCAAATGAGCTTCCAGGTCTGAAAAAACAAGCTTTTTCACACAAGCTGCCATTCTCTTCCAGAAGCACCTATCTGCCAGTTTCCACATCAGGAAGCTTCACAGCGGCGACTTGTACATTATAGAGTGGTTTGGTGTTGCTCCCTCACTTAGTTTGGCTGTAATGCACAAAACTATTAAACGTGACTTTTTTGCATTTCCCATGTAATTCTGGCTTTTTCTTGTTTCACATGCAATTCTGTGGGACTTTGGTGTTTTTCCACCTAAGTGTGCCGAATGAGCTTCTCAGTCTGAGAAAACAAGCTTTTTCACACAAGCTGCCATTCTCTTCCAGAAGCACCTATGTGCCAGTTTCCACCTCAGGAAGCTTCACAGCGGCGACTTGTACATTACAGAGTGTTATTTTTTCTGTGTTCAAAATGCAGTTAAGCTTTTTCGACAAAAGAGGGCACACTTGACCACAGAATAATTCATTCAGCACTTGCAAAGCTTCACAGTGGCATACTTGAAGTGATGGATGAAGTGGCTTTTTTTGCGTTTCCCATGTAATTCTGGCTTTTTCTTGTTTCACATGCAATTCTGTGGGACTTTGGTGTTTTTCCACCTGAGTGTGCCAAATGAGCTTCTCAGGCGGAGAAAACAAGCTTTTTCACACAAGCTGCCATTCTCTTCCAGAAGCACCTATCTGCCAGTTTCCACCTCAGGAAGCTTCACAGCGGCGACTTGTGCATTATAGAGTGGTGTGGTGTTGCTCCTTCACTTAGTTTGGCTGTAATGCACAAAACTATTAAAAGTGACTTTTTGCATTTCCCATGTAATTCTGGCTTTTTCTTGTTTCACATGCAATTCTGTGGGACTTTGGTGTTTTTCCACCTAAGTGTGCCGAATGAGCTTCTCAGTCTGAGAAAACAAGCTTTTTCACACAAGCTGCCATTCTCTTCCAGAAGCACCTATGTGCCAGTTTCCACCTCAGGAAGCTTCACAGCGGCGACTTGTACATTACAGAGTGTTTTTTTTTCTGTGTTCAAAATGCAGTTAAGCTTTTTTGACAAAAGAGGGCACACTTGACCACAGAATAATTCATTCAGCACTTGCAAAGCTTCACAGTGGCATACTTGAAGTGATGGATGAAGTGGCTTGGTGTGGCTCTCTCACTTAGTTTGGCTGTAATGCACAAAACTATTAAAAGTGACTTTTTTGCGTTTCCCATGTAATTCTGGCTGTTTCTTGTTTCACATGCAATTCTATGGTACTTTGGTGTTTTTCCACCTAAGTGTGCCAAATGAGCTTCTCAGGCTGAGAAAACAAGCTTTTTCACACAAGCTGCCATTCTCTTCCAGAAGCACCTATCTGCCAGTTTCCACCTCAGGAAGCTTCACAGCGGCGACTTGTACATTATAGAGTGGATTGGTGTTGCTCCCTCACTCAGTTTGGCTGTAATGCACAAAACTATTAAAAGCGACTTTTGCGTTTCCCATGTAATTCTGGCTTTTTCTTGTTTCACATGCAATTCTGTGGGACTTTGGTGTTTTTCCACCTAAGTGTGCCAAATGAGCTTCTCTGGCTGAGAAAACAAGCTTTTTCACACAAGCTGCCATTCTCTTCCAGAAGCACCTATCTGCCAGTTTCCACCTCAGGAAGCTTCACAGCGGCGACTTGTACATTATAGAGTGGTTTGGTGTGACTCTCTCACTTAGTTTGGCTGTAATGGACAAAATTATTAAAAGTGACTTTTTTGTGTTTCCCATGTAATTCTTTCTTTTTCCTGTTCCACATTTAATTCTGTGGGACTTTGGTGTTTTTCCACCTAAGTGTGCCGAATGAGCTTCTCATTCTGAGAAAACAAGTTTTTTCACACAAGCTGCCATTCTCTTCCAGAGGCACCTATGTGCCAGTTTCCACCTCAGGAAGCTTCACAGCGGCTACTTGTACATTATAGAGTGGTTTGGTGTGGCTCTCTCACTTAGTTTGGCTGTAATGCACAAAACTATTAAAAGTTACTTTTTTACGTTTCCCATGTAATTCTGGCTTTTTCTTTTTCCCATGCAATTCTGTGGGACTTTGGTGTTTTTCCACCTAAGTGTGCCGAATGAGCTTCTCAGTCTGAGAAAACAAGCTTTTTCACACAAGCTGCCATTCTCTTCCAGAAGCACCTATGTGCCAGTTTCCACCTCAGGAAGCTTCACAGCGGCGACTTGTACATTACAGAGTGTTTTTTTTCTGTGTTCAAAATGCAGTTACGCTTTTTCGACAAAAGAGGGCACACTTGACCACAGAATAATTCATTCAGGACTTGCAAAGCTTCACAGTGGCATACTTGAAGTGATGGATGAAGTGGCTTGGTGTGGCTCTCTCACTTAGTTTGGCTGTAATGCACAAAACTATTAAAAGTGACTTTTTTGCGTTTCCCATGTAATTCTGGCTGTTTCTTGTTACACATGCAATTCTATGGTACTTTGGTGTTTTTCCACCTAAGTGTGCCAAATGAGCTTCTCAGGCTGAGAAAACAAGCTTTTTCACACAAGCTGCCATTCTCTTCCAGAAGCACCTATCTGCCAGTTTCCACCTCAGGAAGCTCACAGCGGCGACTTGTACATTATAGAGTGGTTTGGTGTTGCTCCCTCACTTAGTTTGGCTGTAATGCACAAAACTATTAAAAGTGATTTTTTTGCGTTTCCCATGTAATTCTGGCTTTTTCTTGTTTCACATGCAATTCTGTGGGACTTTGGTGTTTTTCCACCTAAGTGTGCCGAATGAGCTTCTCAGTCTGAGAAAACAAGCTTTTTCACACAAGCTGCCATTCTTTTCCAGAAGCACCTATCTGCCAGTTTCCACCTCAGGAAGCTTCACAGCGGCGACTTGTACATTATAGAGTGGTTTGGTGTTGCTCCCTCACTTAGTTTGGCTGTAATGCACAAAACTATTAAAAGTGACTTTTTGCGTTTCCCATGTAATTCTGGCTTTTTCTTGTTTCACATGCAAGTCTGTGGGACTTTGGTGTTTTTCCACCTAAGTGTGCCGAATGAGCTTCTCAGTCTGAGAAAACAAGCTTTTTCACACAAGCTGCCATTCTCTTCCAGAAGCACCTATCTGCCAGTTTCCACCTCAGGAAGCTTCACAGCGGCGACTTGTACATTATAGAGTGGTTTGGTGTTGCTCCCTCACTTAGTTTGGCTGTAATGCACAAAACTATTAAAAGTGACTTTTTTTGCATTTCCCATGTAATTCTGGCTTTTTCTTGTTTCACATGCAATTCTGTGGGACTTTGGTGTTTTTCCACCTAAGTGTGCCAAATGAGCTTCCAGGTCTGAAAAAACAAGCTTTTTCACACAAGCTGCCATTCTCTTCCAGAAGCACCTATCTGCCAGTTTCCACATCAGGAAGCTTCACAGCGGCGACTTGTACATTATAGAGTGGTTTGGTGTTGCTCCCTCACTTAGTTTGGCTGTAATGCACAAAACTATTAAACGTGACTTTTTTGCATTTCCCATGTAATTCTGGCTTTTTCTTGTTTCACATGCAATTCTGTGGGACTTTGGTGTTTTTCCACCTAAGTGTGCCGAATGAGCTTCTCAGTCTGAGAAAACAAGCTTTTTCACACAAGCTGCCATTCTCTTCCAGAAGCACCTATGTGCCAGTTTCCACCTCAGGAAGCTTCACAGCGGCGACTTGTACATTACAGAGTGTTATTTTTTTCTGTGTTCAAAATGCAGTTAAGCTTTTTCGACAAAAGAGGGCACACTTGACCACAGAATAATTCATTCAGCACTTGCAAAGCTTCACAGTGGCATACTTGAAGTGATGGATGAAGTGGCTTTTTTTTGCGTTTCCCATGTAATTCTGGCTTTTTCTTGTTTCACATGCAATTCTGTGGGACTTTGGTGTTTTTCCACCTGAGTGTGCCAAATGAGCTTCTCAGGCGGAGAAAACAAGCTTTTTCACACAAGCTGCCATTCTCTTCCAGAAGCACCTATCTGCCAGTTTCCACCTCAGGAAGCTTCACAGCGGCGACTTGTGCATTATAGAGTGGTGTGGTGTTGCTCCTTCACTTAGTTTGGCTGTAATGCACAAAACTATTAAAAGTGACTTTTTTGCATTTCCCATGTAATTCTGGCTTTTTCTTGTTTCACATGCAATTCTGTGGGACTTTGGTGTTTTTCCACCTAAGTGTGCCAAATGAGCTTCCAGGTCTGAAAAAACAAGCTTTTTCACACAAGCTGCCATTCTCTTCCAGAAGCACCTTTCTGCCAGTTTCCACCTCAGGAAGCTTCACAGCGGCGACTTGTACATTATAGAGTGGTTTGGTGTTGCTCCCTCACTTAGTTTGGCTGTAATGCACAAAACTATTAAAAGTGACTTTTTTGCATTTCCCATGTAATTCTGGCTTTTTCTTGTTTCACATGCAATTCTGTGGACTTTGGTGTTTTTCCACCTAAGTGTGCCGAATGAGCTTCTCAGTCTGAGAAAACAAGCTTTTTCACACAAGCTGCCATTCTCTTCCAGAAGCACCTATGTGCCAGTTTCCACCTCAGGAAGCTTCACAGCGGCGACTTGTACATTACAGAGTGTTTTTTTTTTCTGTGTTCAAAATGCAGTTAAGCCTTTTCGACAAAAGAGGGCACACTTGACCACAGAATAATTCATTCAGCACTTGCAAAGCTTCACAGTGGCATACTTGAAGTGATGGATGAAGTGGCTTGGTGTGGCTCTCTCACTTAGTTTGGCTGTAATGCACAAAACTATTAAAAGTGACTTTTTTACGTTTCCCATGTAATTCTGGCTGTTTCTTGTTTCACATGCAATTCTATGGTACTTTGGTGTTTTTCCACCTAAGTGTGCCAAATGAGCTTCTCAGGCTGAGAAAACAAGCTTTTTCACACAAGCTGCCATTCTCTTCCAGAAGCACCTATCTGCCAGTTTTCACCTCAGGAAGCTTCACAGCGGCGACTTGTACATTATAGAGTGGTTTGGTGTTGCTCCCTCACTTAGTTTGGCTGTAATGCACAAAACTATTAAAAGTGATTTTTTTGCGTTTCCCATGTAATTCTGGCTTTTTCTTGTTTCACATGCAATTCTGTGGGACTTTGGTGTTTTTCCACCTAAGTGTGCCGAATGAGCTTCTCAGTCTGAGAAAACAAGCTTTTTCACACAAGCTGCCATTCTTTTCCAGAAGCACCTATCTGCCAGTTTCCACCTCAGGAAGCTTCACAGCGGCGACTTGTACATTATAGAGTGGTTTGGTGTTGCTCCCTCACTTAGTTTGGCTGTAATGCACAAAACTATTAAAAGTGACTTTTTTGCATTTCCCATGTAATTCTGGCTTTTTCTTGTTTCACATGCAAGTCTGTGGGACTTTGGTGTTTTTCCACCTAAGTGTGCCGAATGAGCTTCTCAGTCTGAGAAAACAAGCTTTTTCACACAAGCTGCCATTCTCTTCCAGAAGCACCTATCTGCCAGTTTCCACCTCAGGAAGCTTCACAGCGGCGACTTGTACATTATAGAGTGGTTTGGTGTTGCTCCCTCACTTAGTTTGGCTGTAATGCACAAAACTATTAAAAGTTACTTTTTTTGCGTTTCCGATGTAATTCTGGCTTTTTCTTGTTTCACATGCAATTCTGTGGGACTTTGGTGTTTTTCCACCTAAGTGTGCCAAATGAGCTTCTCAGGCGGAGAAAACAAGCTTTTTCACACAAGCTGCCATTCTCTTCCAGAAGCACCTATCTGCCAGTTTCCACCTCAGGAAGCTTCACAGTGGCGACTTGTACATTATAGAGTGGTGTGGTGTTGCTCCTTCACTTAGTTTGGCTGTAATGCACAAAACTATTAAAAGTGACTTTTTTGCATTTCCCATGTAATTCTGGCTTTTTCTTGTTTCACATGCAAGTCTGTGGGACTTTGGTGTTTTTCCACCTAAGTGTGCCGAATGAGCTTCTCAGTCTGAGAAAACCAGCTTTTTCACACAAGCTGCCATTCTCTTCCAGAATCACCTATGTACCAGTTTTCACCTCAGTAAGCTTCACAGCGGCGACTTGTACATTACAGAGTGGTTTTTTTTCTGTGTTCAAAATGCAGTTACGCTTTTTCGACAAAAAGAGGGCACACTTGACCACAGAATAATTCATTCTGGACTTGCAAAGCTTCACAGTGGCATACTTGAAGTGATGGATGAAGTGGTTTGGTGTGGCTCTCTCACTTAGTTTGGCTGTAATGCACAAAACTATTAAAAGCGACTTTTTTGCGTTTCCCATGTAATTCTGTCTTTTTCTTGTTTCACATGCAATTCTGTGGGACTTTGGTGTTTTTTCCACCTAAGTGTGCCAAATGAGCTTCTCTGGCTGAGAAAACAAGCTTTTTCACACAAGCTGCCATTCTCTTCCAGAAGCACCTATCTGCCAGTTTCCACCTCAGGAAGCTTCACAGCGGCGACTTGTACATTATAGAGTGGTTTGGTGTGACTCTCTCACTTAGTTTGGCTGTAATGGACAAAATTATTAAAAGTGACTTTTTTGTGTTTCCCATGTAATTCTTTCTTTTTCCTGTTCCACATTTAATTCTGTGGGACTTTGGTGTTTTTCCACCTAAGTGTGCCGAATGAGCTTCTCAGTCTGAGAAAACAAGCTTTTTCACACAAGCTGCCATTCTCTTCCAGAGGCACCTATGTGCCAGTTTCCACCTCAGGAAGCTTCACAGCGGCGACTTGTACATTATAGAGTGGTTTGGTGTGGCTCTCTCACTTAGATTGGCTGTAATGCACAAAACTATTAAAAGTTACTTTTTTGCGTTTCCCATGTAATTCTGGCTTTTTCTTTTTTCCCATGCAATTCTGTGGGACTTTGGTGTTTTTCCACCTAAGTGTGCCGAATGAGCTTCCAGGTCTGAGAATACAAGCTTTTTCACACAAGCTGCCATTCTCTTCCAGAAGCACATATCTGCCAGTTTCCACCTCAGGAAGCTTCACAGCGGCGACTTGTACATTATAGAGTGGTTTGGTGTGGCTCTCTCACTTAGTTTAGCTGTAATGGACAAAACTATTAACCCTCTGTACTCTATGCTGGCCATTTGTGTCCAATTCACTTCCTTTTTTTCGACCATTTTAGCTGTGTTAATGCATATGGAATGTTATTTCCCAAGGGTCTGGATTTTTTTCTGATTTTTTAATTTTCAAAACCTGCTCTTTAAATATGTCAATATTATACTGTATATCTCCAATTGTACCTCGTGGCTCTATCATGGACACTTTTGGCCAATTGAAACCCATGAAAACATTTTTTTTTAAATTCCTTGTGATGTACAGTATTAAATCATATAATTTAGGTAAAATGGCTTTCATTCTAAACTCAACACTTGAAAATTTTAGTTTTTAATGTTTTCTACCAGATTATGTCATTTGTCCATTTTTTGCCAAGGGAGCAATTTCAGGTAATATTCTTAGTTTCCACTAGGGGCGTATGATGGCTTACTGCACTCCAATGGAGCAAATGAATGACACAATTTTGACATAGGTGTGATCTTAAGGATGTCAGATAATGATGTGTTTTCGTGCATGAAAAAAAATGTGCCTATAAATATGTATTTGCAAGATAGAGTGACATAAATTACAGTGTAGCATACCTCCAAGTTTCAGTGAATTTCTTTTGGTACAGGCTATTGAGCTTTGAGTTTCCAAGGCAAACTTGGCTTTGATGCACAAGGTGAAAACACCTGTAGCTTTGATCTTTTTTAAAAGAATGCCACACACAACTACACAATAGCCCTTACATACTCAAATAGCTGCTCTCCAAAAAAAAAAAAAGGATCACAGGTCATCTTGACTTCGGGGTAAGCAAAAACAAAGTCTGACACTGTTTATAAATCTGTCCTGGAGTTTATGCAGGTGCAGTCAGTACTAATGCTATAAGTGAGCCTAACAGCTCCCAGATCATTCTTTCTCTGGCAAGATGGCGAAAAGGTCATATTCACTGAATGAAGCACTTGAGTATGTGATGGGCTCGGCGAGGAAGATGGGGAGAAATCCTCTGCGCTTGAGGAGGAGACACCTTCTACCCAAGATGAGGACACGTCCTCTCCTGAAGATGAGGGGACACCCTCCTCAGAGGATGACAGCAACACCACTGATGAGGAGTACCAGCCAGTGCCTGATTCCTCTTCCTCAGGGGAAGAGGACGATACAGACACAGCGGTGGAGGCCGAGCAGCTGATGGCAGAGACAGTGGAGCCGGCGGGTGAGTGGATGTCTCATCATTGGAAAATTATTTGGTTTCACACTGCTGAAGAGACACTGCACTACAATCCAGTACCCACTGGTATCACCCCAGGGCCCACCCTTTATGCAGTTGCATGCATCAGCAACCTGAGTTCTGCCCCTTATCTGTCAGTTTCCACCTCAGAAAGCTTCACAGCGGTGAATTTTACATTATAGAGTGGTTTTCTGTGTTCCAAATGCAGTTACGCCTTTTGGACAAAAGAGGGAATACTTGACCACAGAATAATTCATTTTGGACTTGCAAAGCTTCACAGTGGCATAATTAAAGTGATGGATGAAGTGGTTTGGTGTGGCTCTCTCACTTAGTTTAGCTGTAATGGACAAAACTATGAAAAGTGACTTTTTGCGTTTCCCATGTAATTCTGTCTTTTTCCTGTTTCACATGTAATTCTGTGGGACTTTGGTGTTTTTCCACCTAAGTGTGCCAGGCTGAGAAAACAAGCTTTTTCACACAAGCTGCCATTCTCTTCCAGAAGCACCTATCTGCCAGTTTCCACCTCAGGAAGCTTCACAGCGGCGACTTGTACATTATAGAGTGGTTTGGTGTGGCTCTCTCAGGCTGAGAAAACAAGCTTTTTCACAGAAGCTGCCATTCTCTTCCAGAAGCACCTATCTGCCAGTTTCCACCTCAGGAAGCTTCACAGCGGTGACTTGTACATTATAGAGTGTAATTCTGTGGGACTTTGGTGTTTTTCCACCTAAGTGTGCCGAATGAGCTTCTCAGGCTGAGAAAACAAGTTTTTTAACACAAGCTGCCATTCTCTTCCAGAAGCACCTATCTGCCAGTTTCCACCTCAGGAAGCTTCACAGCGGCGACTTGTACATTATAGAGTGGTTTTGTGTGGCTCTCTCACTTAGTTTGGCTGTAATGGACAAAACTATTAAAAGTGACTTTTTTGCGTTTCCCATGTAATTCTGGCTTTTTCCTGTTTCACATGCAATTCGGTGGGACTTTGGTGTTTTTCCACAAAAGTGTGCCATGCTGAAAAAACAAGCTTTTTCACACAAACTGCTATTCTCTTCCAGAAGCACCTATCTGCCAGTTTCCACCTCAGGAAGCTTCACAGCGGTGACTTGTACATTATAGAGTGTAATTCTGTGGGACTTTGGTGTTTTTCCACCTAAGTGTGCCAGGCTGAGAAAACAAGCTTTTTCCCCCCATCTGCCATTCTCTTCCAGAAGCACCTATCTGCCAGTTTCCACCTCAGGAAGCTTCACAGCGGCGACTTGTACATTTTCGAGTGGTTTGGTGTGGCTCTCTCAGGCTGAGAAAACAAGCTTTTTCACACAAGCTGCCATTCTCTTCCAGAAGCACCTATCTGCTTGTTTCCACCTCAGGAAGCTTCACAGTGGCGACTTGTACATTATAGAGTGGTTTGGTGTGGCTCTCTCACTTAGTATGGCTGTAATGGACAAAAATATTAAAAGTGACTTTTTTGCGTTTCCCATGTAATTCTGGCTTTTTTGCGTTTCCCATGTAATTCTGGCTTTCTGCTGTTTCACATGCAATTCTGTGGGACTTTGGTGTTTTTCCACCTAAGTGTGCCAGGCTGAAAAAAGAAGCTTTTTCACACAAGCTGCCATTCTCTTCCAGAAGCACCTATCTTCCAGTTTCCACCTCAGTAAGCTTCACAGTGGCGACTTGTACATTATAGAGTGGTTTGGTGTGGCTCTCTCACTTAGTTTGGCTGTAATGCACAAAACTATTAAAAGTGACTTTTTGCGTTTCCCATGTAATTCTGGCCTTTATCTGTTTCACATGCAATTCTGTGGGACTTTGGTGTTTTTCCACCTAAGTGTGCCAGGCTGAGAAAACAAGCTTTTTCACACAAGCTGCCATTCTCTTCCAGAAGCAACTATCTGCCAGTTTCCACCTCATGAAGCTTCACAGCGACGACTTGTACATTATAGAGTGGTTTGGTGTGGCTCTCTCACTTAGTTTGGCTGTAATGGACAAAACTATTAAAAGTGACTTTTTTGCGTTTCCCATGTAATTCTGGCTTTTTCCTGTTTCACATGCAATTCTGTGGGACTTTTGTGTTTTTCCACCTAAGTGTGCCAGGGTGAGAAAACAAGCTTTTTCACACAAGCTGCCATTCTCTTCTGGAATCACCTATCTGCCAGTTTCCACCTCAGGAAGCTTCACAGTGGCAACTTGTACATTATAGAGTGGTTTGGTGTGGCTCTCTCACTTAGTTTGCCTGTAATGGAGAAAAATATTAAAAGTGACTTTTTTGCGTTTCCCATGTAATTCTGGCTTTTTGCTGTTTCACATGCAATTCTGTGGGACTTTGGTATTTTTCCACCTAAGTGTGCCAGGCTGAAAAAACAAGCTTTTTCACACAAGCTGCCATTCTCTTCCAGAAGCACCTATCTGCCAGTTTCCACCTCAGTAAGCTTCACAGCGGCGACTTGTACATTATAGAGTGGTTTTCTGTGTTCCAACTGAAGTTACACTTTTTCGACATATGAGGGCACACTTGACCACAGAATAATTCATTCTGGACTTGCAAAGCTTCACAATGGCATAATGAAATTGATGCATGAAGTGGTTTGGTGTGGCTCTCTCACATAGTTCAGCTGTAATGGACAAAACTATTAAAAGTGACTTTTTTGTGTTTCCCATGTAATTCTGTCTTTTTCCTGTTTCACATGCAATTCTTTGGGACTTTGGTGTTTTTCCACCTAAGTGTGCCAAATGAGCTTCTCAGGCTGAGAAAACAAGCTTTTTCACACAAGCTGCCGTTCTCTTCCAGAAGCACCTATCTGCCAGTTTCCACCTCAGGAAGCTTCACAGCGGCGACTTGTACATTATAGAGTGGTTTGGTGTTGCTCTCTCAGGCTGAGAAAACAAGCTTTTTCACACAAGCTGCCATTCTCTTCCAGAAGCACCTATCTGCCAGTTTCCACCTCAGGAAGCTTCACAGCGGTGACTTGTGCATTATAGAGTGTAATTCTGTGGGACTTCAGTGTTTTTCCACCTAAGTGTGCCAGGCTGAGAAAACAAGCTTTTTCACACAAGCTGCCATTCTCTTCCAGAAGCACCTATCTGCCAGTTTCCACCTCAGGAAGCTTCACAGCGGCATCTTGAAGATGAGGGGACACCCTCCACAGAGGATGACAGCAACACCACTGATGAGGAGTACCAGCCAGTGCCTGATTCCTCTTCCTCAGGGGAAGAGGACGATACAGACACAGCGGTGGAGGCCGAGCAGCTGATGGCAGAGACAGTGGAGCCGGCGGGTGAGTAGATGTCTCATCATTGGAAAATTATGTGGTTTCACACTGCTGAAGAGACACTGCACTACAATCCAGTATCCACTGGTATCACCCCAGGGCCCACCCTTTATGCAGTTGCACGCATCAGCAACCTGAGTTCTGCCCCTTATCTGTCAGTTTCCACCTCAGAAAGCTTCACAGCGGTGAATTTTACATTATAGAGTGGTTTTCTGTGTTCAAACTGCAGTTACGCCTTTTCGACAAAAGAGGGAATACTTGACCACAGAATAATTCATTTTGGACTTGCAAAGCTTCACAGTGGCATAATTAAAGTGATGGATGAAGTGGTTTGGTGTGGCTCTCTCACTTAATTTAGCTGTAATGGACAAAACTATGAAAAGTGAATTTTTGTGTTTCCCATGTAATTCTGGCTTTATCCTTTTTCACATGCAATTCTGTGGGACTTTGGTGTTTTTCCACCTAAGTGTGCCGAATGAGCTTCTCAGGCTGAGAAAACAAGCTTTTTCACACAAGCTGCCATTCTCTTCCAGAAGCACCTATCTGCCAGTTCCCACGTCAGGAAGCTTCACAGCGGTGACTTGTACATTATAGAGTGGTTTGGTGTGGCTCTCTCACTTAGTTTGGCTGTAATGCACAAAACTATTAAAAGTGACTTTTTGCATTTCCCATGTAATTCTGGCTTTTTCCTGTTTCACATGCAATTTTGTGGGACTTTGGTGTTTTTCCACCTAAGTGTGCCGAATGAGATTCTCACGCTGAGAAAACAAGCTTTTTCACACAAGCTGCCATTCTCTTCTTGAGGCACCTATTTGCCAGTTTCCACCTCAGGAAGCTTCACAGCGGTGACTTATACATTACACAGTGGTTTTCTGTGTTCCAACTGAAGTTACACTTTTTCGACAAAAGAGGGCACACTTGACCACAGAATAATTCATTCTGGACTTCCAAAGCTTCACAGTGGCATAATTAAAGTGATGGATGAAGTGGTTTGGTGTGGCTCTCTCACTTAGTTTAGCTGTAATGGACAAAACTATGAAAAGTGAATTTTTTCTGTTTCCCATGTAATTCTGGGTTCTTCCTGTTTCACATGCAATTCTGTGGGGCTTTGGTGTTTTTCCACCTAAGTGTGCCGAATGAGCTTCTCACGCTGAGAAAACAAGCTTTTTCACACAAGCTGCCATTCTCTTCCAGAAGCACCTATTTTCCAGTTTCCACCTCAGGAAGCCTCACAGCGGCGACTTGTACATTATAGAGTGGTTTGGTGTGGCTCTGTCACTTAGTTTGGCAGTAATGCACAAAACTATTAAAAGTGACTTTTCTGCGTTTCCCATGTAATTCTGGCTTTTTCTTGTTTCACATGCAATTCTGTGGGACTTTGGTGTTTTTCCACCTAAGTGTGCCGAATGAGCTTCTCAGGCTGAGAAAACAAGCTTTTTCACACAAGCTGCCATTCTCTTCCAGAAGCACCTATCTGCCAGTTTCCACCTCAGGAAGCCTCACAGCGGCGACTTGTACATTATAGAGTGGTTTGGTGTGGCTCTCTCACTTAGTTTGGCTGTAATGCACAAAACTATTAAAAGTGACTTTTCTGCGTTTCCCATGTAATTCTGGCTTTTTCTTGTTTCACATGCAATTCTGTGGGACTTTGGTGTTTTTCCACCTAAGTGTGCCGAATGAGCTTCTCAGGCTGAGAAAACAAGCTTTTTCACACAAGCTGCCATTCTCTTCCAGAAGCACCTATCTGCCAGTTTCCACCTCAGGAAGTCTCACAGCGGCGACTTGTACATTATAGAGTGGTTTGGTGTGGCTCTATCACTTAGTTTGGCTGTAATGCACAAAACTATTAAAAGTGACTTTTCTGCGATTCCCATGTAATTCTGGCTTTTTCTTGTTTCACATGCAATTCTGTGGGACTTTGGTGTTTTTCCACCTAAGTGTGCCGAATGAGCTTCTCAGGCTGAGAAAACAAGCTTTTTCACACAAGCTGCCATTCTCTTCAGAAGCACCTATCTGACAGTTTCCACCTCAGGAAGCCTCACAGCGGCGACTTGTACATTATAGAGTGGTTTGGTGTGGCTGTGTCACTTAGTTTGGCTGTAATGCACAAAACTATTAAAAGTGACTTTTCTGCGTTTCCCATGTAATTCTGGCTTTTTCTTGTTTCACATGCAATTCTGTGGGACTTTGGTGTTTTTCCACCTAAGTGTGCCGAATGAGCTTCTCAGGCTGAGAAAACAAGCTTTTTCACACAAGCTGCCATTCTCTTCCAGAAGCACCTATGTGCCAGTTTCCACCTCAGGAAGCCTCACAGCGGCGACTTGTACATTATAGAGTGGTTTTGTGTGGCTCTGTCACTTAGTTTGGCTGTAATGCACAAAACTATTAAAAGTGACTTTTCTGCGTTTCCCATGTAATTCTGGCTTTTTCTTGTTTCACATGCAATTCTGTGGGACTTTGGTGTTTTTCCACCTAAGTGTGCCGAATGAGCTTCTCAGGCTGAGAAAACAAGTTTTTTCACACAAGCTGCCATTCTCTTCCAGAAGCACCTATGTGCCAGTTTCCACCTCAGGAAGCCTCACAGCTGCGACTTGTACATTATAGAGTGGATTTGTGTGGCTCTGTCACTTAGTTTGTCTGTAATGCACAAAACTATTAAAAGTGACTTTTCTGCGTTGCCCATCTAATTCTGGCTTTTTCTTGTTTCACATGCAATTCTGTGGGACTTTGGTGTTTTTCCACCTAAGTGTGCCGAATGAGCTTCTCAGGCTGAGAAAACAAGCTTTTTCACACAAGCTGCCATTCTCTTCCAGAAGCACCTATGTGCCAGTTTCCACCTCAGGAAGCCTCACAGCGGCGACTTGTACATTATAGAGTGGTTTTGTGTGGCTCTGTCACTTAGTTTGGCTGTAATGCACAAAACTATTAAAAGTGACTTTTCTGCGTTTCCCATGTAATTCTGGCTTTTTCTTGTTTCACATGCAATTCTGTGGGACTTTGGTGTTTTTCCAACTCAGTGTGCCGAATGAGCTTCTCAGGCTGAGAAAACAAGCTTTTTCACACAAGCTGCCATTCTCTTCCAGAAGCACCTATGTGCCAGTTTCCTCCTCAGGAAGCCTCACAGCGGCGACTTGTACATTATAGAGTGGTTTGGTGTGGCTCTGTCACTTAGTTTGGCTGTAATGCACAAAACTATTAAAAGTGACTTTTCTGCGTTTCCCATGTAATTCTGGCTTTTTCTGGTTTCACATGCAATTCTGTGGGACTTTGGTGTTTTTCCACCTAAGTGTGCCGAATGAGCTTCTCAGGCTGAGAAAACAAGCTTTTTCACACAAGCTGCCATTCTCTTCCAGAAGCACCTATGTGCCAGTTTCCACCTCAGGAAGCCTCACAGCGGCGACTTGTACATTATAGAGTGGTTTGGTGTGGCTCTGTCACTTAGTTTGGCTGTAATGCACAAAACTATTAAAAGTGACTTTTCTGCGTTTCCCATGTAATTCTGGCTTTTTCTTGTTTCACATGCAATTCTGTGGGACTTTGGTGTTTTTCCACCTAAGTGTGCCGAATGAGCTTCTCAGGCTGAGAAAACAAGCTTTTTCACACAAGCTGCCATTCTCTTCCAGAAGCACCTATGTGCCAGTTTCCACCTCAGGAAGCCTCACAGCGGCGACTTGTACATTATAGAGTGGTTTTGTGTGGCTCTGTCACTTAGTTTGGCTGTAATGCACAAAACTATTAAAAGTGACTTTTCTGCGTTTCCCATGTAATTCTGGCTTTTTCTGGTTTCACATGCAATTCTGTGGGACTTTGGTGTTTTTCCACCTAAGTGTGCCGAATGAGCTTCTCAGGCTGAGAAAACAAGCTTTTTCACACAAGCTGCCATTCTCTTCCAGAAGCACCTATGTGCCAGTTTCCACCTCAGGAAGCCTCACAGCGGCGACTTGTACATTATAGAGTGGTTTGGTGTGGCTCTGTCACTTAGTTTGGCTGTAATGCACAAAACTATTAAAAGTGACTTTTCTGCGTTTCCCATGTAATTCTGGCTTTTTCTTGTTTCACATGCAATTCTGTGGGACTTTGGTGTTTTTCCACCTAAGTGTGCCGAATGAGCTTCTCAGGCTGAGAAAACAAGCTTTTTCACACAAGCTGCCATTCTCTTCCAGAAGCACCTATGTGCCAGTTTCCACCTCAGGAAGCCTCACAGCGGCGACTTGTACATTATAGAGTGGTTTTGTGTGGCTCTGTCACTTAGTTTGGCTGTAATGCACAAAACTATTAAAAGTGACTTTTCTGCGTTTCCCATGTAATTCTGGCTTTTTTCTTGTTTCACATGCAATTCTGTGGGACTTTGGTGTTTTTCCACCTAAGTGTGCCGAATGAGCTTCTCAGGCTGAGAAAACAAGCTTTTTCACACAAGCTGCCATTCTCTTCCAGAAGCACCTATGTGCCAGTTTCCACCTCAGGAAGCCTCACAGCGGCGACTTGTACATTATAGAGTGGTTTTGTGTGGCTCTGTCACTTAGTTTGGCTGTAATGCACAAAACTATTAAAAGTGACTTTTCTGCGTTTCCCATGTAATTCTGGCTTTTTCTTGTTTCACATGCAATTCTGTGGGACTTTGGTGTTTTTCCACCTAAGTGTGCCGAATGAGCTTCTCAGGCTGAGAAAACAAGCTTTTTCACACAAGCTGCCATTCTCTTCCAGAAGCACCTATGTGCCAGTTTCCTCCTCAGGAAGCCTCACAGCGGCGACTTGTACATTATAGAGTGGTTTGGTGTGGCTCTGTCACTTAGTTTGGCTGTAATGCACAAAACTATTAAAAGTGACTTTTCTGCGTTTCCCATGTAATTCTGGCTTTTTCTGGTTTCACATGCAATTCTGTGGGACTTTGGTGTTTTTCCACCTAAGTGTGCCGAATGAGCTTCTCAGGCTGAGAAAACAAGCTTTTTCACACAAGCTGCCATTCTCTTCCAGAAGCACCTATGTGCCAGTTTCCACCTCAGGAAGCCTCACAGCGGCGACTTGTACATTATAGAGTGGTTTTGGTGTGGCTCTGTCACTTAGTTTGGCTGTAATGCACAAAACTATTAAAAGTGACTTTTCTGCGTTTCCCATGTAATTCTGGCTTTTTCTTGTTTCACATGCAATTCTGTGGGACTTTGGTGTTTTTCCACCTAAGTGTGCCGAATGAGCTTCTCAGGCTGAGAAAACAAGCTTTTTCACACAAGCTGCCATTCTCTTCCAGAAGCACCTATGTGCCAGTTTCCACCTCAGGAAGCCTCACAGCTGCGACTTGTACATTATAGAGTGGTTTTGTGTGGCTCTGTCACTTAGTTTGGCTGTAATGCACAAAACTATTAAAAGTGACTTTTCTGCGTTTCCCATGTAATTCTGGCTTTTTCTGGTTTCACATGCAATTCTGTGGGACTTTGGTGTTTTTCCACCTAAGTGTGCCGAATGAGCTTCTCAGGCTGAGAAAACAAGCTTTTTCACACAAGCTGCCATTCTCTTCCAGAAGCACCTATCTGCCAGTTGCCACCTCAGGAAGCCTCACAGCGGCGACTTGTACATTATAGAGTGGTTTGGTGTGGCTCTGTCACTTAGTTTGGCTGTAATGCACAAAACTATTAAAAGTGACTTTTCTGCGTTTCCCATGTAATTCTGGCTTTTTCTTGTTTCACATGCAATTCTGTGGGACTTTGGTGTTTTTCCACCTAAGTGTGCCGAATGAGCTTCTCAGGCTGAGAAAACAAGCTTTTTCACACAAGCTGCCATTCTCTTCCAGAAGCACCTATCTGCCAGTTTCCACCTCAGGAAGCCTCACAGCGGCGACTTGTACATTATAGAGTGGTTTTGTGTGGCTCTGTCACTTAGTTTGGCTGTAATGCACAAAACTATTAAAAGTGACTTTTCTGCGTTTCCCATGTAATTCTGGCTTTTTCTTGTTTCACATGCAATTCTGTGGGACTTTGGTGTTTTTCCACCTAAGTGTGCCGAATGAGCTTCTCAGGCTGAGAAAACAAGCTTTTTCACACAAGCTGCCATTCTCTTCCAGAAGCACCTATGTGCCAGTTTCCACCTCAGGAAGCCTCACAGCGGCGACTTGTACATTATAGAGTGGTTTGGTGTGGCTCTGTCACTTAGTTTGGCTGTAATGCACAAAACTATTAAAAGTGACTTTTCTGCGTTTCCCATGTAATTCTGGCTTTTTCTTGTTTCACATGCAATTCTGTGGGACTTTGGTGTTTTTCCACCTAAGTGTGCCGAATGAGCTTCTCAGGCTGAGAAAACAAGCTTTTTCACACAAGCTGCCATTCTCTTCCAGAAGCACCTATGTGCCAGTTTCCACCTCAGGAAGCCTCACAGCTGCGACTTGTACATTATAGAGTGGTTTTGTGTGGCTCTGTCACTTAGTTTGGCTGTAATGCACAAAACTATTAAAAGTGACTTTTCTGCGTTTCCCATGTAATTCTGGCTTTTTCTTGTTTCACATGCAATTCTGTGGGACTTTGGTGTTTTTCCACCTAAGTGTGCCGAATGAGCTTCTCAGGCTGAGAAAACAAGCTTTTTCACACAAGCTGCCATTCTCTTCCAGAAGCACCTATGTGCCAGTTTCCACCTCAGGAAGCCTCACAGCGGCGACTTGTACATTATAGAGTGGTTTTGTGTGGCTCTGTCACTTAGTTTGGCTGTAATGCACAAAACTATTAAAAGTGACTTTTCTGCGTTTCCCATGTAATTCTGGCTTTTTCTTGTTTCACATGCAATTCTGTGGGACTTTGGTGTTTTTCCACCTAAGTGTGCCGAATGAGCTTCTCAGGCTGAGAAAACAAGCTTTTTCACACAAGCTGCCATTCTCTTCCAGAAGCACCTATGTGCCAGTTTCCTCCTCAGGAAGCCTCACAGCGGCGACTTGTACATTATAGAGTGGTTTGGTGTGGCTCTGTCACTTAGTTTGGCTGTAATGCACAAAACTATTAAAAGTGACTTTTCTGCGTTTCCCATGTAATTCTGGCTTTTTCTTGTTTCACATGCAATTCTGTGGGACTTTGGTGTTTTTCCACCTAAGTGTGCCGAATGAGCTTCTCAGGCTGAGAAAACAAGCTTTTTCACACAAGCTGCCATTCTCTTCCAGAAGCACCTATGTGCCAGTTTCCACCTCAGGAAGCCTCACAGCGGCGACTTGTACATTATAGAGTGGTTTGGTGTGGCTCTGTCACTTAGTTTGGCTGTAATGCACAAAACTATTAAAAGTGACTTTTCTGCGTTTCCCATGTAATTCTGGCTTTTTTCTTGTTTCACATGCAATTCTGTGGGACTTTGGTGTTTTTCCACCTAAGTGTGCCGAATGAGCTTCTCAGGCTGAGAAAACAAGCTTTTTCACACAAGCTGCCATTCTCTTCCAGAAGCACCTATGTGCCAGTTTCCACCTCAGGAAGCCTCACAGCGGCGACTTGTACATTATAGAGTGGTTTGGTGTGGCTCTGTCACTTAGTTTGGCTGTAATGCACAAAACTATTAAAAGTGACTTTTCTGCGTTTCCCATGTAATTCTGGCTTTTTCTTGTTTCACATGCAATTCTGTGGGACTTTGGTGTTTTTCCACCTAAGTGTGCCGAATGAGCTTCTCAGGCTGAGAAAACAAGCTTTTTCACACAAGCTGCCATTCTCTTCCAGAAGCACCTATGTGCCAGTTTCCACCTCAGGAAGCCTCACAGCGGCGACTTGTACATTATAGAGTGGTTTGGTGTGGCTCTGTCACTTAGTTTGGCTGTAATGCACAAAACTATTAAAAGTGACTTTTCTTCGTTTCCCATGTAATTCTGGCTTTTTCTTGTTTCACATGCAATTCTGTGGGACTTTGGTGTTTTTCCACCTAAGTGTGCCGAATGAGCTTCTCAGGCTGAGAAAACAAGCTTTTTCACACAAGCTGCCATTCTCTTCCAGAAGCACCTATGTGCCAGTTTCCACCTCAGGAAGCCTCACAGCGGCGACTTGTACATTATAGAGTGGTTTGGTGTGGCTCTGTCACTTAGTTTGGCTGTAATGCACAAAACTATTAAAAGTGACTTTTCTGCGTTTCCCATGTAATTCTGGCTTTTTCTTGTTTCACATGCAATTCTGTGGGACTTTGGTGTTTTTCCACCTAAGTGTGCCGAATGAGCTTCTCAGGCTGAGAAAACAAGCTTTTTCACACAAGCTGCCATTCTCTTCCAGAAGCACCTATGTGCCAGTTTCCTCCTCAGGAAGCCTCACAGCGGCGACTTGTACATTATAGAGTGGTTTGGTGTGGCTCTGTCACTTAGTTTGGCTGTAATGCACAAAACTATTAAAAGTGACTTTTCTGCGTTTCCCATGTAATTCTGGCTTTTTCTTGTTTCACATGCAATTCTGTGGGACTTTGGTGTTTTTCCACCTAAGTGTGCCGAATGAGCTTCTCAGGCTGAGAAAACAAGCTTTTTCACACAAGCTGCCATTCTCTTCCAGAAGCACCTATGTGCCAGTTTCCACCTCAGGAAGCCTCACAGCGGCGACTTGTACATTATAGAGTGGTTTGGTGTGGCTCTGTCACTTAGTTTGGCTGTAATGCACAAAACTATTAAAAGTGACTTTTCTGCGTTTCCCATGTAATTCTGGCTTTTTCTTGTTTCACATGCAATTCTGTGGGACTTTGGTGTTTTTCCACCTAAGTGTGCCGAATGAGCTTCTCAGGCTGAGAAAACAAGCTTTTTTCACACAAGCTGCCATTCTCTTCCAGAAGCACCTATGTGCCAGTTTCCACCTCAGGAAGCCTCACAGCGGCGACTTGTACATTATAGAGTGGTTTGGTGTGGCTCTGTCACTTAGTTTGGCTGTAATGCACAAAACTATTAAAAGTGACTTTTCTGCGTTTCCCATGTAATTCTGGCTTTTTCTTGTTTCACATGCAATTCTGTGGGACTTTGGTGTTTTTCCACCTAAGTGTGCCGAATGAGCTTCTCAGGCTGAGAAAACAAGCTTTTTCACACAAGCTGCCATTCTCTTCCAGAAGCACCTATGTGCCAGTTTCCACCTCAGGAAGCCTCACAGCGGCGACTTGTACATTATAGAGTGGTTTGGTGTGGCTCTGTCACTTAGTTTGGCTGTAATGCACAAAACTATTAAAAGTGACTTTTCTGCGTTTCCCATGTAATTCTGGCTTTTTCTTGTTTCACATGCAATTCTGTGGGACTTTGGTGTTTTTCCACCTAAGTGTGCCGAATGAGCTTCTCAGGCTGAGAAAACAAGCTTTTTCACACAAGCTGCCATTCTCTTCCAGAAGCACCTATGTGCCAGTTTCCACCTCAGGAAGCCTCACAGCGGCGACTTGTACATTATAGAGTGGTTTGGTGTGGCTCTGTCACTTAGTTTGGCTGTAATGCACAAAACTATTAAAAGTGACTTTTCTGCGTTTCCCATGTAATTCTGGCTTTTTCTTGTTTCACATGCAATTCTGTGGGACTTTGGTGTTTTTCCACCTAAGTGTGCCGAATGAGCTTCTCAGGCTGAGAAAACAAGCTTTTTCACACAAGCTGCCATTCTCTTCCAGAAGCACCTATGTGCCAGTTTCCACCTCAGGAAGCCTCACAGCGGCGACTTGTACATTATAGAGTGGTTTTGTGTGGCTCTGTCACTTAGTTTGGCTGTAATGCACAAAACTATTAAAAGTGACTTTTCTGCGTTTCCCATGTAATTCTGGCTTTTTCTTGTTTCACATGCAATTCTGTGGGACTTTGGTGTTTTTCCACCTAAGTGTGCCGAATGAGCTTCTCAGGCTGAGAAAACAAGCTTTTTCACACAAGCTGCCATTCTCTTCCAGAAGCACCTATCTGCCAGTTTCCACCTCAGGAAGCCTCACAGCGGCGACTTGTACATTATAGAGTGGTTTGGTGTGGCTCTGTCACTTAGTTTGGCTGTAATGCACAAAACTATTAAAAGTGACTTTTCTGCGTTTCCCATGTAATTCTGGCTTTTTCTTGTTTCACATGCAATTCTGTGGGACTTTGGTGTTTTTCCACCTAAGTGTGCCGAATGAGCTTCTCAGGCTGAGAAAACAAGCTTTTTCACACAAGCTGCCATTCTCTTCCAGAAGCACCTATCTGCCAGTTTCCACCTCAGGAAGCCTCACAGCGGCGACTTGTACATTATAGAGTGGTTTGGTGTGGCTCTGTCACTTAGTTTGGCTGTAATGCACAAAACTATTAAAAGTGACTTTTCTGCGTTTCCCATGTAATTCTGGCTTTTTCTTGTTTCACATGCAATTCTGTGGGACTTTGGTGTTTTTCCACCTAAGTGTGCCGAATGAGCTTCTCAGGCTGAGAAAACAAGCTTTTTCACACAAGCTGCCATTCTCTTCCAGAAGCACCTATGTGCCAGTTTCCACCTCAGGAAGCCTCACAGCGGCGACTTGTACATTATAGAGTGGTTTGGTGTGGCTCTGTCACTTAGTTTGGCTGTAATGCACAAAACTATTAAAAGTGACTTTTCTGCGTTTCCCATGTAATTCTGGCTTTTTCTTGTTTCACATGCAATTCTGTGGGACTTTGGTGTTTTTCCACCTAAGTGTGCCGAATGAGCTTCTCAGGCTGAGAAAACAAGCTTTTTCACACAAGCTGCCATTCTCTTCCAGAAGCACCTATGTGCCAGTTTCCACCTCAGGAAGCCTCACAGCGGCGACTTGTACATTATAGAGTGGTTTGGTGTGGCTCTGTCACTTAGTTTGGCTGTAATGCACAAAACTATTAAAAGTGACTTTTCTGCGTTTCCCATGTAATTCTGGCTTTTTCTTGTTTCACATGCAATTCTGTGGGACTTTGGTGTTTTTCCACCTAAGTGTGCCGAATGAGCTTCTCAGGCTGAGAAAACAAGCTTTTTCACACAAGCTGCCATTCTCTTCCAGAAGCACCTATGTGCCAGTTTCCACCTCAGGAAGCCTCACAGCGGCGACTTGTACATTATAGAGTGGTTTGGTGTGGCTCTGTCACTTAGTTTGGCTGTAATGCACAAAACTATTAAAAGTGACTTTTCTGCGTTTCCCATGTAATTCTGGCTTTTTCTTGTTTCACATGCAATTCTGTGGGACTTTGGTGTTTTTCCACCTAAGTGTGCCGAATGAGCTTCTCAGGCTGAGAAAACAAGCTTTTTCACACAAGCTGCCATTCTCTTCCAGAAGCACCTATGTGCCAGTTTCCACCTCAGGAAGCCTCACAGCGGCGACTTGTACATTATAGAGTGGTTTGGTGTGGCTCTGTCACTTAGTTTGGCTGTAATGCACAAAACTATTAAAAGTGACTTTTCTGCGTTTCCCATGTAATTCTGGCTTTTTCTTGTTTCACATGCAATTCTGTGGGACTTTGGTGTTTTTCCACCTAAGTGTGCCGAATGAGCTTCTCAGGCTGAGAAAACAAGCTTTTTCACACAAGCTGCCATTCTCTTCCAGAAGCACCTATCTGCCAGTTTCCACCTCAGGAAGCCTCACAGCGGCGACTTGTACATTATAGAGTGGTTTGGTGTGGCTCTGTCACTTAGTTTGGCTGTAATGCACAAAACTATTAAAAGTGACTTTTCTGCGTTTCCCATGTAATTCTGGCTTTTTCTTGTTTCACATGCAATTCTGTGGGACTTTGGTGTTTTTCCACCTAAGTGTGCCGAATGAGCTTCTCAGGCTGAGAAAACAAGCTTTTTCACACAAGCTGCCATTCTCTTCCAGAAGCACCTATGTGACCAGTTTCCACCTCAGGAAGCCTCACAGCGGCGACTTGTACATTATAGAGTGGTTTGGTGTGGCTCTGTCACTTAGTTTGGCTGTAATGCACAAAACTATTAAAAGTGACTTTTCTGCGTTTCCCATGTAATTCTGGCTTTTTTCTTGTTTCACATGCAATTCTGTGGGACTTTGGTGTTTTTCCACCTAAGTGTGCCGAATGAGCTTCTCAGGCTGAGAAAACAAGCTTTTTCACACAAGCTGCCATTCTCTTCCAGAAGCACCTATCTGCCAGTTTCCACCTCAGGAAGCCTCACAGCGGCGACTTGTACATTATAGAGTGGTTTTGTGTGGCTCTGTCACTTAGTTTGGCTGTAATGCACAAAACTATTAAAAGTGACTTTTCTGCGTTTCCCATGTAATTCTGGCTTTTTCTTGTTTCACATGCAATTCTGTGGGACTTTGGTGTTTTTCCACCTAAGTGTGCCGAATGAGCTTCTCAGGCTGAGAAAACAAGCTTTTTCACACAAGCTGCCATTCTCTTCCAGAAGCACCTATGTGCCAGTTTCCACCTCAGGAAGCCTCACAGCGGCGACTTGTACATTATAGAGTGGTTTGGTGTGGCTCTGTCACTTAGTTTGGCTGTAATGCACAAAACTATTAAAAGTGACTTTTCTGCGTTTCCCATGTAA